>NC_134354.1:412478129-412783864 GCF_048569485.1 Anomaloglossus baeobatrachus | reverse complement strand
GTTTACTACTTGGACAACCCCTACTTATTCCCCTTGTTCACCCCCATAAAAAGAAATACTCCTATGCTCAACTCCGGTGCAGTTGTGGTTTCAGCGATGCCTGCAGTCGCGTTTCCAGGGCCCACGTGACACTGTTATAACACGTGAGCCCCGAACCGAACACCAACTTAAAAAATCAAGCAAACAAAAAAAAACATTTCATCCAGCACTTGAAGATATAATATTATATCTTCAAGTGCTGGATCTAATGTTTTTTTTCTTCGCTCCATTAATTCCGGTATCTGGCCCGCTGACTGTCTATTTCACTGATCTCTAAAACCGGCCACAGCCAGCTTTGAGGTGAGCTGATCCTGAAACAATTTTTCTCTCTTCTGTTTAAAAAAATCGAGGTTCCAGTTCGGAGTTTGGATGCTTTTCGTGCGAGCTTCACTCACGCTAGCAACGCTGTGCTCAGGTATGCTTGGTGCTCAGGTACGCTTGGTGCTCAGCCCTGTTTGCAGTGTTTGAACGGCTCTCACTGGGGGTAATGTAAGCACGGTTAGATGTATGGTGAAAGCCCCAAAATTTTTGAAAAACCCTGCCCACCCTCCCACGGAAGTAATCTGCGTATGGCTGGCTGTATGTGGGCAGAGACTCGAACTGCCAATCAGTGGCTTGCTCCAGTGTTCGATTCAAGCTCGAACCAGTGGAGGCTCGGCTCATTTGCTGCCGGCGAACCAAACCTCCATGGAACCGCTTATCTCTAGTTGTGACTACCCATTGGCACCCACGATCACATCTAGGCCGCGCCGATGGGTGTGGGCAGTGACACGCTTGTTGCCCGCACGTGTTAAATCCTGCTGTCATAGATTTAACTGGTTAGCAACCACGGGTGGATTGGAGATGTTAGAGGCACATGTGGGCTGATCAGATGAGCCAACATGTGCAGGGAAAGATGTAAGCTCGGTGTGTGAGCTCGCAGGGGACATGACCTATGACGTATCAGTACATCATAGGTCGGGGTTAAGAAATGCTGAGTAGTCTGCAGGTACAGGAATGTATACAATGCATAAACAGGCTTTTAGAGATTCTGCTTTCTTTAAATCTCTTAACGGTTTTGCAATTTATTAGCCGGACCTGAAAATTGTTGGGTTTTGAAGAATTTAGCAGCTCCAGCTACACTGCGGAGCTATGGGAATACCGTGCCCTTCTGACCTGCCTTCAAGCGGAGAAAGAAACAGAATACACGACCAATCGAGTATGATCTACTTAAGGAATAGAATGGCAATATACATGTAATCTATTTGCTGGATTACTGAGCCTCAATTGACATATTTTACCTGTAAATAAAATCTTCTGGCTATTCATAAGATTATTTGTTTGCTTTAATGGAAGGTTGCAGTTCTCAATTCTATCTATCCTGCATCTAACGGGAGCATGAAATGCACTCAAAGCATTTTATTATTTAATGGAAACCGCTCTTTATGCCATTACTGTTAGCATTTTCTTTTTTTTTTATTCCCTTTTTAGAGCTGATGGCAGGAAGGGATTTTTTTCAGCACAGAAGCTGGTAGATAGCGTTGGAAGAGGAACGGGGGAAATTAATGTAGTGACGGCAGCTGTGAAATAATGAGAACATTTTGTTTTCTTTGTGTTTTTTTTTATTTATTGGATGGATTAATTAGCTTCTGTTTGGTTAACGAGCTCGCTTGCGCCAGAAATGTCACGTTGGTTTGTTTTTTATCATTTGTCTTGCTAAAATGTTTCTTTACTTCCCCTTTTATTGTTTCTGCTACTTGTGCATTTATTAATTAAAACACTGTAAATAAGGCTTATGACATAATGAAATGTGATGGATATATTACAAATATTAATCTGTAAATGGAAAGGTTCAGTCATTCTGTGCTGCGGGGAAAGTAGAGGTGTAATTCACAGCTATACATAACAAGTGCTGGTTTCAATAGCGCTATAAAACAGGGCCGTCCTATTAAATGCTGTGATATCCCCACATGACCTCTTTTATCATCTCGTTGCTCGCGGACCCAAAGTTCTGTTTATATCCTTTGCACCCCAAGGGCGCTTCTTCACCCGGAATGGTTTTATATTTGATGTACTCACTGAATAGCAGTGTGGATTTCTTTTTCTAGTCAATTAACAGAAATATGACCCTTCTCTATAGAGCTTATCACATTAGTATAATATTAACCTTATAATGCCAGTTACGTGGAGATGAGACATACAGTATTCTCCAAACCAACAATACTTATGCTGCTTTACTTTATTAAGATCAGAAATCTGACATCCTTCCGGCCTTTCACGTCAATTGCTCTCATTCTGCAAAACTGACCTCATCCGCAGTCATCCGTCTACTGCTCCTGACTATCAGACTGTCGTCTGCTCTGCTTGCTGTGTCTCTGCCATTCTGCTAATAGCACTTGAAATAATCGTGATTTGTGTGATCTTTATGTTTTTGTGATTCTGATGACGGGTGACTTTTAAAGCAGAGGGCTCCTTGATGCATTTGGGACCAGTTTGGAGACATACGAGACCGCCTGATCACACTAATCAGTCTTTTTACCCTGATAACCAGACAAGCGGTGACCCATAGATGAATGCTCTGCTCACCCTCAAGATTTCTATGGTAATTACTAGTGAATAAGCATCACTTAAACAGAGTTAACCATCCTTAGCTTAGGTCAGAAGTCCGAAAGGAATGGTTTGCAGTCAAGGTCTGGACTGGATAATCAATATGCAATATGTGACAGATTCAGGGGCGTTCTTCTAGACTTACTTTGACAAGGCTGCCTGCCTGGTTATGAATTGCATCTGTCAACATTAATTAACATGCCCTAAGTGTTATTTCTCTGTTTTGTTCTTTTTACAGTTATATAAATATGGAGGGGAAAAAAGAGTAAAGCAGACTTTCAGTATAAAACAAGAAAACGTGCCAAAGGAAATATTAGGTGTTATGCTATTTTGATGGGAATTAAATTGATTTTATAATCTACACCTGATGAAAGCTAATCATTTGGGCAGATACAATGGGGCACATCTAGGCTATGTGCGCACACTGCAGTTTTGTTTCTCCAGCGGAAAACGCACCCTCTGGCAGAAAAACGCATAAAAAAAACACATGCTGTTCGGTGTGTTTTTGACGTGTTTTGGTGCATTTTTGCCCTTGCATTTTTTTTAACATTGTAAATGGCAAAAGGCATGGAAAAACACAGAAAAGGAGTGCCATGATACTTCTTTTTTCTACAACCAAAACTGCAAGCCAAAAAGAAGCAATGTCCGCAGAGCCTTTTGGATTTCTCATAAACTTTGTTGGGGAAGATCATTCATGCAGTTTAAGACTACAAGCTGCACCCAAAACTGCACCGCAAAAAACGCAGCAAAAAAAGCAGCGTGCGCACAAGGCTTTATGAAACTGCCTATAAGAAAAACTGACTGATACCCATAATAAAGAATCACCATGCAGCTTTCATTTTTCTTGAAATCTACACGAATGAAAGATATCCTCTCATTGGTCATTGTAGGCAACAAAAGCAATTTTCTATTAGATAGTTTCATACACTTCCCTCTGGAGCTTCAGTACAGCTATTTGGATCCGTTCACATAGCGATTTCTCAGGGTCATTGCTCTAGGGTTATGTTTCACAATGCGTGGTCCAAGTGGCCTTTAGTAGCTACACCACCCTGCAAAACCAAAACTGCTGATATTATCCTATTGTAGCCAGTTATGTCTCTGTATAATAATCATCTGGAATGGCCCACCAGAATTGTGATGAGCCCATTCTTTTGCAGCACTCAATGGTTAAAGTGAACCAAACAGGTCTCACAGGCTTCCCAAAATGCCCCCATAATGATTTAGAGCCATAATTCAGCAAATATCATCATGCCCTTCATGTACTATCTTGTTATTCCTATCTCTGCCCTCACATATGCAAACTAGTTATCACTAGCCCAAACCCACATACCTCTCCAAGAACAGCCGGGCTTCACCTCTGGGTGTGATTAACGCTCTTCACACTGCCAATACTATGTTTTCAGTGGTTGCAATCATGTTAATTCATGCAAATTCTTTTCTCTATGGACAGGTGTCACGAGACTCCTGTGCGTGGTGGCCTAACAGCTCTTTATAGCATTTACACGGATAGTCTTAAAACTAGCCATTCTGTCTATCAGATCTCAGGGTTTGTCCTCGCCTTTACCTTTTACCCACCCCATGCAAGGATTTGGACTTACACAGAAGTCCCTAGTTGAGTCCACATAATAGCTACTGGTTGATGTATAGCCAAGGTGAGTCAGCAAGATGCATCAATATACCAGTAGATTCAGAACACGAGCACAAACATCAAACAGAAGAGTGGTCAAAATACAAGTTGAGTATTCTAATTTGGGTGACTATCTTGCAGTTAAAGCACCACTCCAGCTTTTTTTATTACATCTAAGTCCCCTACCTGCTGTCATATTCTCACCTTCCGGCGGTTTCATCTTTTTCCAGTGTCACTCCAGTCGGTCTCCGTCAATTTATAACCTGCCGGCAGCTCCAGTGTTTCATGGAGCTCGCCTGAGGTCACAACTCCATACATCTCTATGAGAGGCTCGTTCTGCCCTCATTCAGGATCTCATAGAGATGCATTGAGTCCTTCTGACTTTTGGCCAGCCAGACGTTTCAGGCATAAGATGGCGCTGTGGGATCTCAGCGACGTTAGTGAAAGTTGAAGACACCGGAAGGTGAGTATAATGCCGAGCACAGGGGGATTAGATTTAAAGAACCACTCGAGCCCTTAAAAAAAAACCTTGAGTGATGCTTTAGGCTATGTGTCCACGGTAGAATGTACCTGCGGATTTTTCTGCATGAAAATCCGCGACTTTCGCGGCAAATCCGCACCCGCGGATTTGCCGCGGATTTACCGCGGATTTTGATGCGGATTTTTTTTTTTTTTTTTTCCCCATTCTATACCCAAATCCGCACCAAAATCCGCAACAAACAATTGACATGCTGCAGATTTTTCCGCATCAAAATCCGCGGCATATCCGCGGCAAATCCGCAGCAGAAAAATCCGCAGCATGGACACAGCATTTCCAAAATGCCATTGAAATGGCTTGGAAGTGCCGCTGCTGCAGATTTTCGGGAAATCCGCGGCAAATCCGCGGCAAAATCCGCGGCAAATCCGCAGCGTGGGCACGTAGCCTTAAAGGTTTTGTTTGTGTTATAGGATTTTGTATTAGCCAGGGTGCAGTTTCCCATTCCAAATAGACAAGATTGTACAGCTTTAGAACCAGATTATGTGGTTCAGGTCCTACTAGCTGCTTGGTCAGGTTACATTTATCCACTTAGGTAAGATATACATTATATAATTGTAGTTATATAGACTATTAACTCCTCTATAAAAGGCACTACCTCCCTTTTGGAATAATAGAAAAAAAGGGCACGAAATCTTTCTTTTTTTTCTGCATTGCAGAATATTGCTAAGCATGGATTGTCCTTTACCTTAATTCATCTTATGTTTTAGCACAAATACTTGTTTAGTCCTTTTTTTCTTTGTAACAACCAAACTAGCAATTGAGTGAAAGATAACAAGCATCTCAGCACAAGGTAATTGCCTCGCCTGCCCTGTTCCTTTTATTGCTTCTCCTCACTCCAATGAGGACATGCATCGCATTTGATGGTAAATCCTGAGATTCTGAGTAAGCCACCTAATTACATTTCCAAAAACCTTAAATGTTAATTTATTCATCTTCTGTACTTCATTTACTTCATCCATTTATTTATTGTTGTTTTGCAACAATTTCATAAAAGAAGAAAATGAATGGCTGTGCTGGTCATTATTTTAGTTTGTTATTGGTAACGTGGTTGAGAAATGCTGAATATTACTCCAATTTCAAGAGTTGGTGCTACCCATTGTAAATGAAAAAGCACAAGCTCTGCACCCGGTCTAGCTTGTTGAATGGTTCTTTTAAGCTGGTCAACAAAAGTGACTTTATTTCGGATTTCACCAGAACCTGTTCAGCACAGGTGTAACTCAGTGGGAAGAAAGATTGAATTGAATGCATGATTCATATGGCAGTGGCCTAATTCTTTCATGAAGGAACAAAGAATTCGGTATACTCATTCCATGTTACTGTATCATCCATATCAAGGGGAGGTTCGGAGGCTTCTAAGCACATTAGAATGTCTGCCAAAAATAATCATGGAGAAAACATACCAACACTATTCCGATAATCCTGCTTTCAAAAGGACTAGAAAAATTGATGAGTTAGGGTATGTGTCTATGATCAGGATTAGTAGTGTTTTGGATGCAGCATAATTTTGTAGTGTGTCCAAAACGTGTTGTACAGTACAATCAAAGTGGATTGGATTTATAGAAATCTCCTGCCCACTGTATTTTTTTTAACACTGCTGTTAAGCTTCCACTAGGGGACGCAGGGACTCAGTGGAGAATGAACTCCAAAGTGCAGTAATACAAAAGCCCACCTGAGGTAGCTAGCACAAAAGTGAGAGTAGTCAGGCAAGCCAAAGTCAAACCGGGATGTCACGTCAATACAGGGGAGTGAGAAAGACAAAGTCAAATGGAAGCAAGGGGTCAAAAGCCGAGAAGTCACATAAGGAGCTGAGGAGGAGCAGAGTCGTAGTCAAAGGACATTACTGAGGTCAGGGGCCAGGAGAGCACTTAAGTACAAAGGTGGGGGTAGAGGCAGAGACATGGAACAGGACCAGGGTGAGGTAGGCAGGGCGGATAGACAGCACGGGGGAACGGAAGTCAGGGGGAGGTAAGCTGGGTAGCAGGACAGACCAGAGCTAATTCACGAACCAGTGTGCACGTTGCATAGCTGAAACTATTACTGCCAGCGTCCCGGAGGAGTCCACACCATAATAAAGTGGCGAGAGTCCCAGAACAAGGCACAACTGAACAGACCCCTTCCACCTGACTTAACCCCATCAGAGCCAAGCAATACTCATGACAGCTGCATAAACTGACCAGTGGCGCAGGTTTCCTATCCACAGCATTCCAATTTGTTGTGCGGAGACACTTGAGTCTTCTGCCCTGGGGAACACAGCGGATGCCACATAACCCTGATCGTGGGTACGCACCCTTAGGGTCTGTTTTCATGTGGCTACTGGCAACACGATATGACCACTGTTCGGTAAACTTTTATGGTCTTTTACACAGGCAGACTAAAATAAATCATGCATACTGTAAAGATAGTATGCTACAGTAGATTGCTCAATGCCCATAAACTGCCATGGTTCTCGGCAGTACGAGTGGTGTTTATGCAGGACGATGCACCGCCGAGAACAATGATCTTTTATGCTGTACAAAAGACAGTTTCACCCAATGAACAAACATTTTGAAAATTCATCGGGTGATTGGCAGCCTGTTTACACACCAGGATAATCGGGAAGCATACGTTCTTAACAACGCTTGTTCACAATTATCTTTCAGTGTAAATGCCCCATTTGGTAGTCAAATGAATGCCCAATAAATGTCCAAACCTTTCTCAATTCTTTTTAAAAGATTTGTTCGGCAAGGATAGTCTACTTTCCTAATGTATCCTCCCAGTTGATCATGATTTGGTCTAGCTGCTGAAACCCATAGAAATATGTAATTATTATCTGGGATATGTACCTTTCTCTGTAGATTTCCTCTGCAATAATTCTAGAGATATACTATGGCAGTACAAAGTGCCCATTCAAAAGAAATGACAACCATATAACCTAGCACTATTAGGTTTTGTTCACATCATGTTTGCCCCTATGTTCAGTGGTTCTGTTGGGGCTTACATTCAAGCCCCTGCAAAACAGGGCCATTGACTATAATGATGCAGATGAAGTCGCAGTGTGCTTTGTCTTACATCATTTTTACACCTAGATGAGTTGGCTATGTCTTGCCCACCTATAATAGGCATGTAAGGCTGAAAATGATGCCCGACAGAGCACAATGTGACTCCATCTGTATTTTTATGGTCAGTAGCCTCGTTGGTGTATACACCCGAATCCGGTTTTGTAGGGGTTCTGATTAAGCCCTGATGGAGCCATGGAATGTAGTGGTAAACATGATGTGAACTCATTCTACGTCTTTGCAGTTTTATCTCAACTCCCAAGTGAACAATCCCTTTAAGGGTATTGTGCAGTATTTTATATAACCTTGGGTTAAAGTCATGAATAAATCCCAAGCTCTCAATGCTTACCTGATCCGTCGTGTTTAACCTTCACCTGCCCTGTTTAATATGGTTAAGCTTATTCATTTATTTGAATCTAAATGTAGATTTAGAAGATGATTAATCCCTATTAAAGAAGACTAAGCACAGCATACTGTAGCACATAAAGGGCAACTTCATAGGCTTGTACTGTATCTAAAACTATCATAGCTGATTACTTGTACAGTATAATAGAAGGCTTGTTATAATAAAATCTGTAGCATCTTTGCTTGCTATAAAGTTAAATGATGTGTAAGTTAAATGGCAACAAAGTAAAGAAAAGGCAAAACAGAAGTTACAGCCCCTGTAATGACCTATTTTTATGACAGCCATATGCACTGACCATATCAATGAGCAGCAGGTAAGAAACATGCATTAAATTGTTAAAGAGATCGCACCATTTTATGGAGTAAAATTTGTTCGGAATAATGCACAAGAGAATGCTGAAGAGAAGGTTAGTTTTATTATTAGCAACTCAGAAAATGTCGAGAGGAAGCACAAAAAGCAGACTGACCAGGGGGAGGGTGGTTAAAGGGGTATTGACAAGCTTCAAAGTTATCCCCTCTCATTTGTATAACGGATAACTTTATGATTCCTGGGGATCCGACTGTCATAACCCCCAACGTTCCCGAAGACCCCCAGCCAAATGGAGCGTAGGTCAATCATGTGCACTACGTCACTATTCATTCTAATGCGAGCGCCAGAGATTACCAAACACTGCATTTGGCTGATCTTCAGCACTTCCTGCAGAATGACTGGAGAAGTAGTATGCATGATCGACCTTCATGCCATTCAGTAGGAGTTATTCAAAGCCCTGATTTTCTGGATCACTGGAGGGAGGGGAGTATTAGTGGTCAAACTACTAAGGATCAGAAAGTTATCACCTATGCCATAGATAGAGGATAACATTAAAACTTCAGAATAGGGCAGCAAAATTGTTGATACCTCTCTGTTGAAGTCACTCAAATACTTCAAAATGACAAAAGTAATTTTCAATTTATTTTTCTGAATATCAACAATTGAAAATCAGACATTGTCTTTTAATTTTGGTTCAACATAAAAGAAAAACAAAAAAAAATAAAGTAATGAAAATGACCTAGACAAAAATGATTCTACTCTTAATATATTTGTTTGAGGCAATCATTGTAAACAATTTTTGTAACTCTCAGTGAGACTTCTCCACCTGTCCAACAATAATCAAACTGCTTCAGCTGTCTCAGGTGGGAAGGGTTCCTTGTACAGACGTCTTCAGATGGCATGTTTCAGCTCCTTCCACAGATTTTCAATAGGATTTAGATCATGACTCCTTGAAGGCCACTTTAGAATAGTCCAATGCTTTGCTCTTAGCTAGGGATGGGCAAGCACTAAAATGCATGTTGCGCGATTCAAGCTGATCAGACGCTCGGATGAGCTCAACGCAAGTAACAGCATTATGGAAAGTCAATGGTTGGCCTGTTCGGGTCTCCACCCACATACAGCCAGCCATGAACAACATTTAGGTCTCTTCAATTGTCATCAGTTTTCCTCTTTCAGACACCTCAAGGGAGGTTGGCTATAGTCCCATAGAGTTTGAACTTCTGAATAATATGTGTGACTGTAGTAACAGGAATATCAAGTTGTTTGGAGATGGTCTTTAGGTGGCTTTACACACTGCAACATCGCAAACGACATCGCTGTAATGTCACCGGTTTTGTGACGTAATAGCGACCTCCCCAGCGACATTGCAGTGTGTGAAACACATCAGCGACCTGGCCCCTTCTGTGAAGTTGCTGATCGCTACAAATCGTTCAGGACCATTCTTTGGTCCTTTGTTTCCCACTGTGCAGCAAAGTCTCAGTGTGTAAAGGGGACTTAAAACACTGGAAATGAGTGATGTGTCACAATATCTGTCAATCACTATTCTCTGTCAGTCGGTCTCTCCCTCTCGGTCTCTATTCTCTCTCTGTCGGTCCGTCACTATCTCTGTCCCTCTCTCACAGTCTGTCGGTCATTTTCCCCTCCTCTCTCATACTCACCGATCCCCGATCCCCGGCGCGGCACTGCACGGCATGCACACTGCTGCGGCGGCTTTTACTATTTTGAAAAAGCCGGCCGCTCATTAAACAATTTCGTATTCCCTACTTTCCCCGCCCACAGGCGCCTATGATTGGTTGCAGTGAGACACGCTCCCACGCTGAGTGACAGGTGTCTCACTGCACCCAATCACAGCAGCCGGTGGGCGTGTCTATACTGTGCAGTGAAATAAATAATTTAAAAAAACGGCGTGCGGTCCCCCCCAATTTTAATACCAGCCAGATAAAGCCACACGGCTGAAGGCTGGTATTCTCAGGATGGGGAGCTCCACGTTATGGGGAGCCCCCCAGCCTAACAATATCAGTCAGCAGCCGCCCAGAATTGCCGCATACATTATATGCGACAGTTCTGGGACAGTACCCGGCTCTTCCCGATTTGCCCTGGTGCATTGGCAAATCGGGGTAATAAGGAGTTATTGGCATCCCATAGCTGCCAATAAGTTCTTGATTAATCATGGCAGGCGTCTCCCCGAGAAACCTTCCATGATTAATCTGTAAATTACAGTAAATAAACACACACACACCCGAAAAAATCCTTCATTAGAAATAAATAACACAAACAAATTCCCTCATCACCAATTTAATCAGCCCCAAAAAGCCCTCCTTGTCCGGCGTAATCCACGGACCTCCAGCGTCGCTTCCAGCTGTGCTGCATGGAGGTGACAGGAGCAGCAGAAGACACCGCCGCTCCTGTCACCTTCACGCAGCTAATGAAGACAGCCGCGCGATCGGCTGAGCTGTCACTGAGGTTACCCGCTGTCACTGGATCCAGCGGTGGATCCAGCGGTGGATGCAGCGGTGGCCGCGGGTAACCTCAGCGACAGCTCAGCTGATCGCGCTACTCACCGCTGCTCCGGTCAGCTCCACGCAGCAACTGAGGTGAGTAGCGCGATCAGCTGAGCTGTCACTGAGGTTACCCGCGGCCACCGCTGGATCCAGTGACAACGGGTAACCTCAGTGACAGCTCAGCCGATCACGCGGCTCTCTTCATTTGCTGCGTGGAGGTGACAGGAGCGGCGGTGTCTTCTGCTGCTCCTGTCACCTGCATGCAGCTGAGCTGGAAGCGACGCTGGAGGTCCGTGGATTACGCCGGACATGGAGGGCTTTTTGGGGCTGATTAAATTGGTGATGAGGGACTTTGTTTGTGTTTTTTATTTCTAATAAATGATTTTTTCAGTTGTTGTGTTTATTTACTGTAATTTACAGATTAATCATGGAAGGTATCTCGGGGAGAAGCCTGCCATGATTAATCTAGGACCAATAACTCCTTATTACCCCGATTTGCCAACGCACCAGGGCAAATCGGGAAGAGCCGGGTACAGTCCCAGAACTGTCGCATATAATGTATGCGGCAATTCTGGGCGGCTGCTGACTGATATTGTTAGGCTGGGGGGCTCCCCATAACGTGGAGCTCCCCATCCTGAGAATACCAGCCTTCAGCCGTATGGCTTTATCTGGCTGGTATAAAAATTGGGGGGGACCGCACGCCGTTTATTTAAATTATTTATTTATTTATTTCTATACTCCATAGTGACACGCCCACCGGCTGCTGTGATTGGGTGCAGTGAGACACCTGTCACTCAGCGTGGGGGTGTGTCTCACTGCAACCAATCATAGGCGCCTGTGGGCAGGGAAAGTAGGGAATACGAAATTGTTTAATGAGCGGCCGGCTTTTTCAAAATAGTAAAAGCCGCCGCAGCAGTGTGAATGCCGTGCAGCGCCGCGCCGGGGATCGGGGATCGATGAGTATGAGAGAGGAGGGGAAAATGACCGACAGACTGTGAGAGAGGGACAGAGATAGTGACGGACCTACAGAGAGAGAATAGAGACCGAGAGGGAGAGACCGACTGACAGAGAATAGTGATTGACAGATATTGTGACACATCACTCGTTTCCAGTGTTTGACTAGCTAGGTCGTTCTGCAGGTCCGGATCGCTGTTGCGTTGTTGGCCAGGTTTGCCTGTTTGACAGCTCACCAGAGACTTTGTAGCGATCCCGGCCAGGTTGGGATCGCTGGTGGGATCGCTGAAAGTCTCAGTGTGTAAAGGGGCCTTTTTACAGTCTTAAGGTCCCCATCACACACAGAGATAAATCTTTGGCAGATCTGTGGTTGCAGTGAAATCATGGACATATTGTTCCATTTGTACACAGCCACAAACCTGGCACTGATTGTCCACAATTTCACTGCAACCACAGATCTGCCGCAGATTTATCTATGTGTGTGACAGGGCCTTTAATGTTTAACATAATTGTCTATAAAATTCTTTGTAATCTGCAGTCACAACTCTCTCTTTATCTTTCTTTGGACTATGTGCAGTGTGGTAAGCACCATGATACCTAACAGCACAGTGACTACTTTTCACTCTTTAAATAGGCAGACTGACTGAATACAAGTTTGTAGACACATGTGATGCTGATTACACGCGCACACACACACACACACACACACACCTTAGTTTAACATGTTCCTATGCTCAAATTATTTTCAATCATTTCTAGTGGTACCATCATTTTTCTCCATGCCATTTTCATTTTTTTTTTCAGTTTAACCACAATTTAAAATCTATGTCTTATATTCATTAGTTGATATTCAGAAAATTTAAATTGAAAATTACTTTTTTCAGTTTCAGGTTATGTTAGTGACTATTGTGGGTTTCTAACTTTAACAAAGAGGTGCCAGCATATTTTGTCCATGTGTTTACTTCTAGTTCATCTATCTACTTGTATCTTTCAGAAAAATGAGGAAAAATATACACGACTTCTAAAAAATGTAAATAAAACATCTAAATTGAAATATAAATATTTTAGTGGAAAAATTGCAAATATTTTATTATTCTAATACAAATTTCCCCACGTTTTGTTATATGATGCAAAACTGTATTTGGGGGTCATAGTATTTTTGTAGGCAACTACCGTAACTGTTCCTGCTTACTGTTGATGTTCACTAGATTATGCCATACAATTTCAGTTTACTTGTAGCCATAAAATAGGGAGTAAAGTATTTTATTTCCATCGCATTATTATTGACTCGTTTAAATAGGGTCATTAAGTTAGTCTCTGCCGTACCAGAGATACCATTAGTCTACATGTGCAGACAGCCATTAGCTCATGTTATTCTTTAAAAATATTTTAATAAATATAATTATGATAGATCAACCTTTACATTGATAGATGTGCTTAAAGGGAACCTGAATTATATATACATACATCGACAAAATTGTTTTCCTTTTTCCTAAGCACTAATAAGATCGTAGTTGCTACCTACCTGCCTGTTGTGCCTGTCGCTATTCTATGCCAGCATAGAGCAGTCACAGGCCACTCCTACCAGCAATACAATGGCTTTGTCAACAGAGCGGAGGCTTCACTCTGCTCTGTAGATGGGGTAGGACAGCCATATCATGTCGATTGAAAGCCAGCCCCTCACTGCCTAACTGGGGGAGTCGGCTGCCAATCAGCGTGACTGGGTAGCCGGCTGTCAATCAGCATGATGTCAGCAGTTCCACCCCTTCTACAGAAAAGTTGCTGTGCCCGCGGAAGCAGGTGACTCACTGGCGGGAGTGATCTGTGACTGCTCTGAAGTGGCAAAAAATAGTGCCGGGCCCAACAGGCAGGTATGTAGCAACTTCCTGTCTGTTAGTGTTTAGGCACATTTTTAAAGAAAAAAAAAGTCCAGATATACTCTTTAACCCCTTCATGACCAATCTAAGAAGTTAAAAGGCGCAGGTGGATCTCCTGTTAGATTTTCATGTCTGCTGATCAAATCAAATGTGCGGGGATTATTCAACACTTTCAATTCTCTCCTCCATCCCCTAGCACCACCTCCCTCTCCTCTCATCTTAGCTAAAGATTTTGCCTCTTTCTTCAAGCAGAAGATTGACACCATCAGAGCAAGCTTTGACCCACAATCCCCACAGCCCCTCATCATAGCTACTCAGCCCTCTCCCTCCAAATCCAGCTTCTCCCCTATGACAGAAGATCATCTTTCCACTCTACTCTCATGATCACATCTAACCACCTGTGCACTTGACCCACTCCCGTCGCACCTCATCCCCAACATTACCGCAGTCCTCATCCCAGCCCTAACCCATCTCTTCAACCTATCACTATCAACTGGTGTATTCCCTTCATGCTTTAAACATGCTTCGATCACACCCATCCTCAAAAAGCCCTCTCTTGACCCATCCTCTGTGTCTAGCTACCACCCCATATCCCTTCTCCCCTATGCCCCAAACAACTTGAACAGCATATCCATCTTGAACTGTCCTCATACCTCTCTTCCTGCTCCCTCTTTGACCAGCTACAATCTGGCTTTCGATCGCATCACTCTACTGAAATTGCCCTCTCTAAAGTCACCAACCTACTAACTGCCAAAGCCAAGCAACACTACCCTGTCTTCCTCCTCCTGTACCTGTCCTCTGCCTTCGAGACTGTAGACCTCTCACTCCTATTACAGGTTCTCTCCTCTCTGGGCATCACAAACTTGGCCCTATCTTGGATCTCTTCATATCTAACCGACCGAACTTTCAGCGTCTCCCATTCTCACACCACGTCCTCATCCCACCCTCTATCCATTGGTGTCCCCCAAGGTTCAGTTCTTGGACTCCTGCTGTTCTCCATCTACACCTTCGACCTGGATCAGCTCATAGAGTCCCACGGCTTTTAGTATCATCTCTATGCCAAGGATACACAGATCTACCTCTCTGAACCTGACATTAGCTCCTTACTAACCAAAATCCCTCAATATCTGTCTGCTATTTCATCCATCTTCTCTGTGGGATTCCTAAAGATTAACATGGACAAAACAGAATTCATTGTCTTTCCTCCTCCTCATTCAACTCCTCCACCAAGCCTATCCATCAAAGTTGATGGCTGCTCACTCTTCCCAGTCTCCCAAGCTCGTTGCCTTGGAGTAACCCTCAACTCTTCTCTATCCTTCAAGCCGCACATCCAAGCTCTCTTCACCTCATGCCGACTACAACTCAAAAATATCTCCTGGATACGTGTTTTCCTTAACCAAGAACCTGCAAAAACATTAGTACATGCCCTCATCATCTCCCGCCTCGACTACTGCAACCTCCTGCTCTCGCGCCTCCCTTCCAACACTCTTGCACCCCTTCAATATATCCTGAACTCTGCGGCCCGCTTAATCCACCTCTCCCCTTGCTATTCCCCAGCCTCGCAACTCTGCCAATCCCTTCTCTGGCTTCCCATTGCCCAAAGACTCCAGTTCAAAACATTAACCATGACCTACAAAGCCATCTACAACCTGTCCCCTCCTTACATCTGTGACCTAGTCTCCCGGTACCTACCTGCATGCAACCGCAGATCCTCACAAGATCTTCTTCTCTACCCTCTCTTATCTCCTCTTCCCACAATCGCATACAGGATTTTTCCCGTGCCTCCCCCATACTCTGGAGCACTCTACCCCAGCATATCAGACTCTCTCCTACCGTGAAAAGCTTTAAGAGGAACCTGAAGATCCATCTCTTTTGACAAGCCTAAAACCTACAATATTCCTCAGTCCAGTACACCACTGTGCAACCAGCTCTGTCCTCACCTATTGTACCCTCACCCATACCCTTTAGATTTAGACTGTGAGCCCTCATGGGCAGGGTCATCTCTCCTCCTGTACCAGTCTGTTTTGTACTGTTAATGATTGTTGTACTAATTTTTATGTATACCCTTTCTCACTTGTAAAGCGCCATGGAATTAATGGCGCTATAATAATAAATAGTAATAATAATAATAATAATATGGCATGCTCGTCGAGCGAGCATGCGGTAATGGGACAGATATGGCCAAGGAAGTACCGGTACATCCTTGGCCATATATGTCCCATCATCACATGCTTGTGCTTCGAGCATGCCATAATCCCAGCACATGTCTGCTGATTTGATCAGTAGACATGTGAGGCTAACAAGAGATCCACCTGCACCTTTTAACCCCTTAGATTGTGCCCTCAAACTCTGGCAACGTGTTCAAAAGCCCTCCGGCGTGGATTACGCTGATCCCCAGCACCATTGGCAGCCCCATGAAGTGATCATAGGGCTCCAATGGGTTGGCATGGCAGTGTGGGGTCAGATGATGATCCCTGTCGGTGCCATAACTAACTTCCTGTAAATGCTAGTAGCGTGGCAGCACTCACAGGAACACAGGAATTCTGATTCTGAACCATCGCTCTGATCAGCAGAAGCAATTGGACAGTGTAATTATAAAGTCCTCTAGGGGGACTAGTAAAATCAGTAAAAAAAATATAGAAAAGTTTTCAAAAATATTAAAAAATAAAAAAACTATAAAAGTTCAAATCACCCCCTTTTTCCCCATTGAACATAAAACAATAATAATAACAATAATAATAATAATAATAATAATAATAATAATAATAATAAAGCCCACATATTTGGTATCATCACGTTCACAAAAATCCCAATCCATGAAACTATAAAATCAATTAATCTGATCGATACATGGCGTAAGAAGAAAAAAAATTCAAACGTGAAAGTTACATTTTTTTGGTTACCGCATCATTGCATTAAAATGCAATAACATAAAATTTACACAAAATGGTATAATTGAAAATGATAGCTGAAGATGCAAAAAATAAGCCGTCATTGAGCCCCAGATCCTGAAAAATGAGTGCGCTACAGGTCTCAGAAAATGACAACAAAAGCGTAATTCTTCTTTTGTTTTTTTCTCAAACTTCTACATTTTTTCCACGGTAAAGGTAAATCTATACATGTTTGGTATCTAAGAACGTGTACTGACCTGGGGAATCATATCGCCAGGTCAGTTTTTCAAAATAGTAAACACTTTAAATAAAAAAAAACGCCAAAACAATCGTGGAATTACACTTTTTTTGAAATTTCACCGCACTTGGAATTTTTTTCCCGTTTTCCAGTACAATATGGGGCAGAATGAATGGTGTTGTTCAAAAGTGCACTCCGTCTCTCACAAAACAGGGCCGCATATGGCCATATTTACAGAAAAATAAAAAAATTATGGCTCTTAGAAGAAGAGGAGGAAAAAATGGAAAATTGACCGGGGGTGAAGGAGTTAAGATGTAAAGACCTAGATAAATAGATCTAAATTTGTCTCAATATTTTAGGAATTTGCATTAATTGTTTTTAATGTTCTCCCAACATTTTAGACATTTCAGATTGTAGATTGCATCAGCCAGAGGCTCACGTGATCTTGGGCTTTGCCAGGTGGGCCTCCCCATAATGCCTTTCAGCTGTCTTATCACATGGTATAGCACAACCAATCAGAGGGACTATCATAGCCGGCACAAAAGCAGAGCCATTTTACAGCGAACCTGGATAGTGAGATCATGTCACATCTGACAGTTTAGCCACATAGGAAGAGAAAGTGATAAAACACTGAATAAACATTACAGATAATGCGTGACTGCACACAAGAGCAGAACAGTTACTATCTGTTTGCCCATTCCCATGTATGTGGAGGTTACTTTAATATTACTATAGCTGTGATTGCTTTAAGGAGCCTAAAATGAGTTGAATTAAATCCTATGAGACCTCAAAGCATATAATCCAGATTTTATTAGCAAACAGGAAACTCAAAGCCCCATATGTCCGCTTTACCTCTTATCAAGTAATGCATCTACTTTAATTTTCCAAAAATCGTTTTTTTGTTTATCATATGGCTGATAAAATAAGTAAGATGTTATGGAGGTACTCCATCCTTTTCTAAAACACTCCATTTAGATCCAACCTAAAATATTTTGGGGCATTTCTTAAGACTAGAATTTTACACTACCACTAGATAAATATACACCTAATTTATTAAAGGGAATCTGTCACCAGGTTTTTGTTCCCCCATCTGAGAGCAGCATAATGTAGAGACAGAGACCCTGATTCCAGAGATGTGTCACTTACTGAGCTGTTTGCAGTCATTTTGATAAAATCACTGTTTTCTCTGCTGCAGATCTAGCAGTTATACAGAGCTCATGAATATGCTGGACTACCTGCAGCACGACAAGTAGTCCTCTAATGATGATCTACTGCTGATTAATCAGTGATTTTATCAAAACTACACTAAGCAGCTGAGTAAGTGACACACCGCTGGAATCAGGATCTATGCCCCTGTGTTATGCTGCTCTCAGATTATTTGGCAAAAACTTAGTGACAGATTCCCTTTAAGAGGTGCAAGCATCTCTGGGTCTTCAGGCACCAGAAAATCAAATCTATCATTTTTCTTGGCTGGAGTCTATATGTGCTTTAATTTTTTTCTGTAAAATCTCAGCCACAATTTTTTGGTGACTTTTTAGTCCATCTTTTTTTTTTCTCTTGCTAAATCCAATTCTAAATGTCTCCCTTTTTTCTGTGCTCGACAATAATGGAATAGAGTATGGGGCATATGGGGCAAGTAAAAAAAAAAAAAAATATATATATATATATATATATATATATACATGTATATATATATATATATATATATATATATATATATTTATTTTATTTATTTTTTTACTGCACAGGAGAAACTGTTTCACTATGATTGACTCAGAAAGATATCCTGTGCTCTGACATTTGTCACGCTGAGGCCTGTTCTGCAAGGTTGACGTCTGCAGAGCGTATCTACATTGACATACAGTTGCATAGCTGAGAATGTGTCCTCGGCGGGGGGTACCGGCACATAAAACAAGGCTTGGGACTATGTGTACAGTGAGCGGAGACCTCTCTCTAGAGCAGATGAAAGAGATCCAAGGGAACGCATGATACTGCTGGGCAAGATGCTGTACTGAGCAGCTAAGGTGTATTCTGTATGGAAGATCACAGGAAATCATGCTGTCTTTCCGAGGAGAATAATAATAGCATTGAGGAAAATGCAGGCAGGCTTGAATGTTTGCAATGTGTCGTTATTTGCAGCATGGAACTGTACAAAAACTATAATGATGAGCTTTGGGGAGAGACCAGGGCTGCCAAAAGGATATTGTGCCCAGAACAAGCTCCGAGCAACAGTTTGTAGTCCCAGACATCAAGCTATATACATGGCAGCCTAATCCTGGCCTTGGTGGGCTTAGTTCTTCATTGTGTTATTCATACCCTTCTGTCAGCTGCCTTTTTTCACCATATAAATGTCCATGTACGTGACTAATAATTCTAAAAAAAAACGGTGTTATCCCTAATATATCACTTTATTTCTAGCTGTCACTAAAGAAAAAGGTTAAAATATAAACATCTGACTTTTTCTTTTCCCAAATTATAATATCTACGGTACCTGGGCATATTTGTTACAAGTATTTATTAAAATGTAACATGTACACTACTGTATTGCTAGATACCACCAGAAATCTTAAAGGGAACCTGTCACCATATTTGGGGACTATAAGCTGCGGCCACCACCACCGAGCTCTTATATACAACATTCTAACATTCTAACATGCTGTATATAAGAGCCCAGGCCGCTGTGTAGAATGTAAAAATCACTTTTTAATACTTACCTAAACGATCGCTGTGGTGGAGTTGGGCCCCATGGGCGTCTCCGGTGTCGGCGCCTCCTCTTTCGGCTATCTTCGTCCTCCTTCTGAAGTCTGTGTGCATGATGCTGCTACGTCATACACATTCGCCGATCCCACACAATGCCGGTGAGTGTAGATGACGTAGGACATGTCATGTACCCCGGCTTCAGAAGAAGGTCGACAAAGATGGCCGAAAGAGGAGGCGCCGGCACCGGAGATGCCCATATGACCCAACTCCTCCTCAGCGACCGTTTAGGTAAGTAATATAAAGTGATTTTTCCATTCTACACAGCGGCCTAGGCTCTAATATATAGCATGTTAGAATGCTGTATATAAGAGCCCACTGGTGGTGGCCACAGCTTATAGGCCAAAAAACTGGTGACAGGTTCCCTTTAAATGTTTGCCTTTCTATGTGTATCACACAGGTAGAAGTGAAGACCGGGTTTATGCCGCGCTAAAAACCACTGATGTGTGTAAATTAAAAGATTTCCTTTTTATTTGACAGTTCCTACGCGTTTCAGAGACATCCGTCTCCTTCCTCAGGAAAGGAAATCATGATTTTTTTTTCTGAGGAAGGAGACGGATGTCTCTGAAACGCGTAGGAACTGTCAAATAAAAAGGAAATCTTTTAATTTACACACATCAGTGGTTTTTAGTGCAGCATAAACCCGGTCTTCACTTCTACCTGTGTGATACAAAATTCCTCTCCCGGGGCTGCAGCTAAACCACCGGGCACTCACAGGCTATCATAAGGGGTTGTGACTGGCACAACCTCACCAGGTGAGTGCTTCTTTGTCTTGTCTGTCTACCCTCATACCGGGTAAGACCCTATTTCGCTTTTTCCCCCCTACAGTTTTGCCTTTCTATGTGGACAGAGTCAGCATGATTTCACGCATCAAAGTATTTATATGTGCATATATCTCTTTCTAAGACAAGTCACTGAGAAATCAGTGTTTGAATTGATATGAAAATGAGGCTGAAGATCTCAAGCATATCTGAAGCTTCAGTCACTCCAGCTCTATTCCCCAACCAGTGCTGCCGCCTCCTGCTTAAAGGGAATCTGTCAGTAGGTTTTTGCTACCTCACCTGAAAACAGCATCATGTAAGCGTAGAGCCCCTGAATCCAACAATGTATCACTTTGTTTGCTTGGCGCAGCGGTTCTGACACAATCAGAGTTTTTAAATTTAGCAATACAACAAAGCTGAAAAAGCTGCTAATCACAGAAGGGGAGTGGTATGTCTAGGAAGTGCATGTCAAGTAGTTGAAGCAATGTTTAGTGCTAGTCCTAGTGCTAAAAGAATCATTGCAAGTAAGAGAGACATAGCTGAAATATGTGTTTTAACCCTTACAGTATGCTGTCCTCTGATTGCATAGCAAAAATGTTGCGGGCGGAGGAGGGGACGCTGCGCTCTCCCACTGCTCGGGTCCGGCCGCTGCTGCTGCTGCGGCTGCCGCTGCTGCTCGGTGGTGGCTCGAGCGGTGGGCCGGATCCCGGGGACTCGAGCGGCGCTCCTCGCCCGTGAGTGAAAAGGGGATTTTGATTGTGGGGGTTTTGGTTATTGTCCGTGACGCCACCCACGGTTGTGGTGATATTAGTGACACCACCGCTGCTCTAGACGGGGATCCCGGGAGCGGTGACAGGGAGCAGCTTTGTTGTTAGTTCTCCCCTCCATGGGTAGGTGGTTGGTTGTCCCGGGGCCCGGTGATGGGGTAGGGATGGATTGCAGGCGGGCTATGGGGCCTGGTGAGGTGCAGGGTCGCGGGGGCAGCGCTGTGCCGCACGGCACGGTGGTACTCACTCAGCCAATGAAGAGGACACAGTTCTCGGTAGAACAAACGGCTGGATGGACGGGTCCCACAGACGGCTGCGGTGTTTTTCCCCTGACCCCAGGTTGGTAATGTAAGTCCTTTCCTGCACCTTCCGTACGCTCCTCCTGCGCTCCGGTTTCCAGCTGGCTCCCCGGTTCAGTACCGGTGGGCCACCACCCTGCCCCGGCTACCTACGGTTCCACCAGACTGTCTTCCCGGCTCTCGCAGACGGCCACTACTGTCTGCCTGACTGCTGCACGAGGGCCCTAGGCTCCAACCTAGGCCACAGTCTGCGTCTGCCTCTCTGCAGACCTCCTCTCTCTTCCTCTGCCTGGTCTTGTTTCCTGCCTCAGGCCAGCTAAACCCCTCGGTGGGCGTGCCCATCTGCCTGACTCCGCCCACCTGGTGTGTCAGTCTGAACCTGAGGAAGAAATCAGGTCTCACTGGGGATGTCTGCTGTGAACTGCTAAGGGTGGGGGTGTGTGTTGTTACCTGTGGCCCCTGGCTTGTCCAGGGTGCCACATTCCCCCTTAGTAAAATGCAGACCGTCCGCGGGCTGCTCGTCCATCACCGTTTTTATTTTTCTCTTTTAAACTGAAAAGATATAAAAACAAACACCAAACAGTATACATTTCAAATCTTCCCATACGGGAGGCATAACACTTCAACTGTTGCAACAGCAATAAAACACTTTTAATAACGGCAACGGAACGGGTCCTTCAGTCACCCACCCAAATAACCTGGCCCTGATGCTGCCCCTAAGAAGTGGGCAGCACCCCTTGACCCCAGTCCAGGAACGGGCCCAGATTCCTTAACGGGATGGGTGCTTCGCTGCCGTTGCGACCGGGCGGACTGCCGGAGCCGTCGTCATCAGCGGTGCCAGACGGACGGGACATCTCGTGCAGCGGTGTTCCAGGAACCAAATACTTGCAGAGTCCTGGCGTCTCTGCTTCCACAGCCGTGGTTCACATGCGGCCGGACGCCATCCACCCCCCCTTACTTAGTGTCTTTCTGGCACCTCCTCTACAAGGGCGGGGTTTTGGCTTTCGCGCCTCCACTGCTCGAGGAGACGCTCGAGCGGGAATTGTTCACGCCCAAGATTGCGGCTTCTCCAAATTTTCGGCCGGACACCTCCGGCGGTCACAAGGCGCACCTCTACCAAATGGCAGAGCGGTAAGATCCTGTTCGTGACGCCAAGTTGTCGCGGGCGGAGGAGGGGATGCTGCGCTCTCCCACTGCTCGGGTCCGGCCGCTGCTGCTGCTGCGGCTGCCGCTGTTGCTCGGTGGTGGCTCGAGCGGTGGGCCGGATCCCGGGGACTCGAGCGGCGCTCCTCGCCCGTGAGTGAAAAGGAGATTTTGATTGTGGGGGTTTTGATTATTGTCCGTGACGCCACCCACGGTTGTGGTGATATTGGTGACACCACCGCTGCTCTAGACGGGGATCCCGGGAGCGGTGACAGGGAGCAGCTTTGTTGTTAGTGCTCCCCTCCGTGGGTAGGGGGTTGGTTGTCCCGGGGCCCGGTGATGGGGTAGGGATGGATTGCAGGTGGGCTACGGGGCCTGGTGAGGTGCAGGGTCGTGGGGGCAGCGCTTTGCTGCACGGCACGGTGGTACTCACTCAGCCAATGATGAGGACACAGTTCTCGGTAAAACAAACGGCTGGATGGACGGGTCCCACAGACGGCTGCGGTGTTTTTCCCCTGACCCCAGATTGGTAATGTAAGTCCTTTCCTGCACCTTCCGTACGCTCCTCCTGCTCTCAGGTTTCCAGGTGGCTCCCCGGTTCAGTACCGGTGGGCCACCGCCCAGCCCCTAGGCCCTAGTCTGCGTCTGCCTCTCTGCAGACCTCCTCTCTCTTCCTCTGCCTGGACTTGTCTGAACTTGTTTCCTGCCTCAGGCCAGCTAAACCCCTCGGTGGGCGTGCCCATCTGCCTGACTCCGCCCACCTGGTGTGTCTGTCTGAACCCGAGGAAGAAATCAGGTCTCACTTGGGATGTCTGCTGGGAACTGCTGAGGGTGGGGGTGTGTGTGTGTTGTTACCTGTGGCCCCTGGCTTGTCCAGGGTGCCACAAAAACCTGCTAACAGATTCCCTTTAACTGACTGCCTCTATGCTGTATGCCGTCAGGCAAAGGAGCTATCAGTCAAACCGGAGGAGGCGATGGTGCAGAGTGGGGAATAGAGCTAATGTGACAGAGGATTCAGACAAGCAAATCTGCCTAAATTTGAATTCCACATATTTACTCAAATCAGGCAGCGGAATTCAGTTTACATAGTTACATAGGTTGAAGGAAGACCTAGGTCCATCAAGTTCAACCTTCCTCCACCAACATTTTTTTTGTCACTGAATTAGCTATAACCCACAACGTTATATCCACTGAGGAAAGCATACAGCCCTTTTTTAAAAGCTGTTATAGTGTCTGCCATTACTGCCTTTTGTGGTAGGGCATTCCACAGTCTGACTGCTCTGTTAAGAACTTTTTTGCCTTACTTCCACCTGTAATGACTGAACACTTGTCCTTAGTATTGTCTTTGGAAATAATGTCATGTGCAAGTTCTTTGTATTGACCACACATATATTTCTAAATATAAGTGAGATCTCCTATAAGATGTCTCTTTCTTCAGCTAAACAAGACTAACTTTTCCAACCTCTCATCATATGGGAGGCCTTCCATTCCTTGCAATAATCTAGTTGCCTGCTTTCAACTGACTCTAAAGTGGGCTTTACACGGAACGACATCGCTAAAGAGATGTCGTTGGGGTCATGGAATTC
Source organism: Anomaloglossus baeobatrachus (assembly GCF_048569485.1). Classification (NCBI taxonomy): domain Eukaryota; kingdom Metazoa; phylum Chordata; class Amphibia; order Anura; family Aromobatidae; genus Anomaloglossus; species Anomaloglossus baeobatrachus. The sequence continues at coordinate 412,759,550 of NC_134354.1, read as the reverse complement.
GTGACGCACATCCGGCCTTGTTAGCAACGTTGTTGCGAGTGACACCACAGGAACGACCGTTAACGATCAAAAACACCATATCGTTGATCGTTGTCTAGTCGTTCCTATCCCGATTATTGTTGCTGTTGCAGGTACGATGTTGTTCGTCGTTCCTGCGGCAGCACACATCGCTACATGTGACACCGCAGGAACGAGGAACAACATCGTACCTGCGGCCGAACGCAATGAGGAAGGAAGGAGGTGGGCGGGATGTTCGTCCCGCTCATATCAGCCCCTCCGCTTCTATTGGGCGGCCACTTAGTGACGCCGCTGTGACGCCGCACGAACCGGCCCCTTAGAAAGGAAGTGGTTCGCCGGCCACAGTGACGTCGCTAGGTAGGTAAATATGTGTGATGGGTGTAAGCGATGTTGTGCGCCACGGGCAGCGATTTGCCCGTGATGCACAACCGACGCGGGCAGGTACGCTCGCTAGCAGTATCGCTAGCAATATCGCTGCTTGTAAAGCCCGCTTAACTTCTGAATATCCTTCTTAAAATGTGGATCTTAAAACTGGATCCCATATTCTAGATGTGGCCTTTCAAGTAATTTATAGAGGGGTAACAATACGTTGGGATCTAATCTTTCTTTATATACGCCCTAAAATCTTGTTGGCTTTAGCAGCTGCTGCCTGACATTGAGTGCTGCTGCTCAGCTTACTTGTAACTAGAATCCCCAAGTCCTTCTCCTGTTCTGTAGTCCCGAGTTTACTTCCATTTAATGTATATCCAGCAATAGGATTACCCCATACTAGGTGCATTACTCTACATTTATCAACATTAAACCTCAGTTGCCAAGTGTTTGCCCATTCAGACATTGTATCGATATTGTTTTGCAATATTGTACTATCAAGATCTGTTTTTAATATCCTACATTTTTTGGTGTCATCAGCAAACACTGACACTTTACTCTCAATTCTTTACACAAAGTCATTAATAAAGAGATTAAAAAGAATCGGTCTTAGCACAGATCCCCGCGGCACCCCACTGCTTACTATAGCCCATTTACAGAATGTAAGCCCGCAAGGGCAGGATCCTCTTCCCTCTCTTCCAGTCTGTCTACTGTAACTTGTATCTGTATTCTGTATGTAACACCTTCTCATGTGCAGCACCATGGAATTAATGGTGCTCTATAAATAAATGATAATAATAATTTACGATGGCTCTTTGATTCCTATCGTTTAGCCAATTCCTTACCCATCTGTTTATTGTCTCCCCATGTCTCTGTTTCTGGAGCTTTAGTATAAGGTTATTATTTGGTTGAGTATCAAATGCCTTCTCAAAGTCCAGATAAATCACATCAGCTGCATTACCAAAATCCAGATTTGTACTTAGCTCCTCACAGAAGCCCAACATGTTGATTAGAAGTTACTTATTGTTCATAAATCCATGCTCTTTGTCAGTTATTATACCTATTATCTGCAATATATTTTTGCAGGTCATCTCACATAATGCCCTCAAAAACTTTACACACTACTTATTCAGATTTACCAGTTGGTAGTTGCTTGGATCCACCTTCTGACCTTTCATAAATATCGGTACCATGTCAACCATCCTCCAATCCTATGGCACCAACCCTTATTTGTGCATGAATACACTCTAAAGCAGGGGTCCCCAACCTGTGGCTCGGAGTCAGAAACAACTTGCAGGACCATAATTTGTGGCTTTCGGCTGTCTGCCAGCTAGGTGTATATGTTCCAGGTCTAGCAAACAGCTATAAAGAGCAAGTCACCTGATGATGACTTTTGTAAGTAGCCCCACACAGGAGAGCAGATCTTAATGGTGGTAAGGTAGGAACCCCTGGCTCTAGGTATACTGTCTTGGTGTGATTTCTGTGGAAAAGCTTTTGTTGTCATTATACCAATAATGGGGGCTCTGGGTGTCATTGCTGTGAGGGTGACAGGATCTGGATGTGGTTCACGACCCTTTCTCAGAGCTGAATGTGGCTCAAGATCCTCTATCAGACCTGAATGTGGCTCTCAAGGTCAGAAAGGTCTGCTCTAAAGCATAATAAACATAGATAAACAAATGAATAGTATAGTTTCTCCGGGCCTTGATTGTCACTTTCCTTTCTTGCTTTTTTGGGCATCCTCTTGTTCCCTTTGGTTTGGTCTGCAATTCTAGCACTCAAGAGGGAGAAACACAAAGTCTGAAGAGAAGACTGAACCAGAGGCAATGACAAGATGCATGAAGAGCAAAACTAGACTGGAAGGGGTAAAGGATGAGGACCGAGAATAGGAAAATAATATATATGGATATAGAGGGTGGTCCAAAAGTAGGTGGACAGTATGTGTAATAGGGTTATGAAGGGGGAGATTTATCAAACATGGTGTAAATACCTGCGTTGATAAAATTTAAGGGCTTTTGTATTATTGTTCAGAATAAAATGTAATTGCCAATGTTATTCTTGTGTTAGTAAATATAATTTTATATATAAATCAAAATAAATGTTATTATTTTCTGTCCACCTACTTTTGGACCACCCTTTATATATATTGTTTCCAACCCCTTCCTGGTCCTTTGGAAGCCAGCAGCAACAAGCCATTTTGCAATATTTGCACAAAGCAAATCGCCCCAATAATTAGACTGTATAAACTCCAATTATTTGTAGAATCAGGGCTAATTTGACTCATTTGCTCATCTTTAGACCATATCGTTTTATATTACAGCAGAGCAATGAAAAGAAAAGTCGTCAGTCTTTATACTTTAACCTTATATTGAATCATGTAACATTTTTTAGCCTTTTTTAATGCATTGATAAATAGAGGATATGATTTATAGCTCTCCTGGAGCCTAGGGGATGAGAACACTTTATTCTACATAATGAAGTTCATAAACAGGAAGTTTCCACTTAGTACAAGGTCCTGGTGTTTGCAAATGAAGAGCTTTGGTGATTTCGGGAGGCTGCTATGTTCTGTTGTCCTATTTGAAAAGGAAGCCAGCAAGCAAAGCTCCAACGCATAATTGCCTTGACATTATTCTGGTATGTGCGCTGAATGCTAGTTGCTGGGATGTCAGAAAAAAAGAATGGGCTGGAGAATGCTAGAAATGGGCCATGATCTTTTGATGAACATTCCCAATATATGCTCTTACTTTGTGTCCTTTATTAGTTTTTTCACAGCGATAGACATTAGTTCTGCACTTGTAGAACATTTTTTAGGTTAAATTCACGCTATTGATAAAATGGTATAATTTAATACAATGCTAAAGAGTCAGCTCAACCGTGATCAAAATGTGCATGGTATCACTTATCTGATGCTTTCAAGTAGACAGACTAAACTGGGAGACTTCCGGTGATAAAAGCATGATTTCAAGAGTATCAAGCATCTTATGACCTTGAAGGAAATTTTTTTATTGAACATTTGGCTTCTAAAAGCCACTCTTTATATTGGTATGACCATACCTCCCAACGTTTTAAGAACAGAAAGAGGGACAAAGTATGCAGCACATCGCTGCAAATTTTGGCTACACCCCAAACCACACCTGTATGGCAGGGAAGGATGTTCAGCAGACGCCCCAGACTGTTCATTCTATGATAGCAGTCAGAACATTCCTCATATTTATATAAGGCTAGGCTCACACGAGCGTATGGCATCCGATGCAAGAGCATCGGATGCGATATGCTAATGACCCCTGGCTCATGCACTGCTGCGAGTGTGCCACCCTCATGCCAGCAGCCGAGCTGCTCGGATCCGGATCCGCGGTGGCTAGAGAGGTCTCCGGACCCAGGGGTCATGCGGCCACTCAAATGAAGGGGGTATTTACAGGAGATTGTGTTAGAGTTCGTGACGCCACCCATGGTATGTGGTAATTTGGAGTACCCGGGGGTGATTGAATGGGGCAGCCAGGTGTTAGAACCCTCTACGGGTAGGGGGGAATGCCCCGGGACTCGGTGATGGTGAGGGGGAGTGGCGTTGGGTGAGAAGGGGGTCACTTGTGTACCTACTCAGTCCATTAAGTTGACACCGACAACTGGCTAAACCAAAGTTCTGGATACCGCTGCCGCTGAGGGGAGCTAGTTCGGGTCCCGTACCCAATGGTGCTGCCTGGTGATCCGTGACCTGCCTCCTGGCACAAAGTTTACTTCTCTGTTGGTCCCGGTAGTATGGAACTTGCTGGGTCCCGTTCCCCACTATGGCTAAGTGTGGGAGCTTGCTCTCAGGGTTCACGCTTGGGATTTTCTGGACCGTTTTAGTGGAAAGTCCTATCCCCCTTGTTGCGCTAGTACCCCGATTCTGGAGTGGGTAGAGAGCGGATCTTGAAGGCTCCGTTCTCGTCGGGTAAATTGTCAGGTTGCCTGAAGCTACTCCCTGACCTAGGGTCCACGTACCTCGTCGTGTCCTGGTCCCAGCCCGATGATGGTGCAAGGTCGCTGGCTGTCCTCCTCAACAGTTCTGTGCCCCTTGCCACGATCCCCTGCGACCAGGGGTCCAGCTCCTCTAGGCCCAGACCACCGTCTGCCACCTAGATAACTTCCTAGGAGCCCTGCTCCTGACCTCCTCTCTCCTTCACTTCCAACACACTTCTCCCTTCTCCTGACACTCCTCTCCTCCCCTAACCAACCTCCCAAGTGGGACTGGTGTGTCTGGTGGGTGTGGTGCAGAGTGTACCTAGGATTTTGATTAGCTGATGTAGGCAACACCATGTAGTTGGGGACCCATAACCAAGAAGGAGATGGATATTGCACGGGAGGGCAGATTATGCAATACCCTGTGATGACCTGATAGTCCAGGGGCGTCACACGAGCATGAGCCGAGTGTCATGCGACTGTGACCCGATCTTGCGATCGGCTCACAGCTGCGAAGCTGAGGGCAGGCACTGCGGAGGAGAGGGAGGGGTTATTCCCCCCATCTCCTCCATTGTCAGCCTGTACATATATTGCACTACACTGGGATAACATCCCAGTGCAATCTGATGTTTCTATCGTACCCATTCACTTGGGTGCGAGTGATACGGCTCTCGCAGAAAATCAAAGCATGCTGCTACTTTTCTCGCATCCAGAATCTGGATGCAAGAAAAGCTGACCAACTGCTCGCCCTCATTGACTAGCATTGGTCAAAGTGCAATGCGAGATTTTCTCGCATTGCACTTGTAGTGCCCCTGAAGCCATCAGGATGCTACAAGGTTTTGAATCCCCACAAGGATGCAGAGCCTGCCCCCTAGGGCCCACAGAGACCAGTGCTGGTAACAACAAAACTCCAGGTAATCCCAGTTTTCCCCAACAATCCCCCATACAATGGTATATAGCTAGGGTCGGACCAATGGATGGCCACCTAGAGGTCAAGATAATCCAGTCCACTAGTTGACCAGGTTGGAGGGACAGACTGTTGAGAGAAGTCAGAGTGAGTGTCAGAATAGGAGAGGAGTGAAGGTGAACGTGCGGAGACGTTCTGACTTGGGTTAACGGTAACCTAGTACCCAGGAGCGTAGTTGCCAGTGGAGTACGGTGGAGTACTCCCGGAACTACGTACCAACGGGTTACAGGACCCTAGGACAGGAAAGAGCTCCAAGCTGACCTGTTAACACCTGCACAGCGAGGGGACCATCAAGGACCTCTCTGACTCCGAAGACTCAGTAGCAAAGGGAGAACTGGGGACAGGAATAGAGACTCTAATCCCACAGGGTTCATGCTACCGTCAGGCGGACAGAAGTGGACAAACCACCGGACAGGGACCCCCAGTTTCTCTTCGCCACAGGGACCCATTTACCAGAGACAGGTGCAGGGGAAGAAGGTAAAAGAGTACTAAACTGGCACTGGGACGAAGGGGACCTGGAGGTGAAACCAGCCGACCTCGGGTAACCAGTTACCACCAACCAGCAGTGAGTAAAAACCAGGTGCACTATACCTCTGTGTGGACTACCTTCTTCCGATGCCCGTCAAATCACCCATCCTCTGGGGCCCGGCCCTGCTTGCGGAGGGCCTACCATCCAGGCTGCAATTAACACCAGTCCCAGTAGTGACATACTGCAGCGGCGGCTCACATATGTAGCCGCAACACCGCAAGTGGTGTCATGTATGAACACTAACCTAATCCCCTGAAAAATACACCCCATTACAAAAAGGGCCCTGGGCACAGAACCGGGCAACGGCCACCCCAGTGACATTTCCAAGACATATACTGCCTGGAGCCAAGTACCCCATATCCCTGGGCATGACACACTCATCCGATTTCAACGCTCGCTTGAGTGTACCCTAAGGCCCTGTGCGCACGCTATGGATTTATCGTGGATTTTGCCGCAGATTTTCTGCAGCATTGCTGCAGAAAATGTGTCTAACATTGCTGCAGTCATTCCCCAGCAAATCCTATGGGTTTTTAAAAATGCTGTGCACACAGTTTTTTTTTATACCCGCGGATTTACCCGTGGATTTTCCGCTGCGGAATTAATGAGTATGTCAGTTCTTAAAAAAAAAATAATGGGTTTTCCTGTGTTTTGATTGTCAGCCAAGGTAAAGCTAGGCAGATATTGGTGGCAGCCCCCATAGCCGTCCGCTTTATCTGCACTGAGAATCAAAAATACCGCAGAGTACTACGTCATTTTTTTAATTTTTTATATTTATTTTTACACTACAATATGTGTGAGAGACCCAACATCCAATCACAGACGCTGTAACCTGAAGTCTGCCCATATATGCTAGGTGCTAGAATGTATGAGCTGGTTTCAGGTTACTCCAGCATCCAATCACAGACGCCCACTCTGTGACAGCGTCTGTGATTGTCTGTTATTTTAACAGTAAAATAAAACAACAACACAGAGAAAAAAATATTTTATTAGATAAAAAACAGAAGACATTTAGGACTCCATCTTTATTACCCCCCAAAAAAACTCTGATGTAGTCCAAAGGCGGACGAGCATCTTCAGCTCTGCTACATCTGTGCAAGGAGACAGGTCTGCTCACACAGATGAGTAAGCACAGACTCAGCTGAGAGCTGTCGGAGACTCTACCCGAGTTCACAGCTGAGGCCGGTCACTTGTGCCCCCGGGTAACCTCGACTGACATCACTGCAACACTGCCGTAAAGTGAGCGTTGCAGTGAGAGCTCTGACATCTGGTCACATGGCTATCACATCATGGAAGGTCCTGTAACCCATGAGTTAACAACAGCATTCACACCAGACTGGTCACATGGCTATGACGTCATGGAAGGTCCTGTAGTCAGTGGAGGTTACCCGTGCACTCGGGTGAAGTCTCTGACAGCTCTCATCTGAGTCAGTGCCTGCTCTCTGTGTGAGCAGACCTGTGTTAGTCTCCTCGCACAGATGTAGAAGAGATGCTCACCTTTGGACTACATCGGAGGTTTTTTTTTTTACAGCCCCTGGACCTGAACTGTACAGTTAGGTCCAGAAATATTTGGACAGTGACACGATTTTCGCGAGTTGGGCTCTGCATGCCACCACATTGGATTTGAAATGAAACCTCTAAAACAGAATTCAAGTGCAGATTGTAACGTTTAATTTGAAGGTTTGAACAAAAATATCTGATAGAAATTGTAGGAATTGTACACATTTCTTTACAAACACTCCACATTTTAGGAGGTCAAAAGTAATTGGACAAATAAACCAAACCCAAACAAAATATTTTTATTTTCAATATTTTGTTGCGAATCCTTTGGAGGCAATCACTGCCTTAAGTCTGGAACCCATGGACATCACCAAACGCTGGGTTTCCTCCTTCTTAATGCTTTGCCAGGCCTTTGCAGCCGCAGCCTTCAGGTCTTGCTTGTTTGCGGGTCTTTCCGTCTTAAGTCTGGATTTGAGCAAGTGAAATGCATGCTCAATTGGGTTAAGATCTGGTGATTGACTTGGCCATTGCAGAATGTTCCACTTTTTTGCACTCATGAACTCCTGGGTAGCTTTGGCTGTATGCTTGGGGTCATTGTCCATCTGTACTATGAAGCGCCGTCCGATCAACTTTGCGGCATTTGGCTGAATCTGGGCTGAAAGTATATCCCGGTACACTTCAGAATTCATCCGGCTACTCTTGTCTGCTGTTATGTCATCAATAAACACAAGTGACCCAGTGCCATTGAAAGCCATGCATGCCCATGCCATCACGTTGCCTCCACCATGTTTTACAGAGGATGTGGTGTGCCGTTCCCTTTCTTCTCCAAACCTTTTTCTTCCCATCATTCTGTTACAGGTTGATCTTTGTCTCATCTGTCCATAGAATACTTTTCCAGAACTGAGCTGGCTTCATGAGGTGTTTTTCAGCAAATTTAACTCTGGCCTGTCTATTTTTGGAATTGATGAATGGTTTGCATCTAGATGTGAACCCTTTGTATTTACTTTCATGGAGTCTTCTCTTTACTGTTGACTTAGAGACAGATACACCTACTTCACTGAGAGTGTTCTGGACTTCAGTTGATGTTGTGAACGGGTTCTTCTTCACCAAAGAAAGTATGCGGCGATCATCCACCACTGTTGTTATCCGTGGACGCCCAGGCCTTTTTGAGTTCCCAAGCTCACCAGTCAATTCCTTTTTTCTCAGAATGTACCCGACTGTTGATTTTGCTACTCCAAGCATGTCTGCTATCTCTCTGATGGATTTTTTCTTTTTTTTCAGCCTCAGGATGTTCTGCTTCACCTCAATTGAAAGTTCCTTAGACCGCATGTTGTCTGGTCACAGCAACAGCTTCCAAATGCAAAACCACACACCTGTAATCAACCCCAAACCTTTTAACTACTTCATTGATTACAGGTTAACGAGGGAGATGCCTTCAGAGTTAATTGCAGCCCTTAGAGTCCCTTGTCCAATTACTTTTGGTCCCTTGAAAAAAGAGGAGGCTATGCATTACAGAGCTATGATTCCTAAACCCTTTCTCCGATTTGGATGTGAAAACTCTCATATTGCAGCTGGGAGTGTGCACTTTCAGCCCATATTATATATATAATTGTATTTCTGAACATGTTTTTGTAAACAGCTAAAATAACAAAACTTGTGTCACTGTCCAAATATTTCTGGACCTAACTGTACCTGAACTGTTAAACGGATTTCCCAGGAAAACTTGTGTTTGGGACCTTGTGCACAAACACCATGTGTTCGGTACAGACCTCGAACTTTACAGTTCGGGTTCGCCCATCACTGTTCACTGTTCACAAGCTGCTAAGTTCTAGTCCTGTCCTGGGAAATCAGAGCAGAAGAGAATTTAATTTATGTCCAGCACATCTTGAGTTAATTTATTCATTGCACTGAGGGGAGAAGCCGAGAAAAAAGCTGTGAACAGTGGGACTACAGGAGAGAGCCCTCAAATTGGGACAGTCCTGCTGATGGTTGGGAGGTAAGGCCACGTGCACATGTTGAGTATTTGGTGAGTTTTTTTACCTCAGTATTTGTAAGACTAAACCAGGAGTGGGTAAGAAATACAGAAGTGGTGCTTGTGTTTGTAATATACTTTTCCTCTGATTGTTCCACTCCTGGTTTTGTCTTACCAAATCTCACCAAATCCTCACCGTGTGCATGTGGTCTTAGTCCATCTGTGCACCTGTATGAAGCTACATGCGCACAAGGGGTATTTGGTGACTTTTTCCCTCAGTATTAGTAAACCAAAAACAGGAGTGGAACAATCAGAGAAAAAGTATAATAGAGACACGGGCACCACTTCTGTATATCTTAAGCGGGCTTTACACACTGCGATATCGTTCCCGATATCGCTAGTGTGGGTACCCGCACCCATCTGTTGCGCGACACGGGCAAATCGCTGCCCGTGCCGCACAACATCGCCCAGACCCGTCACACATACTTACCTGCCCGGCGACATCGCTGTGACCGGCGAACCGCCTCCTTTCTAAGGGGGCGGTCCGTGCGGCGTTACAGCGACGTCACTGAGCGGCCGCCCAATAGCAGTGGAGGGGCGGAGCTGAGCGGGACGTAACATCCCGCCCACCTCCTTCCCTCCGCATAGCGGCCGGGAGGCAGGTAAGGAGAGCTTCCTCGTTCCTGCGGTGTCACACGGAGCGATGTGTACTGCCGCAGGAACGAGGAACAACCTCGTTACTGCTGCAGTAACGATTTTTGAGAATGAACCCCCATGTCACCGATGAGCGATTTTGCACGTTTTTGCAACGATGCAAAATTGCTCATCGGTGTCACACGCAACGGCATCGCTAATGCGGCCGGATGTGCGTCACCAATTCCGTGACCCCGAGTTCGCATTAGTGATGTCGTAGCGTGTAAAGCCCCCTTTACCCACTCCTGGTTTTGACTTACTAATACTGAGGGTAAATAGTCCCCAAATACTCATTGTGTGTATGTGGTCTTAGACACCTGCACGGATGGGCTAAGGCCACGTTCATACTTTCAGTATTTGGTGAGTTTTTTTCCCTCATTACTTGTAACCCAAAACCAGGAGTGGAACAGTCAGAGGAAAAGTATAATAGAAACACGAGCACCACTTCTGTATTTCTTACCCACTCCTGGTTTTGGCTTACAAATACCGAGTGCTGGCTATTTTAGATATCAAAATAGTATATAGAGCCATTGATGTGATTTTTGTGCCACTTCCTTCTATTTTAGTGATGGTGTGAACTTGACCTTATTTACGCAAACAATATGTGTTAATTCAAGTTCGCTATAGGGTATGTGCTCTCGTTGAGTATTTGCAACACATCTTTCGACAGCAAAAATACAGAATGTTGGCAGGAACAATGCAGCATAAAATAAGCTCATTATTGATGTATCTTTCAATGGGTGAAAAACACTGAAAGGATAAACATGCTGCAGATTTGTAAAAAAAAGGAAACACTTTGGAGATGCAAGTCCGCAGGCAAAAAATAAGCAGCGTGTGCCTGAGATCTCAGAAATCTCTTTCACTTTTATTTTATTGTAAAACACTTCAAAAACGTGCTGAAAAGACGCACTGGGTAAACAAGCAATTCCACAGAATTTTTACTAACACGACATAATGCGCATTTTAATGAACTTTTCAATGATAATTCCACAAAGAAATTGTTAATTTGGCATTCTTTTTTTGTAGACATATTGCTTTGTCTTTAATTAAAAACTGTCAATTTCAAGGCTTAAATTCAGTTGCTAATTTACTATTTTCTCTTTTTAGGCTTTTATTTTGTTTGCTTTTTTATTAAAAGGGTATAGTAAAATTTTATATTTCAGTGAAACATTCCTGATTTAGAATTGCAGCCTATTTGAGAAAAGACCATGCTTATACTAACATTTTTCAGAAATACGTCAGTCTTACCTGTAAGACTATTAGGCTATGTGCGCACAGTGCGTTTTTCGCGGCGTTTTTGCGCGTTTTTCGGGTGCGTTTTTGGCCTCAAAACTGCATGACTTTGCTTCCCCAGCAAAGTCTATGAGTTTTCATTTTTGCTGTCCGCACACAACTGTTTTTTTAAGCTGCGTTTTTGAGCTTGAAAAAAAAAATGGACATGTCAATTCTTTCCTGCGTTTTTCTGCGTTTTCCCCCCATGCAATGCATTGGAAAAACGCAGCAAAACGCAGAGATCAAAAACGCAGCAAAACGCAGCCAAAAACGCACCAAATCGCGGTAAAAACGCATGCGTTTTTGACGCGTTTTTTCGACGCAGGTGCGTTTTTGTGCGTTTTTAGCGGCCACAAACGCATAAAAACGCAGCGTCAAAAAGACGCAGTGTGCGAACCTAGCCTAAGGTGTACTGCAGTGATTCAGAGCTTACAAGGACCAATATCTTAAGACAGTAATTTGAAGTAGGGTGAATAGCAAGGCTGAAATTTGTGAAAGACACAAGACCGTATCATTGGATTTGCACTTTTTATTATACTCATTCTTTGGATATGCTATTATCCTAGTTTGTATGTTCTCCCTGTGTTTGCGTAGGATTCCTCTGGGATCTCCGGTTTCCTCCGACCCTCCAGCTACAGTGCCTACAAGTAGTATTCAACCCCCTGCAGATTTAGCAGGTTTACACATTCGGAATTAACTTGGCATTGTGACATTTGGACTGTAGATCAGCCTGGAAGTGTGAAATGCACTGCAGCAAAAAAGAATGTTATTTCTTTTTTTATTTTTGTTTTAAATTGTGAAAAGTTTATTCAGAGGGTCATTTATTATTCAACCCCTCAATCCACCAGAGATCTGTTTGGTTCCCCTAAAGTATTGAGAAATATTTCAGGCACAAAGAACAATGAGCTTCACATGTTTGGATTAATTATCTCTTTTTCCAGCCTTTTCTGACTAATTAAGACCCTCCCCAAACTTGTGAACAGCACTCATACTTGGTCAACATGGGAAAGACAAAGGAGCATTCCAAGGCCATCAGAGACAAGATCGTGGAGGGTCACAAGGCTGGCAAGGGGTACAAAACCCTTTCCAAGGAGTTGGGCCTACCTGTCTCCACTGTTGGGAGCATCATCCGGAAGTGGAAGGCTTATGGAACTACTGTTAGCCTTCCACGGCCTGGACAGCCTTTGAAAGTTTCCACCCGTGCCGAGGCCAGGCTTGTCCGAAGAGTCAAGGCTAACCCAAGGACAACAAGGAAGGAGCTCCGGGAAGATCTCATGGCAGTGGGGACATTGGTTTCAGTCAATACCATAAGTAACATACTCCACCGCAATGGTCTCCGTTCCAGACGAACCCGTAAGGTACCTTTACTTTCAAAGCGTCATGTCAAGGCTCGTCTACAGTTTGCTTATGATCATTTGGAGGACTCTGAGACAGACTGGTTCAAGGTTCTCTGGTCTGATGAGACCAAGATTGAGATCTTTGGTGCCAACCACACACGTGACGTTTGGAGACTGGATGGCACTGCATACGACCCCAAGAATACCATCCCTACAGTCAAGCATGGTGGTGGCAGCATCATGCTGTGGGGCTGTTTCTCAGCCAAGGGGCCTGGCCATCTGGTCCGCATCCATGGGAAGATGGATAGCACGGCCTACCTGGAGATTTTGGCCAAGAACCTTCGCTCCTCCATCAAGGATCTTAAGATGGGTCGTCATTTCATCTTCCAACAAGACAACGACCCAAAGCACACAGCCAAGAAAACCAAGGCCAGGTTCAAGAGGGAAAAAATCAAGGTGTTGCAGTGGCCTAGTCAGTCTCCTGACCTTAACCCAATTGAAAACTTGTGGAAGGAGCTCAAGATTAAAGTCCACATGAGACACCCAAAGAACCTAGATAACTTGGAGAAGATCTGCATGGAGGAATGGGCCAAGATAACTCCAGAGACCTGTACCGGCCTGATCAGGTCTTATAAAAGACGATTATTAGCTGTAATTGCAAACAAGGGTTATTCCACAAAATATTAAACCTAGGGGTTGAATAATAATTGACCCACACTTTCATGTTGAAAATTTATTAAAATTTAACTGAGCAACATAACTTGTTGGTTTGTAAGATTTATGCATCTGTTAATAAATCCTGCTCTTGTTTGAAGTTTGCAGGCTCTAACTTATTTGCATCTTATCAAACCTGCTAAATCTGCAGGGGGTTGAATACTACTTGTAGGCACTGTAGATATATATATATATATATATATATATATATATATATATATACTCTCATATCTACTTTTTGGACATATTTGATGATGATTGTATGTGATTTATACTTTTATAACGCAGGGGCTGCTCTTTTACGCATAGATATCTGTGCAATTACTTAATAATATATTACCAAAAGATGTTATTTGGCATCTTATCCTCTAAAACCTCATACAATGTCCCACAAAGCAGAAAAGTCATGTAAACCTTTTTGTTCAGCATATAGAAAATGCGAGTAACCAACCACTCACAATAGAAGACCAAAATCCCATTTAACAGCCTTGATTGAAAATGAAGTAGAAAATTAGGAAATTGCCAAAAGGCCTCTCCACAAAATGATCTGTATGGTAATCTTTTCTAAAAAGGAAAGTATGACTCCGAGTCATACAATTGAGCAGTATCCTGCGCTTTACCGAAAATGTAATGTACGAATGATCGGCTCGAAATGAAAAGTTATCAATGATCATTTTTCTGAGTGTGTAAATAATTCCCATATGTCTCTTATCAACTATGTTAACATCATTTCCAGTCAAATATGACCATTTCCAATAAGTGTGGTATAAATATAATGACAAAAAGTAGAAAATCAGCAAATAATATAAGATGTCACCCCAAATGGAAATGAAATTATAGAGAGATCTTGATGTTGCCGGTGACATTAATGGCTAAGTCATAGACCAGTTCGAATAAAGCAACAACCAGTTTCTTTACAGGAAAGAAAATGGATCAGGTAGGAGAAGAAGGAAAGGGGATTTTAATAATAGAGAAGATTATTCTTCTTAGAAGACCAAGTTGAGCAGACATTTATATATCACATAGAAATGAATGATAGTGCGGTTTGCATATTTTGCTCCATATTTCAATTCATTTGTAGGCTTTATTGTATATTATTGTAAATTACTGCCTTTAGTCTGTGAAGCTCGTCTTCATAGCATTCCATTTCGAGGGTCTGCTTCTATCAAACATCATTTTACTTTCAAGTTATCTTTGTCACTTGCAGTACCACTTGTCATCACTCGATGCGACAGATGTTTTCTATCAGCATCATTATAATAGTGTCATCATCAACGTGATTTATTTCAGGCAAAACATGGAATGTTTTAACGCCAAACTTTAAAGTAATATAACCACATAATATAGAGGATGTCACATTTTGCCCTTCGTTACCAACTGCCTCTTTAACTGCCATTGATCATGTGGGAAAATACATAATGGCTACTTAAACTCAAACAAATATAATAAAAAAAAATGTACTGACGTGACAAATGGTAACATATATAATAGGCCAAGTAGTGAGGTACATACGAAATGTCAGCACGAGAAAAGAATAGCCACAGAGAGACTTACAATGGCTTTGGCAACACTAGACGTGAAAAAATAAAAAAGCAAATGGAGTTTAAAAATCAAGTCTGTGAAACGAGGCAGAAGAAAAAAAAACGTATGTGGGAATTTAGCTGTTTATTTGATTTACTTGAACAGGTCCAGAGAACACAGACTTAGTGCTCACCCCGGCATTCGGGGAAAATAAACAACATCCTAGATATCACAAGCCCGCTCCTGTATTCCCACGTCAAGAGACGGAAAGTAAAAGACTATATGAGAAGCTTAAAGGGGTTCTCCAGCCGAGTGAAAAGAAGTTATTTTAAGCACAGGTTCCTGCAGATTTATCAAAGTATAATACTGAATTTAGAGGGTCCTTTATGTACTCGTTATATATATCAGATGAAGCAGTCTTGAATTTTTCCTTTTGATAGATGTGTAAGGCAGGAAGCCTGGCTGAAAAAAAAATCAATCTTACAGAAATCTATGCACATGCTTTACATTCGCCGGAAAGTCTACAACAAAGGTCCATATTATTTTGCTGGGCTTAGATTTCTTTTCTTTCAATGACCATTCTCCAAAAACCATAAGGAGGTAAAGGTTTTCGGAGAATGGAGAATGGTCATTGAAAAGAAACAAATCAAACCTTTGCAGTTCCTTTACATACTTCTAGGTCACCCATACTTTACTCTGGACTAGCGTTCTACAACATAGTAGTGTATGCAGGAGGTTGTCCAGACTACCCATAGAGAGGGCACACATGATTTATTATCATGGTTATTTTCCTGATCACTGTGCTTCCACCTTCAGACCCAACAATCACATGTAGGGAGAGAGCAGGAACTGCTTGCTTCCAGGAGACCCAGTCATCTCTGTCATGTAGCTGGATGCTGATTTTCCCCTGTAACTGGGGCTAACATGCTCATCCCAGATATGGGAGAAATAAGCACTAAAAATAATGTCTCAATATCTTCAAATGCCCACTTTTAAGACCTTATGGGGTACACATTTTGTAAAATAAATGAGTAAAGAAATAAAAAAGCAAGAAAAAAATTAAACCAAACCTAAAAAAAGTCCACACAACAACAGTCTGAGTTTCTGTTTATGGCCTCAATCGAAAAAATATATGTGTCAGGTATGAAAATAGTTTTTAAAGTAAAGTGAACAATAAAATAGAAGAAAATTGAAAAATAGACTCATTACATTTTCTACATCAGCCCCCCCATAAAAGGATTATAAAAGTAACATAAAAATTAAGCCCCAAATATCACAAAAAAAAAAAGAGCCAAAAATTATTTAAATATCTGAACCTGAATATTTTTTTGAAATGTTAAAAACGCATGTATAAAACACAAATGCTCTGCGTCAGGTATAGGGAACAATGAGCCAGGCCTGAACTGGTTCAGAGTGTATTGCAAAAATTCCTTGCTCACCGCAGAAGATCCTTTTGTATCCTTCTCCTATAGTCCCATGGTATATACAGTGTATCCACTCATATCCTGTCCACCGCCATTAACTTGAGAACGGCGGCAGCTATAGGCATAGAAGTGGTCTAGGTATAGTAAAGTAGCCATGCGCTACACAATGAAACCACCTATAGCGCCACCTGGTGGAAAACAACGGAGTTAGCATTTTCATCTTGAAACCAGAACGAGATAGAGACAAAAAGTGAATTAAAAAATTGTAGGGCATTATCAATTCAATACGAATCGACACCTTGCATACAGAAATGCTATGATATGAAACCCATGACCCCCCCAAAACATTGAGTGCTGGTCATGCATATGGCGCTCATTTAACTTTGATGCTCAAAGTGGCCACTGTCAGCTGCAATGCACATCTGGACTCTGGACAGCATACTGTATCTTGCTGCACGTTGTGCAATATGGTAGGTGACACGTTTGCACAAGCATCTGTGATACGTTGTCGTAGGTCCTGCAATGTTGGTGGAGGGGTCGCATACACCTGCTGTTTGATGTGACCTCACAGAAAGAAGTCTAATGGGGTCAGATCAGGTGAGCGTGGGGGCCTCTCCACGCAGCCACCATACCCAATGACTTGTAGGAAGTTCTCCATGAGGTATCGCTTAACGTCCGCAGCCTTGTGAGCTTTACATCTTCTATTCATAGCATTTCTGTATGCAAGGTGTCGATTAGTATTGAATTGATGATGCCCTACAACTTTGTAATTCACTTTTTTTCCTCTCTCGTTCTGTTTTAGAGATAAAAATGCTAACTCCGTTGTTTTCCACCAGGTGGCGCAATAGGGGGTTTCATTGGGTAGCACATGGCTATTTTACTATACCTAGACACCACTTCTATGCCTATAGCTGCTGTCGTTCTCAAGTTAATGGCAGTGGACAGGATATGGGTGGACACACTGTATGCTCTTGACTGTATCAGAGATCTCTTTTAATCTTTCATATGTTATATCAATGTGTGTGTTCAGGGGCATAACAATCACAATCATAAGGAATACAACTGCAACTGGGACGGACGAGACAGAGGGCTATAAGCAGCTGGCTCAGTGAGGTAGAAGCTTTGCTGCGCCTGTATTAAGCCAAGGCAACCAACAAATATAAAAGCTTTTAAATACCAGACTGAGGGGGTACTACAGGGTAACTAGTAGCACTTCAGGGGATGTCATCTGGGGGGAGGGGATTTGGTTTCCCGGTGTGAGCAGAGGCTGGTGTGTTGATGGCTACAGCTTTAATGTTAAAGGGTTAGTCCCATCTCCAAGATCCTATCTCAATATGTAGTAGGTGTAATAATAATAATATTAGCAAATACCTCCAATTATATGTTGTATAGTTCCGATATAGCCGTGTCTCTTACCTCATATGCAGGGCATTGCAGCTTAGGTATCCATGGTTACGACCACGAGCAACTAACTAACTTCTAGAGTGGTTGTAAGTATTAATTCCTGTTTTCTTTAAAGTTGTTTTTCAGTGGTCTTACTAAAACATTGTCAGTTTGTGCCATAGGGCGTAAAATGACAAAATGTGTAAGTGCCAGGAAGTAGCTACTTCTTCACTCAATGTCATGGTCAGCCGTTGAGTAATTAATTTGCTATGAAGGTTTGTATACCAGGTGAGCATCTGACATTTTCTTCACCTTGTATTAGTAAAATAAGCTTACAATATTTTATATTTAGTTATATCTTAAAGAAATTGGACCACGGGGTACTAAAAAGAATCTGCCACCACAAATAATGCAAATTGAATAAAAAATTTAATAGACCTGGTGAAGCTGGTGAACTTACTTTGAAAATCCACATCAGAATGGATATGTATTTTTGAAAGTTTTCCAGCCTGGTATTAAGGTAAGCATTTTATGACTCTTGCTAGACCTAGACTTCTAAACAATATTTGAAGGTTTTACGCTTCTGCACATAGTGACATGTCAAAATCGCTTGTCTTGTGAAAGACCATCTTTTTTGCTGAGGATGATGGGCGGGATGAAGTGATATATATGTTCTCATATGAAAGTACCTAGTCACAGTTCTGCCAGTACTCACACTCCTAAATCACTAAAATGAGATTTTGTTATGTGCCAGATATACAGACTTACAGCAGATGGAAGACGTCACATACATACAAGTACATAAATGCCGGATAACAGTTGCCTGACAGTTGGGGAAATGCTCCTTTTCTTTCATTAGTGAAAAAATATTACTCAACAGCTGGGCAAAAATTAATTGTCCGGGTATACTTTGTAGTGAGGGGTTTAGCAGTTCAACCATAGCCTACTTGTTATTGTCTTTATTTATGAATGACTAAGTTCTGCGTGTTGCCTTTATTGTTTTTGAGTAGTTCTACAAATCAATGCTTTAAGCCTACACAATGCAAACGAAAATACTAAAATAATTTGGAACCTTGGCTAGGAGATATAAGGAGCTGGAGATACCCCCTTTCAGTTGTGCTTTTTGGCTGCAGCATTTGTGCAGGCTGCAGCAGTTTGTGGTGTGCTTGTTACGGTATGGAAGTTACCCAGTAGTCTGTTTACTTCCCCCCTTTTAAGTTATTTCCCTTGTGCACTTTAAGTGGCTCCTATGTCTGTGGTTGCCGTGTGTACGAGTTGTCATTGTTACCCCTATTAGTCTTTATTTGTCGGTGGAGTTTTTGACTTTTGTTCTTGCCCCTTCCCCGTCAGGTGGTGGGTTGTTTAGGGCGTCTTACCTTCAGGAAAAAGGATAGGAGATAGGGCCAGGTTGGAGACTCGGACCTAGTCCCTACCTTAAAGAGTACCTCTGGGTGTGGGGGTGAGCCCAAGGGCCCCAGCCTTAGGGCCAGTATAGGTTTCCCTGTGTTCCCCAGTCACCTGTGACAAAATCCTACCACAAACAACTTTCCAAGAAGTTTATATGTTTGTATGGATTTCCTGCCACACGCCAAAGACATACTGATAGGGAATTTAGGCCGTAAGCCCTAATAGAGACAATAATGATAATGTCCATAAAACAGTGTGGAAATTATTGGTGCTATATAGGCAAGTAAAATATATAAATGAAATCAGCATCGCCTCCTCCCACCTGCATTCTGAACTCATCATTCAGTCTGAAAAAAAAATAACTGATAAAAACTGTCTGACTTCGGAAAAGATTGAATTTCAGCCTACGGAGGGATCAGATTACAGATGCCTATTGAGATTCAGAGGGAGCAAATAGATAAAAAGAAACGGTGCTGCTAGTTCTAGTGTTTTCCTAATTCTCCCCAGAGCTGGATTCGTAGCTACACTGCTCAGTATTGCTGGATAATATCCCCCATACTGCTGCTGATTTTCAATGTGTCCTATAGAGACACAAGGGAGAAGGATCTTCTCTTTGTGTGCAGTTTTCATCCATTAGCTTAGTGAAAAGGGACTATTTTATAGCGTTTGCAAATAGGAAGCAAATACATGACATGCTATTGTGAAGTCTCCCGAAACGTGTTTGATTTATGTTATTTTGACTTTGAATTTTTTTTTACTATGCACAAACAATGCAATCTCCAACTTTTTTCATTACTTAGTTTGCTTTTACTCTCATCTTGCTATACTTGTGTTTTATTCCGGAACGTTACCGCGTCATTATCTCTATATAAATCTAAAGATGCAATAAAAACGTAGGTGTGTAATACATAAATACTCCAGAATAGTCTGTAAGTGACATGGCTCTAATAGCTATGCTTGAAACCTATAAAGCTGTATTCTCTAATACAGTATATTCAATATTCCCACATCTGCTTACCTGGTGTAAACTCTACCTGCTCCTTGGTGCACCAGGACATGCCACGATCTGTACTCAACCACCCAGAAGACTGATGAATGGAATAGGGTAACTGACCCACGTCCTGGCTTACTAATAGATGGTCAATTTTACACATTAAATGAAAATTCACTTTAACTAAGGTGAAAAATGTAGACATCGATTTCTTAAGTAAATTGTCATTCACATGATTATTTCTGAAGACTTTAAAGGCAAATATAATTAGGGAAACGTCTTTCGGCAGTCGACTTATATGCAAAATGGATAGAAAATGAAAAATAAACACATAACAATGTTCTCCCTCTAAATTATTTTGTTCGCTAGATTTTCTAAAAGCTCACGTATGCTTTTAAGCAATTAACCAGGAGTTTCAAGCTGTAGATGCTCTAAATGGGCGAAGCTGAGAAATGTATTGTGACAACTTGCTATGCACAAGAGGAATCAGGCAGAAGGCAGTGGAGTGAATCGATCGGTAATATTGATACATTTTGCTGGCTGTGTAATGACTGTGTCCTGTTGTGTTTTTGGATATGTCTCTTTCAAGGGTGGTTGACACTAAAAGAAATGTTAAAATCGGTCAGGATGCAAGATATGTTAAAAGCAAGACATACAAAAAACCTTCCAGAAACAGCTTTAAATGAGAAGAGTCACAATGGGAGGAAGCCAAGATTTCACTTTCTCTTTTTGGCTGAGGGAGGGCTCATGCAGAATGTACAACACTCCCTGAGTTAAATTGGTAGTTGAGCACAGGGGTCTTGTTATGTTACCTCTTATATTCTTTTACGAGTCCACAAAACCGTGCATGTATCACAATGGAGAATAGAAGTTCATGTCACAGCTAAGGATTTGGTAAAGGCAAAGAGTACAAAAAACTATAAAACATTGTTCTTATTGTCTTTGTTCTCGCTTCTTGGTTTGCTCCTCTCCGGGTGTTTCTCATTTTCCCGTTTTGGTCTGCCTTATCAAATTCTGGGTTGAGTTATATATGTTCAAATTTCCCTGCACTTTCTTGCTGGCTATGCCTCTAGGTGGACGTTTTTGGAGTTCCAGCTCTTCAGCTTAGGGATTTACCTTTAGGGAAAAACTAGTTGAGTGTCTGCTGTGAGTTGGTTTGTTTTCCTTTCTAGCACCTATTCCTGTCATCTTATATGAGCTTGTTTTTAGTTCTCTCGCTCTGGATTTTTCGTGTTTTAATGCACACCTTCCTGTCCCATCGTTGATAGTGTGTCGCAGACTCCCCTCTGGTCCTTCAGAAGTAACAAAAAAATCCTTGGCGGCCTTTTAAGCAGTCAGGTCCAAAGTGGTGTTGTTGTTAGTGATGCGGCTAGAGTCTTTCTAGTCTAGTACTGGGACCAGCTGGGTGTCGGCGCGTCTTCACTCTGTATTAGGTTTTCCACTTTTCAGTTACCCTTGTGGTAGAGTGTTTATGTTCATAACAGTTGCTTTGCACCGCTGGGTTCCCTGGTTGAAATCCCACTAAGGACACCATCTGTAAGGAGTTTGTATGTACCCCCTGTGTTTACATGGGTTTCCTTTGGATACTCCGGTTTCCTCTCCACACTCTAAAGGTATACTGATAAGACATTTGGATTGTGAGCCCCAATGGGGACAGTGATGATAATTGTCTGTAGAGTGTTGTGGAATTAATAGCGCTATATAAGTAAAACAATTAAAAATAATACAGTACATCACAAAATTGATAAAATGCCTCATATTTTTGTAAATTGTTATTAATGTCTTTTCATTAGATAACACTGAAGATATGACACTTTGATATCATGTAAAGTAGTCAGTGTACAGCTTGTATAACAGTGTAAATTTGATGTGCCCTCTAAATAACTCAACACACAACCATTAATGTCTAATCCGCTTGCAACAAAAGTGAGTACACCTTACCTGAACAAAGCCAAATTTTGCCCATTTGCGGCCACCATTATTTTCAGGTGCTGCCTTAACTCTCTCGAACACGGAGTTCACTAGAGCTTCACAGGAGCCACTAGAATCCTCTTCCACACTTCCTTGTGCTCCTTCACCTTCTGTTTGAAGATGCCCCTCAGATGTTCAATAGGGATTAGGTCTGGAGACTTGCTTGACCAGTCCAGTTACCAATTACCCTCATTTTCTTTAGCACAACAGTATTCGTCTTGGAGGTGCGTTTTGTGGTAATTATCATGATGATATACTGCTCTGCTGCCCAGTTTCCATAGGAAGGGGATCCTGCTCTGCTTCAGAATGTCACAGTACATGTTAATATGCAAATTGCCTGTTTAAAGAGGAAGAGGACTTGAACTGTAGTGCCACCTATTGGGAGTAACAATCCTAAATGTCAATATTGACCCATTAGTTTGTCTTCAGGGTTTCTTGTTAATCATCTTTAGAAGAGTCTTCCTTCTGAAACAACAGCCGTTCAGATCAATTTGCTGCAGTATGCAGCTTATAGCGTGAATACTGAAAGGCTGAACGTCCCACCCACCCCTTTAACCTAGCATGTTCTGAGTGGGAAAACAAAAGGGAAAACCACCCTGCCTCTGAAGAACCACTGATCCAAGGATGGTGAATTTTTATTTGTTAATTCGTTTCTAAGAATCAATCTCCTTCATCAGGACAAAAAATATCACCAATTCACCATCCTTGGATCAGTGGTTTCCCCTTTCATCCTCCCACTCAGATCATCTTTTCCAGAGGTGCTGCAGCAGCCGCCTACATACATTAATAGTAGTTGTGATTCTCACAACTACTCATGGTGAACCATGCAACCTACACTAACCCATCTTGTTTTTCCATGTAAGACCCTATTTGTGCTCCTTGTCTTTCCAGTTGCTTATTTCCTAGAAATTCTGGTGCCACTCATGACATCTATTTTGAAAAGACAACCTCTGGATGACACTGTGCAGATACACTCAACTTCTTTGGTCGACCATGACGCGGCCTTTTTTGAGTGGAACCTGAATTGCTAAACCGCTGTATGGTTTTGGCCACCATGCCGCAGTTTAGTTTCAGGGTGTTGGGAATCTTCTTATAGCCCAGACCATCTTTATGTAGAGCAACAATTATTTTTTTCAGATCCTCAGAGAATAGTTTGCCTTGAGGTGTGATGTTGAACTTCCAGTGACCAGTATGAGAGAGTGTGTGAGCGATAACACCAAATTTAACACACCTGCTCCCCATTCATACCTGAGACCTTGTAACACTAATGAGTCACATGACTCCAGAGAGGGAAATTGGTCAATTGGACACAATTTGGCCATTTCACTTAGTGGTGTACTCATTTTTGGTGCCAGGCTTTGAACATTAATTGTTGTGTGTTGAGTTATTTTGAGAGCACACCAATTTTACACTGTTATACAAGCTGTACACTGACTACTTTGCATTGTATCAAAGTGTTGTCTCATCAAAAGATATTATAAAATATTGACACAAATGTGAGGGGTGTATTCACTTTTGTGATATACTATATGTTTTGGGTTTTTTTAAGGATCAATCAAAAATAATCATTTCTGTTCTAAACTACTGGTCAGCCTATAATACCCACAATTGAACCAGTTGCATTAAACTAGCTGCTATACTTGGGCAAAGCTGAGAAATGTATTGAGACAATTTGTTATTGTACAGGAAAATCAGGCCGAAGGTGAAGCGAATTGATTCGCAATATTGATGCCTAATCCTGGCTGTGTAAATCCCATCTTCAGTGGTGATATTTGATGTGTGCCGCTGTGATACATGTTATAAAAGAAATACAACCAAGCCTATTAAAATCAAGACATGTTGGGGAATTTGAGAAAGAAGTTGTTTAGTATTCTTGTATTGTTAGCATTTTGTACAGTTATATTTACTTACATTTCTAGAGTGATTTCAGTAAAAAGCTCATTAGGGCTTGGATAAATGAGGTCTATCAAGGTTCTCATTTATTTGGAATTATTCATATATAATCATAAATGGTAATGTATTTAGGGTACAAACATGCCTGCTGATACCCAGCTAAGTACAAAAGTATCAGAGGAGATCCCATAAGAAAAATCAATTATACAAGAGTGAGCACTATGACAGAAGAAATCATCTTATATAGTCTCATGTACTATTATTGTCCTGGATAAATGAAAGGCATGGAATATAATAGTGGAGAAGACTACTGTAATTAGCACCACAATCCTGATCTAAAAAGAACCTGTCACCAGGTCAAAACTGGTCAGAATTTGCCTTCCCTGCTGCTCCCCTGAATATTCAGTTTTTTATTTTTAAAATATGCCGTACAATTCCAGAGATAGGGACCTTTTTTATTTAGTGCTAATTTTTATTGCCTTCAATAAGTAGGCGTGGCTTACAGGGTAATAATGAAGAGTAGTGGTGAGTGAGCACTACCATGCACCTGAGCATAGTAGTGCTCGCTCACCACTAGTCTGCATTATTACTAATTCAGCACAGTTTAAATACACCCCCCAGAGAATCCTGTGAGCCACGTCCCCTTACGTATATATAGTTACATAGATTGAAAAAAGACTTAGGTCCATCAAGTTCAACCTTCCTCCACCAATTATACATTTCATCACTAAATCATCTATAACTGACTATGTTGTGTACTGAGGAAATCATCCAGCCCTTTTATAAAAGCTGTTATAGTATCTGCCATTACTACCTCTTGTGGTAGGGCATTCCACAGTCTGACTGCTCTAACTGTAAAGAACCCTTTCATATTTAACTGTAGGAATCGCCTTTCTTCCACTATGTATGCCACCTGGTATTTTGTATTGTCTTTGGAAGGAATAAGTCATGTGCCAGTCCTTTATATTGACCACACATGTATTTATACATATAACTGACATCTCCTCTGAGATGTCTTTTTCATAAGCTAAAGAAGCCCAACTATTCCAACCTTTCATCATATGGAAGGCCTTTCAACCCTTGTAATAATCTAGTTGATTGCCTTTGAACTGACTCTAACTTCTGAATGTCCTTTTTAAAATGTGGAGCCCAAAACTGGATCCCATATTCCAGATGTGGCCTAAGAAGAGATTCACGAAGGAGTAACAATACGTTGGGATCACGGGATCTAATCTCTCTTTTTATACACCCTAAAATCTTGTTTGCTTTAGCAGCTGCTGCCTGACATTGAGTGCTGCTGCTCAGCTTACTTATAACCAGACTACCCAAGTTCTTCTCCTGTTCTGTAGTCCCGAGTTTACTTCCATTTATTGTATATGCAGCTATAAGATTACCCCGTCCTAGGTGCATTACTTTACATTTATTAACATTAAGTCTCATTTGGCAAGTGTTTGCCTATTCAGACATCTTATCTACATTATTTTGTAATATTGTACTATCAAGGTTAGTTTTTATTATTCTACATAGTTTGATGTGGTCGGAAAAGACTGACATTTTACTATCAATCCCATCCACAAGGTCATTAATAAAGAGATTAAAAAGAATCGGTCCTAGCGCAGATCCCTGTGGCACCCCACTGCTGACTATAGCCTATTTAGAGAATATACCATTTATGACTACTCTTTGTTTCCTATCTTTTAGCCAATTCCTTACCCATCTGCTTATAGTTTTCCCTATACCTTGCTTCTGGAGCTTGATAAAGATCATTAAGAGTATATAAAAATTTCTATATCTGTGGAGCCAAATAGCGGTTAAAAAACAAACAAACAAACAAAAAAAGTGGGGGACGAGCGGGAATAAAGCAACAGCAAAAAATGGTCACTTTTGACTTGTTGGAGGTAAATGTATGCCAATGCAATGAAAAATATTCTATTAAAAATTGTGGAGGAAAATTTAATATTTTGGTTTGAAACAGTAATTATAGAAAACTAGAGTGAACAGAGGCCAATAAACAATATCAAACTGTTGCCATGCTTTTCTAAAAATATGTTATGATGTGATAAAATGTTATGATGTGATTAAAGCATTCTCACTTTGCATGAATTTAGTAAAAAATATGTGATAAATTTCATACTGTACGTCACAGAGCTTTGATTGCATTTCACCATATTTTACATCTAAAAAACAACAGTTATAGAGGCTAGGCCCCCATTAGGAAAGATTCTTGATTCAGAAAATCTTCTTGCTCATACATGTAATTACCATATATACTTATACCCCCTGTCCCATCTAATTTGCCATTGAGAATACTTAATGTGGAGCCAACAGCTCTGCAAACAATGAACACGAACTTATACCCTGCACTTCATGTCACATGCCTCATTAAGCATACATGGTAAATACGGCCTTGTATATAGGATATCTATCTATAGCTCCTGCATTCTGAGCCCATTCTAATTATTGGCCTATGGTAAAATTACATGTGGAACTTACAGGTGTTTGTTGCAGCAAGAATGCCTTAAAAGTATAAGAATTTGGATGTTAGTGATCAGGAATAATCTGCTATCAAACATTTGTACTTATGTCATGCAGTTGTCAAGGATGGAACGCAATAGTTTGTGGTACTATAACATGAGACCAGCTGCATGGAGTCTTGTATTCGCTGTAGTTGTTTTTTTTTTGTGTAACTACATTATCCCCATGTCTGTCAAGTTTACCGGAAGCGCTGCTACAGGTTGAAAATAAAGTCTTCTTCAAACTGCAGGAACTCGCTTACAATCACTCCCCAGTACATTGACTGACAGCCTTCACTGCAGTGTCTCTGTGCAGTGCTGGCTGCCATTCATTGTGTCAGGGAGTGACTACTGTGTGATCACTGTGTAGTAAGCGGTGACTGTGACTGCTTCCTGCTCCGCCCCGATGATTGTAAGCGAGTCCCTGCAGTGGAAATAACACTTTATTGTTTCCATGTTGCAGCATAGAATTGGAACCCTGATACTTTAGAATTGCTAAAGTAGATTATGAAGATCTTTTGATAATCCTTGTTGAACAAATGACCTCTTTCATTTCAAAGTCTTTCAGGGGCATGAATAGAGGTAGTTAAAATTGGATCACAATCCAGGTCAGTAATCTTTGGCTGTTAGAGAAGAACCGCCTCCTACTTGGCAACATCATTGTTAAAAGGGAACCTGTCATGACTTGTTTTGCCCTATAAGCTGCGGCCACCACCACCGGACTCTTATATTCAGCATTCTAACATGCTGTATATAAGACCCCAGGCCGCTGTGAGAACATAAAAAACACTTTATAATACTTACCAGTCATGCGGTGGGCCTAATTGGCGTCTCCATTCTCCGGTGCCGGCGCCGCCTCTTTCGGCCATCTTCGTCCTTCTTCTGAAGTCTGTGTGCATGACGCGTCTATGTCATACACACTCGCCGATCCTGCGCAGACGCACCACAATACTTTGATCTGCCCAGCTCAGGGCAGATCAAAGTGCGCCTGCTCAGGACCTGAATGCCGGCAAGTGTGGATGACATCGGACCCGCCACGCACCGCGGCTAGAGAAGAAGGAGCACAAAGATGGCCGAAAGAGGCGGCGCCGGCACCAGACAACGGATAAACCCATTAGGTTCACCGCGCGACCGTTAGGTAAGTATTATAAAGTGTTTTTTATGTTGTCATAGCGGCCTGGGCTCTTATATACAACATGTTAGAATGCTGTATATAAGAGCCCGGTGGTGGTGGCCGCAGCTTATAGGGCAAAAAAGTGGTGACAGGTTCCCTTTAATGCAGAAAAGCTGGGAGGTGGGTGGCAGTTCTCAGAGCTCTTTCTCTCAGGTTTATCTCCTGTAAGATGGCTGCAGAATACTGACCTGACTTCTGAACCGGGTCCAACTTTAGTGTCGAATCAGTGATTATTCTCATTGATCAGAAGTATTAATCTGTTTGTGCTCTAGTTTTGGCCTATAATGCAGTTGTTTTGTGCACCTTTGGTTTCTTGTCATTTATATTCCTGTACAAAACTAATAGTAATTTGTTTGCAATTTTGGTTGTACATTGAACATGGATGAAATCTAACATGTAGGCACATTTCTAAAAGTTTAAAGATTGATTCTGTACATAGTTTTAGACACAAATGGTAACAGATCCTACTTGGCAGGAATTAAAGAGTTTGTCCACTACTTTTACATTGATAGCCTATCCTTAGGAAAGGTCATCAATGTCTGATCGACTGGAGTCCAACACCCTGCACCCCCATCAATCAGCTGTTCTTGGTGCTGGCATGGCAACAGACTGCCGCAAATGCTCAGTTCCGGAGCTGCCCCATCTTCTGATAGCCGCCTCGGCCCCGTTCTGCACATGCCCTTCCTATTGGTTTGAATGGGAGGCAAATGTGCAGTAGCTATCAATTGATGGTCTACCTCCAGAACTGAGTATTCCCAGCCAACCGCCGCCGCCACCGTTAACAGTTGACCAGTGGGGGTGTTGGATGTCAGACCCCAGACATTGATGACCTTCCTAAGGATAGGCCTTTAATGTAAAAGTAGTGGACAACCCTTTTAAGGTAATCAAGTTGAATGACAGATTTACCTATGTGCCAAAGTTCACTGGCAGAAACAGACAGAAGAGGGCCCCTGTGCAAGTACAGTAATGGGCCCTTTACAGTCCAATAGCTCATCATAATTCACAATTCCACCTGCTTTGGAGATAAAGGGGGGCCACTTTACTTTTTGGGCCCCTATGCGGCTGCATAGATTGTGCGAATGGTATGTTTGCCCTGCCAAAGCTATATACTGATGTGTAGCACATTTATTAAGTTCTCCGAATAATTTCTGAGGGATTCAGAACCGAACCCCATTTAAGACAATACAACACATCTTTAACAGGTAGGAAAACATATTTTTTTAACCTGCACATGAATATTTAATTAAAAAGATCATAACATGAAAACATAGAATAATTACAACCATGCTTTAATTCGAGTTTCAACATAGAGCACGGGATAATCAAAGATGATCCTGACATTAATAAAGAGTGAATTTTATCATCTCTATAAAATACCGGACTCAAAACAAAGATATTGGAGGATGGGAACTATAAAAAATCCATCTAGTTTCTTGCACACAGCGTATTATAGATCCATCCATAAATCCCTGTATCACCGAGAAGCTGGTAATGAAAACTCGGGGAAATACAACCAAATCTATGAGATAGAAGAAAGATCATAATCTTGTTCAAAAGTTCATCCTTAAGTATAAGCAGGTCTGTAAATTAGCTGCCAGGAAGTAGGGACAAAGCAGTGTGAATCTGCTCTTGATATAAAAGATGAATTACTGTCCCATACACAGTTCACTTTATCTCATTGCATGTTGGACGCAGAGTTATAGGACCTGTAATAAAAAAAGATTATTCCTCCCTCCTTCTCCGCTGCTTTATTTTCCTGTACTTTCGCTTCCCTGTGCGCGCCATCACGCTGAGAAATGCACACAGCTCAAAATGAAAAACCTCCCCTGTTATGGAAATTTACATTTTTTGTGTGTCTCTTGTTTGCACTGACATTGCAAA
This sequence comes from Anomaloglossus baeobatrachus, assembly GCF_048569485.1. Classification (NCBI taxonomy): domain Eukaryota; kingdom Metazoa; phylum Chordata; class Amphibia; order Anura; family Aromobatidae; genus Anomaloglossus; species Anomaloglossus baeobatrachus. Next base: position 412,730,088 of record NC_134354.1, on the reverse strand, counting down.
CAACAATTATACAAGAGCAAGAGTCTTTGAAGCTGAGAGAAATTGTACAAGAAGCATTAATCTTAAAGTCCGCGAGACGGTCTTCTCAGCTTTATGTGCGTTCGAGAGGCAAGCTTCATCCGCTAATCAAGATGTGTCACAGGACCGGAGGATTGAGGTCACGTATAACAATCTCTCTGAGGTGCAGAATGATTCCTATAAATTTATAGAAATGTGTACAGGGCAGCCCTGGTCACTTGGCTGGCCCTCCTTTCTCCAGGTTGTATAAATGAAGACCCTATCGACCCTTGGACTAATTTATTATCAACAGTAAATGACAGACAGCCTGACAAATTGTAAGGAGCAGGTTGGGTTGGATGCCAACAAAGAAAATGTTTCCAACATGCTGATTTCTTGCTCAGGAATAATCAATGTAAATACTATTATGTCCAAAAAAAGAAAAAAGTATTCTAGGAGTGATACCTTTATTCCCTAACCAGAAAATGTATAAGCTTTCAGAGCACAAAAGCGCCTTCCTTTTACAACTGAATGACTGAGACAAAAGCACAACATCTTAGGCCTGTTTTACATGTCCATGAATGGAAAACACACACATTTTTTACGGATGTGGTGAAGGTGCGTATTGCCCTCTGTGTGCTGTGATTTTGGCACATGTGTGATCTCCGTGTGCTATCCGTGGTAGCACACGGAGATCAGGAACTTTTTACTCACCTGTCTCCGGTGCTGCTATCCGTTGTGCTGATGTCTCCGGTGCTGCAGTCACATTTTCTTCCAAATTCACGGTGCAGTGAATATGCAATCAGCATAATGAGCGGGCCCTGAAGCAAGTGTCAGTAGCACCGAAGACAGCAGCGCTGGAGACAGGTGAGTATAGAAATTCATTTTATTTCAAAGACACATGTTTTCTCTGGTACATGTCTCACGGATAACACCACTTCGTGGTCCGTGTGACATCAGTGCTGCCAGAGAAAATCGGACTTGTCTCCGTGCAGAACACATGGACACGCGAGTGCTCCATACGGACACATAGTCCTTGTAAAAACACTGATGTGTGTGCAGACCCATTAATTTTAATGGGTCTGCGTATGTCTGTGATTCCAGCACATATGAAAACGACATCATACATACCAGAATTACTGATGTGAAAGGGGCCTAAGAGATATTTTTTGCTTAGTAAAGGATCACTCCTAGAATACTTTTGTCTTTTTTGGGGCATAAAAGTGTTTACCACAACTATTCTGGATAACTCAGTACCACAATTTAATATTTTATTGTACATCATTGCTCAGGCATATCTGAGTTTATTTTTGGCAATTATTTTACATAAATATTTGTTAATATACTTATTTTTTCGTGTCTGCCGTTATCGGTTGTGGTGATAAAAAAGTACACAGTGTCTATGTAAAGCTCCAGTTTTATACTCAAAAATAATTTTTGATTCCAGTATAGATTTACTCAGGACCAGGCATGTTCAAAGAGTAATTCACTGAGATGGCAATGATGATTTTTGTTTTCCATGTTGTTCTGCATTTTCTAAGGGATAAAGTTTCACTTTACCGAAAGCACCAAGTTGGTATGAGAAGACTTTTAGGTCATGCAATGCACTCCCTGGAACTTAAGTATGCAAATAGCCAGTGGCGTAACTTGAAACTCCTGAGCAGCAATGCAAAAGTTCCAACGGGCTCCCCATTATTGCAAATTTTCATTAGTATTGGCCTTACTTTTTGGGCTCCTTTTGCTCCAGGGCCTTTGTGGTATTGCAACTCCTGTACACATTGTTGTAGTTATGCCCCTGCAAATGGTCTATAGTGATATATGTTGGATGTAACAATCCTAAAAGTCAATATCAACCCTTTAAAAGGCCTTGCACTTGAGTTGGGATAAGATGACAAATCAGAAACTCCATTTGGAGACACGTTTTAGGGTAAATGATCATAGGCAAACACCCCAAAATGCATGAGGGGAGCTTTTGGTTTGTCTTCTTTTCCTTAAGTTTTATTTTCATGAATCAACTGGTGGCCACCAATCATTAAATATTTACTCAACAGCAGTTGTTTAATGGCCTGTTTACACAGTCAGACCGCTTTTAACGATGCTCACTGACCGAACTCTTATAACTCATTCGGTGCACATAGGCCACTATTATTCTCGGCAGCATGAGTCCTGCTTATACAGGACGATGCGCTACTGAGAACCTTTTATCTTTTGTGCAGCACAAAACATTTCACCTGACAAATAAGCATATTTGTCTGTCAGGTGGTTGGTAGCCTGTGTAGATTGCAAGATTAGCATGAAATGGCCTTAAAGAAAACCTTTCATCATGAAAATATAGTCCAATCTGCAGACATATTTTTATAAAGGAAAGGGGACTGGGCAAATTAATAAATAGTTCTGTGAGAAAAGATTTAGTTTTACCTGTGATTTAATGATTTAATCCTCTGTGCTTTCTGGGATTTATGCTTCAGTGGGCAGTCCTATCAGTGTCCACACTTATACAAAGGAAGCTGTCAGCCACTGATGGCACTGTCCACTGGATTGTAAATCCCATAAGATGTTTAAATAATTAAAACACATTTTATACTAAATCCTTTCTCACAAATCAGTAAATTTAGCTGTATATAGCAGAAATCATTGCCTCCTTTGAAGTCCGGCCACAGAAATGGCTTCAAAGGAGTGCTGCTATGACAAACACTGATGTTCCAGCAGCCCCCCTGCTGTGCACCAATGGGAGATTGAAATGGCGCCCCCATGTCGACATTTTTTAAAATCCCTCTGTCAGAGTTTGACAGCGGGATTTAACAGGTTAATAATTGCAGGTGGAGCTCCACTCCTCCACAAATGTTAGCGGCAGGTTCTGGCTGTAACAGCGTTCTAGTCCTCTTCCTCTCTAAAAAAAAGGCTGTTTATATATCTGCCTTTTCTAGGATGGTTGGTTAGAAAAATGTCTGAAAGTTATGCATATGGCGTATCATTAGTGTACAGCCTAAAATCCTAGGCATGTGATCATTTAAATTTTCAAATTAATTCTTTTGCAGTATTATTTATACCTTGTTATATTTGGAATTTTGTATGCAAATGTTTTTGATGTATAGACACTCTACAGTCCATTATTTTTTGAGTGTACGGCGTTGGCAGAAATGTTTAGCACTGTTATCTTAACATTGGTATGGAAGTGTTATGCAGCAAAGATTTAGCCACATTTTGGCATTATCCTGTATGAAATTAATAATAAAATACTATTTCGTAAAATTAATTATACACAACATGGCATTACATAATTTAGACAGTTGCCAATAGGGCACTATTCAACATAAGGACTACTAACTGATGACTGTTGTTAGTCAGAATGCACTGGTTAACCATAAAAGTACTTATCCCAGTGCCAAGTACACCTAAAGGCTACTTTACACACTGCGACATTGCTAGCGATCTCGTTAGCGATGTGAAATTCTAGATCGCAAGTGCGATCTTTCGAGATCGCACATGCGTGAAATGACCTATGTGCAAAAGATCGCACTTGCGATCTAGAATTCCACATCGCTAACGAGATCGCTAGCGATGTCGCAGTGTGTAAAGTAGCCTTAAGAGTGAAGCGGCATTAGGTAATTAAAGTATTAACACACAAACTGCCTTTTAGATATTATAGCCATGGCTCCAGAATTGTCGAAAGGGCAATTTCTCTTTAAATACACTTTAGTGGCAAGACAAGAAAAGATCTGCACACCTATGTCAATGTTTTGTAATTCTCCCATCATAATAATGGGTATGCCCATCAATCACAAAAAAGCAGAAGCAGCCAGTGGCTAGCGGGAATATTTGTAAGTCTAGAATGAAGATTTCTTCCAGCACTTCCCATCTAAATTACAATTTTTTATTTGAAAATCATATTAGAAACAAACACACAAAAGTATCAAATGCTCTCACTGTCTGTTACGGTCCATTGTCATTTTTGCATTTTCTACTGTGCAATTTTTCGTTTTAACTCAGAACACAGGAAAAGAAATTGATTACTACAAAGGGGAAAATGTACAATAACTGCTTAAAATGAATCCAAAAACTGATGCAGCTTATAAATACTGATAGTCTGGATCAAGAACAGCTGAAAAGATAAAACGCTTACAGAAATGGAAGAATTCGGTTAACGTTATATAAAAAATGATAAGAAATGGATTCAAATACCTAATAATAATGAATAACAATGGAAATGACACCAGTCAGGTATTGACATTTTTCTAAATCAAGAAACTGGGTGAGTAGGCAGATATGAATGAGAAAGAAACTTGATGAGTAGGCAGATGGGATTCACCCCAAAATTAATAGCAAAACTTGTTCATAGTGATTGGCGCACAGAAAATCCCTCGGATCAGTCTGGCTGAGATTACTCAGATTCTCAGCTCATTTCTAAATTTGCACTGAAGAAGTGAGAAGTGGCACAGAAGCTTGGCAGTACTCAAACTATACTTTGTCTCTCTAAAGCATGCCATTCAAAAGTTAAGGAGTTCTCTGGCTTATGTATATCATATAGGGGAAGCGAACCTGGGCAAAAAAAAGAAGAAAAGCCACTAGACTCCAGTTCTGGCTCCAGCATTGCTGGTCTGACAGTTTCCATCAGATCGGAAGTGATGACGCCGAGACCACCAGTGATCTGACTGCTGAGGCCAGAACCACTAGTGAACCGACCGTAGAGGCCAGGACCACCAGTGATCTGATTGCTGAGGCCAGGATCATCAGTGATCTGACTGTTGAGAGCAAGACCACGAGTGATCTGACCATTGAGGCCAGGACCACCGATGATCTTACTGTTGAGGCCAGGACCACCAGTCATTTGACCCTTCAGGCCAGGACCACCAGTGATCTGACCGTTGAGGGCAGAACCACCAGTGATCTTACCGCTGGAGCCAGGACCACCAGTGATCTGATCATTGAGGCCAGGACCACCAGTGATCTGACCATTGAGGCCACTGACTGTCTGCAAGGTCAGGTAATCAGTGGTCCAGACATTATTGTATTTCTTGCAGTGAAGACTGTCGGAAGGGCAGTGGAGTACAGTGCTAAGTAAATCTTCTTTTTTCTTTCTTACAACTGGCTTATACCTAGGAAATATAGAAATATACTGGATAACCTTTGTAAAGTAAATTTAGATTGAAAACACTTTCAAGAACAGCAAGAGAAAAATGCTTCAGAATTGTTATTTTACGAGAAATGTCAGCATTAAAACATTTCTAAGACCTGCCGGGTGTTCTTTAATGAGCATTTGCTCTAAAATATATATTTAAGTATGCCTATAAGGTTTCTTTTATAGAATAGTTTCTATGTGTCTTAGGTTATACCTCTACACTGGGATGCTATACACTACTTACGAGGAGTATGAACGGAAGGGTAGTCAGACAAGTTGGGATCAGAAACCAGGAGGGCACAACAAGACACAGGGAGAAAGCAGAGACTCAGTAAAGTCACAGGCCAAGGGTCAGGATTTTAGGAGATTACGCATAGAATTCAGGGAGCAGACAGATGTGGTCAGGAAATGGTCCCAGGTCAGAAGCCAGGAGGTAACGACAAAGAAAGGGAGCGGGCAGAGACGTGGCTAGAAACAGTCTGGGGTCGAGAAGCCAAGATCAGAACACTTAAACAAACAGGAGCCAAGGGCACTACTGAGGAATCAGTAAGTACGACTGGCGAAATTCTGGCAGAGCATTCCAGTAATGAAACAGAGCAATCACCAGGAACGAGGAGCATCTGTTTAAGCACCTCCCAGAACAACCCGGGACTTAGTGCTGAAAAACAATCTATCTGCAGGTACTCAAGACACATAGCAGAGCATTTCCAAATGCAAAATGCTCTGCGCAAGGAAACATGTATGTGCCGCCTCTGCAGTTGAGGACAGCACGGGAGAACATACCAGTGTGCAAAATGCTCCGCACAGCGTAATTGTGACATATACATTTTCCAAAACACAAATGCCACTAAATAAGCACTGACTATATTTTGTGCACACAGAAATCCAGTGTGAACAGGGCCTAATACTTAATCTTAGGATGGAGGTATGTTGGTATTGGCTGAATGCCCTATGTAAATTGGGCATACGCAGAAATGCCATGTGAACAGGACCTAATTCTTATTCTCAGCACAAATGTATGTTGGTATTGGCTCAATGCACTGATTAACACTAGAAGTCCCAGAAATGTTGAGCTCCCCCCTGAAGTCCCGAAAGAGGGTCAAATGACCCTTAGTCTAAACTGAATAGAACTAACTAGAAACTAAATGGCTAAACTCAATGGAAAACAACAACCTCCTGTGGTGCGACAGTAATGGCCTTAATTACAGAGCAAAAGACGGTCATTATAGGATGTTAGCTAAAATCCATCAGGTCATTCGACCCGTCTCTGGGTTAAAAAGGTAGAAATGTTAAATGACCCCTCTCTGGGACTTCTAGTGTTAAATTGGGCATACACAGAAATGCAATGTGAACGGGGCCTAATACTTATTCTTAGCACAGTTATATGTTGGTATTATCTGAATGTAAATTAAGAAATCAGCATTGTGAATACTGACAAGGAAGCATGTCCGCTTATGCCAAGACCTGAGCCTCAAGCATGCCAGCAGAGCATATGCTTCTGGAAATGGGAAGACATAAGTAAGTGACCTTTGCCTGGCACCAGATGTGCAAGATTCCCAGCGGCCGGATGTAGGTCATGACTGCTACAAGGTTGGCCAACTCTTCCTAAACAAGCCTCAGTCACAGCCATGGTTAAGGGATGATGGGGCAGATGCCATGTTTACATATTTTTATTTGCTAGTTCGTAAACTTTAGTGTGTTTGGCTGGTTCTGAAGTGCAGCCCATCCAAGCTGTTTCTTTGATGCAAGACTGCCTTCTGGAAATGAACCTCACGGGTGCTGTTTGAATATAATATCACAAAGCTGAACTGCTGCGGGAAATGGAGAGGGATGTAGCTCCGCCGGGCAAATGAACCCTAGTGTGTGACAGTCATCGGTGCTGCAAGATAACAAGTGCCATGTAGCATCAGCGTCATTAGCGTGTGTGGCATGTGTGTACCTTCTACCAGGCCGAGGATATTTTAAACTAGTGAATGAAAATAATGAAGTGTGTTTAAACCTACCTGGTAATGAGGAGAGAGATGTCATCGTCAAATGTCAGCTCCCTTATCTCACTCACTCCATGTGACCTTTATCAATTGTTTTATAAGTATACGGATAGTATAAAAATAGGATAGCAGATTCTGGCATCTTTTTATGCTTTGTTGAGATTTAATTATTTTCTATTCCTACCAAAGTACCGTATGACACCAGCTTCAGTCATCCACACTCTCCCTTCCCCCAGCACCCAATGCCATGCATCGTGCAGAAATGCGGCAATCCTACCCGGAGCTGACAGTAGTGCCTTGTTCGTGTGAATTATCATCATGGGCCCATCCAGGCAAAACTAGATAAAACAAATACCCACGGGAGATATAGGTGTTCTTCATGAACACAGCTGCTCTGCCTGTCCCAAAATAATCTACATCGTCTTTCAGATAACCTCAGTCAACAGTTCTCGCAATGGCAAGTGTTTTTGTCATCATGAGTACTTACTAATGCTGAGTGCACTGTGCAAAAATCTGTATGTATTCATTGTAATTGCAGCACCGAAAGGAAATGCAGAGTGGATATGCCTGTCTATTAGGAAATTGCATTTCCTAACATATATATCAATTATCGGAAACACTCTCTTTATTAGTGTGCTATTGTCTGGCATTTAAAAGCAGCTTGTGTTGTCTTTGAGCCTGGAAAACAAGGAAATCTATTTCCCCTTCACTATCAGGCTCCTTTTTCAAAATCATTTCTGCTAACAAAGATCAAACCTAATAGTACGAATACTGCTGTATGGACAAATGTTCATAAATAGTAAAAATGGACTTAAATACCGGGGCTTAGAGACTCTCTACAACATACACCAAGAGTCTCCAACTTGTGGCTCAGAACCAACATATGACGTGCGGGTTCATGATGTGGGGCTTATGGCTGTGTGTCAGCTCGGAGTATTAGCACCAGGTACGGCAAACAGCTATAAAGAGAAGGTCTCCATATATTGACTTTTGTGAGTTGCCCTGTACAGAAGAGCAAGGCTGAATGCAATCAGTTGACGGATCCATTTTCCATAGACTTCCATCTTAACCCCTTTTCATTCTATTTTTCCATCTGTTTTTTTGCTCCCCTCCTTCCGAGAGCCGTAACTTATTTATTTTCCATCAATTTTGACATATAAGTGCCTATTTTTTGCGGGACGAGCTGTAATGTTAAATGAAACCATAAATTTTACCATATAGTGTACTGGAAAACAGCAAAAAAAATTCAAGTGTAGAAAAACTGCAAAAAAAGTGCGATTGCACAATAGTTTTTGGGATATTTTATTCACTGTGTTCACTATATGGTAAAACTGATGTGTTGGTGTGATGTCTCAGGTTGGTACAAGTTCATAGGCACCAAACATATATAGGTTACTGTTAGCTAAGGGGTTAAAAAAACTCACAAGTTTGTCCAAAAAAAGTGGCGCATTTTTTGCCCCATTTTTCGAAACCATTTTTTTCAGCATCTTTGGCTCAGTGATAGCTGACGTTTTTAACTGTACCATTTTTGCACAAATGCTAAGTTTTGATCACCTATTATTGCATTTTGCGCAAAAATTGTGATGACCAAAAAACATACTTTTGGCGCTTGTAATTTTTTGATGCTACGCCATTTACCGATCAGATTAATTCATTTTATATTTTGATAGATCGGGCATTTCTGAATGCGATCATACCAAATCTGTGTATTTTTTTTTTTATTGTTTTAACCCTTTAATTTTCAAAGGGCCAAATGGGGGGTGCTTTGAACTATTAGGTTTTTTATTTCTTTTTAATTTTTTAAAACTTTTTATTAACTGTTTTTTTATTTTACTAGTACCTCTTCAGAGACTATAATGATCAGCGGTCTGATTGCTCTTCCATTTCTCCAGATCACAGCTACACAGCTGAGATCTGGAGTAAAGCTGCTTTACTCTCACACATGGCAGTCTGCCGGCAGTGAGAGAAAGTGATGCTTGATAGCTACAAGAGTCATCACATGACCATGTGCTACCATAGCAACCACCGGAAGTCACATGACTTCTGATGGCACTGGGTAAGTTATGCTTACGGCGGTGCGCTGATACATCTTGCTGTCAGATTTTGACAGCGAGATGTAAGAGGTTAATAGGCGCAAGTGGAGCGCAATTCCACTCGCACCTGGCAGACACACATGTCAGTTGTTGAAATTAACCTCACACGATCCATGACATACCCAGTACATCATGTGTCGTGAAGAGGTTAAGATCTATGGCCCGTACACTGATCTCCTTCAGAATCTGCCTCCAGAGCTTATTTTAAATAAAACAGAGACCTGTAGATCAGAACAGCATACATGTTAGTTATTACATGTCTCATACTTGTAACGCCTATTCCATATAAAATAAGCTCCAGAGGCAAAAGCTCATGCAGATGTGTTTCTCCTGACAAAGAAGCTGGTTTAATCTCAACATATTTCGAAGCTTAACCAGCTTCTTCATCAGGAACCCACATTAATAGATATGGATCCTTACTGTTTAATTTGATTATCCTGATGAAGAAGCTGGTTTATTCTCTATGCGTTTCATAGCTTAACCATCTTCTTCATCAGGAGACCCACATTAATAGATAAGGATACTTGTCTATTAATGTGGTTCTCATGATGAAGAACCTGGTTAAGCTTCGAAACACGTAGGCCTTCCAGGACTTTTGAATTAACAGCAGCGCAGACTAGTATTCCCATTCTTCCACTACGTTATATAAAGAGCTTAGGAGGGTTGAACCTACTGACAAATTCCCTTCATTTATTTTTCATTCCAATTGGTTCTTTATGTGAGTGTAGATCTATAGTTTGCACTATACAGTGTGTGATAGTGTGTACAAAAGTGTAATACAGTACACTACTATTATTACTACTACATGGTATAACAATTGGACAATTTTACAACTTTGTGAAGCTACAACTCCATAAAGTTGGCTTTTAATTTCTCATTTCATTATTTGGTGTTGTGTACATAGTGAAGACCTTACTTATGAATTCCTATTTACTCTTCCTATAAGAGTATATTTATGAGTTATCATTAAGTGACACACATGAATGCAGCAAGGTGCACATATTAAATGTCATGTGGCTTTAATATTTGCTCACAGACACTTTTATGCATTATTGATGTGTTACTATGATCTGATGCTGGTTTTTTTTTAACCTGCTACATTACCCATAATTCACTGAAAAATACACCATATAACACATAATGCTTTTCACATAACTATCCATTAAATACTATTCTATACCGCATAAAGCTATGGTAAATCCATGAACAACTCAGCAGACCAAATTGCAAGTTGACGGTGCATGAAAATGTGTGTGAGCCATCTCTAGTGCACTAATGCCTAATGTGTGTGCATGTCCATTGCTGAAAAAACATGACTGTGATGTTTATGGTGGAGAGTGAGTGAGAATATCATCAGTAGACTATCTGGGCTCTTACTGAACCATGTTTCTGTTCAATTTCACAATCCTAATTTTATTTTAATTGTTTTCTAACTAGAAAATGTTACAATAATATCAATAAAATAATAGAATGCATCTGCTAAAAAACAAAGTTTAAATACTTTGATCGAAAAATTTGATTAATGGGTTAAAACAATAATAAATAAAAAAACACACCCTATGAATGAAAAGTTTGTAGAAGAACCTGTAGAAACAATAACTTTAAGTACCATTTATACTTGAGTATAAGCCGAGTTTTTCAGACCATTTTTTATGATGAAAATGCCCCCCTCAGCTTATACTCGAGGGAGGTTCCTACAAAACATTATTCTCACTTGTCCTCCATTCCTGCGGTGTCCTCTTAGCTGCTTCTTGCAGACTGCACATAGACCCCTCCATGATTGTGTCTGGTGTACGGGGCCACAGCTGCTGTCATTGCTTTACATAGTAATAATAATAATATTTATTCATTTATATGGTGCTGTTAATTCCAGCTTTATATACAATGGCAACACTGTCCCCATTGGGGCTCACAATCTAAGTTCCCTATTAGTATGTTTTTGGAGTGTGGGAGGAAGCCGGATACCCCGGAGGAAACCCACGCAAACACGGGGAGAATATACAAACTCCTTGCAGATGGTATCCTTAGTGGGATTTGAACCCAGGACTCCAGCGCTGGAAGACTGCAGTGCTAACCACTGAGCCACCGTGCCGCCCATAATTTTCTTCAGTTGAATGCTTTGTGGTGGTGGCACTGCAAAACATTCACCTGAGGTAAAGTGTCTACGGCACAAGGATGGGCACATCACTACAAGATGGGCACATTACTACAGAATGGGGCACAAGGATGGGTACATTACAACAGGATGGGGATAAGGATGGGCACATTATAACAGGATGGGGACAAGGATGGGATCATTACTACAGGATGGGACACAAGGATGGGCACATTACAACAGAATGGGGCACAATAATCGGCACATTACTATAGGATGGGGCACAATAATGGGCACATTACTACAGGATGGGGCACATTACTACAGGAGAGAAGGATGGGACATATTACATTCTATTAGTCTGTATTTTTATTTTTGCATTTCCCACCCTAGGTTTATACTCTAGTCAATAAGTTTTCCCAGCTTCTGTGGGAAAAATAGGGGCCTCGGCTTATACTCCGGTCAGTTTATAATCAAGTATATACGGTAATAGTTTTCTGTATGACTATTATTCTCTCACATTGTTCTGGATGCATTTTGTCCTAGTCTTGGTCACTGCAGTTGTGTGTGCAGATAAGGAATAACACTGTTTATAGCCATTTTATGACTTTTATCCTGTATTTTGCAAACTTTTCACCAATGCAGGCTCTCCAAATTTTCTATTGAGTTGGTGGGAGGAGACTAGCAGCTGTAATCTCTCCCATACACAGCACAGCACAGAGAGAGGGATTCCTGCTCTTCATTACTTTTTAAGCACATTGTTTAAAGAAGATACATATGAACAATTCAGAACTCTTGGGATATTTCTCAATGACATATTTAAAGTAGAAGACTTGTTAGAAAGCTCATCACAGTCTTACTGTGTCTCCCACTGTCAGTTTCCTCACTTTGCTCAACATTTATCTTCCCCTCTCCATGGAGTATAATGGGCTATGTAAAATGATTCCACAGTAATCTTGGTCTGTCTTGTCTGAGTGAAAAATACATTCAGAAGACAGAGTTGGAGGAGGAAGTGGATGACAAGATGTATTACAAGTTTCTTGAATTCTTTTCTTTGGTATTGATTTATGCAAAGTTTGTTGAAAGAACAGTTCCTTTTAAGTTTATTAAGGTTTGTGGACATTCATTTATGCACTCTTAGGCCCAGTGCCCATGCTGTGTAGTTTTGACGCGTATTTTTAGAAATCTGCAGCAAAATCTGCATGTCCATTGTGAAACCAGCAAAGTCTATGAGAATTCAGAAGTGCTGTGTCCACGTTGCTTATTTTTCCCTCGTGTATTTCGTGTAAATTTGGTGCAGAAAAAACTACAGATTAGGATAGGATCATGGAGATGAGAATACCCCTTTAACTGTTACTGTACCTGAAATGAAGACTACAGGGGCTCCTCCATAGTACATTATGCCATCTCACACTATAATCCTATCAGAAGATACAATATAGGATACAAAAAGGCACTTGTATAGTCAATCTTTTTAATTAATTAAAAAAGTATTCGTAGCAAAAGCAGAAGAGGATCAATCTCTGTTCCAGCCTTCTTTGCTCCAATCCAGTTTCTGGTATCCATCTGTAGACCATGTAGGCAACGAAGTAACATTTCACTGTTCCCACTCCCGGGATTATAGCACATTATATCACAATGTTCTATGGACAGACCTCTCAATTCTTAATTTCAGGTACACTAATAGTTTGAAATAACAATGATTTGATGGGGGAACCAAAGGTACGGCCATTTATCTAAAATGTTCCAAGCCAAGAGACATTTTTTAACACAAGAACGCCAGGCTGTATATTGCTCATGTTTATGGCCTAAATGTGATATCATCGCCTGCAGTGTCTCCAGACTTTTCTCTCATCGAGCACACTAGCAGAATTGAGACATCATCAGATGGCAATTGCAAAAGGACCTGACAGCAGCGGATTTTGATGATTTGCATTCAGCATGGCAGAATATTTCCCAGACAACCATTAATAACCTCATCAATGGCATGTCAAGGCATCTAAGTGTGTGACTGTCTCTGTGTAGAACCTATACTTGATACTGAATAAATTGAGATGTTTAAAAAAAACTTTGTTTTCATTTTGTCATCACTTGCATATCATTAACATATCTATTCTGTGATTTCCATAATTTCGCAAGTTTTCCTTCTTGGCATTACAATTTCCATAGTGAGCAATGTATATCATTACAAATCCACAAGTAATGTGAGTAGGGTCTGTTTTGGAGAGTTTTTAGCCAGCAGATTTACTATCCATATCCAGCCCTTGTGATCAATTAGAACATGAATCATGGTGGTCACCAGGTTTTTCCCTTATAAGCTGCGGCCACCTCCAGTGAGCTCTTATATACAGTACAGCGTTCCAGAATACTGTATATAAGAGCCCAGGCCGCTCTGTAGAATGTAAAAAACACCATTATAATACTCACCTCGGGGGGGGCAGTCCGGTCCGAAGGCTGTTACTGCTCTTGGTCCGTTGACTCCTCCATCTTGTGCCGCCATCCTCCTGCCCAACCCCATGTGCATGATATGTCCTGAATCATTCACACAAAGGCCTCCATTGCGCTCCTCCGCATTCGCACTTTCATCTGCCTGGCTAAGAGCAGATCAAAGTACTATTGTGCGCATGCACAGGTGGTCTTTGACCTTTCCTCGCATCTGCACATTACAGTACTTTGCTCTGCCCTCAGCAAGGTAATTCAAAGTTCGCATGCGGAGGAGCGCAATGGAGGCCTCTCTGTGAATGATGCAGGATGCATCATGCACACAGGGCTGGGCAGGAGGACAGTGGTCGCATAAGATGGAGGAGGCGCCGGACCGAGTGCAGTGACAACCATCGGACCGGAACGACCCCTATGTGAATTATTAAGGTGTTTTTTACATTATACAGTGCGGCCTGGGCTCTTATATACAGTATTCTGGAATGCTGTATATAAGGGGACACTGGTTGTGGCCGAAGCTCATAAAGGAAAAACCTGGTGACAGGTTTCCTTTAATTCTGTATATGGTGTCTGGTAAAAAAAAATAATGACTGGTTTGTAGTGGTTCAAAATATATTCAACTTTAAATTTCTAGAGGTGTATGTCAGTGATACAAAGTGTTCACTGTGTCATTTGAGGTGGTAGTTGTTTTGTCAGAAAAATAATCTCCTGTGACCTACATTCTAGTGGCTGTCGTTATGGTTCCTAGTGGTTTCATTTCTAGAATACAGAAAGAGGCTGGCATTTTCTCCATATGACCAAGAAGGCCAATAAAAGTTGTGGTTATTATTATTTTTGAATGTGTAAGTTAAATGGTTGGTTACCCAAATAGAGCAAAAAGTCATCTCAGCTGTCCTTTGTACGCAGGAAAGCTTCAGTAAATTCCGAAAATTTAGAAAGGGTACAACCAGCACAAATATCATCCATAGAATGAAAAAATAAAATCCAATCAAAATTCTCAAAAATCTTCAGCACAATGCTACAGAGCATAAAGTGGATGAAAAAAACACCGTCAACGCGTTTCAGCCGTAGAATAGTCAGCAGTTACTGTCGAAGCTGCTGTTTGTTTTTTATCCTCGTTATGCTCTGTATCATTGTACTGGAGATTGTTTATGGAATTGTAATTGGATTTTATTTTTTCATTCTGTGGATGATATTTGTGCTGGTCGTACCCTTTCTACATTAAATGGTTAGTTGTTATTGAATAAATTCCTGTGATATGCTGGATATTTTTAACATAAGTGCTAAACTTGAATGTATTTTCTTTGTAGATATTATACCTCTGTTTCTGCCGTTATCTCTGTAGATATTATACCTCTATTACTGCCATTGTAAAAAATAATAATAGAAATCAATCATTTTGGACGTCCCAAATTCTCGTTGTGCAGCGGCCGATCCTAAATCTCGGCTTTGTTATATAACAGATGAGATTCCTAAAGATGACAGAAAAGGCGTGGTACCTGCTAAAGTCATATAGTATAATAAAATAAAGCCTGTTCCAATCTCATAGACTCCGCATCATTGCCTCAACGCGATGACTACGGTGCAACGCTCTGTAGACACTGAATCAGCTGCGGGACACATCTGCAAGTATCAGCTCGGTGTCTGGGAGGTGGGTACGGTTTATCCTGAGAATTATGTGACAGCTTTGAACTTCACTGAGTGTCAGAGGGAAAAAAGGAGGAGGGGGGCCTTGTATTAATTTATTAGATCTCTCCCGGGAAATGCACAACAGTGGAGGAGAAACCCCAGCACCCTATAAATATTTATAATGCACATGAAAATTTTAAAGCACTGCAGTAATAATCTTGTGTAGGGCTATTGGAAACAACACGCCGTGTGCCTTTTCAGTCTGCATATATGGATGGGGGCTATGGGGATTTCTGACACATGGAGAGCACTGGTGGCTAGGCAATATTATATGCATATTAGTCGACATCGCGCACGGCTCCTGAAATGCTAAGACCTTGATGTTTTCTTACAGCTTGTTAATGACACTAACATTACTGCAGAGATGCTCAGCAGTCCATTCACATACAGTTTTCCTTTCCAGTGTTCCTGGCTTTTCGAGGGAACTGTTTCCTATAACGACAGTAATGCCTTTATGCTACGGTTTTGTATGGAAAACAGAGTGCACATCATTTACATTATTAATAATAAATAGAAATACATACGTAAAGAAAGAGAAACAATGTATCACAAGCCTGAAAATGGAGAATGATGGATCTGTTGCCTCCACAAACAGAAATGGTAGCTGAAATCCGATTAGTTTTTACAGAGAACTTGGATTTCTCTCTCTTTTTTTTAAAGGGTTTGTCCACTACTTTTACATTGATGGCCTAGCCTTATGATAGGTCATCAATGTCCGATCGGCTGGGTTTGACACCCCTGCCTATTATATTGCTCTCAGTGCCGACGGCAGCAGCAGGTGGCCAGAAATGCTCAGTTCCGGAGCTGCTCCATCTTCTGATAGTGGCCAAGGCCGGGTACTACACTTTCTATTGATGCTCAGTTCTGGGGCTGCTTGGTCTTCTGATAGTGGCCGCGGCAAGGTACTGCACATCCTATTGATGCTCAGTTCTGGGGCTGCTCCATCTTCTGATAGTGTCCGCGGGGCCGGGTACTGCACATCCTATTGATGCTCAGTTCTGAAGCTGCTCCGTCTTCTGATAGTGGCCGTGGGGCTGGGCACTGTACATCCTATTGATGCTCAGTTCTGGGGCTGCTCCATCTTCTGATAGTGGCCGTGGGGCTGGGCACTGTACATCCTATTGATGCTCAGTTCCAGGGCTGCTCTGTCTTCTGATAGTGGCCGCGGCTGGGTACTGCACATCTATTGATGCTCAGTTCCAGGGCTGCTCTGTCTTCTGATAGTGGCCGCGGCTGGGTACTGCACATCTATTGATGCTCAGTTCCAGGGCTGCTCTGTCTTCTGATAGTGACCGCGGCTGGGTACTGCACATCTATTGATGCTCAGTTCTGGGGCTGCTCTGTCTTCTGATAGTGGTTGCAGTCGGGTACTGCACATTCTATTGATGCTCAGTTCCACGGCTGCTTCGTCTTCTGATAGTGTCCGCGGGGCCGGGTACTGCACATCCTATTGATGCTCAGTTCTGAAGCTGCTCCGTCTTCTGATAGTGGCCATGGGGCTGGGCACTGTACATCCTATTGATGCTCAGTTCTGGGGCTGCTCCATCTTCTGATAGTGGCCGTGGGGCTGGGCACTGTACATCCTATTGATGCTCAGTTCCAGGGCTGCTCTGTCTTCTGATAGTGGCCGCGGCTGGGTACTGCACATCTATTGATGCTCAGTTCTGGGGCTGCTCCGTCTTCTGATAGTGACCGCGGCTGGGTACTGCACATCTATTGATGCTCAGTTCTGGGGCTGTTTTGTCTTCTGATAGTAGTCGCAGTCGGGTACTGCACATTCTATTGATGCTCAGTTCCATGGCTGCTTCGTCTTCTGGTAGTGGCCGCGGCCGGGTACTGCACATTCTATTGATCTGAAAAAATATTAATGTGCCGAGTCAGTGCCACCAAGCCAGGCCGGGGTAACTGGTCATCTAAAATTGTGCCCCCTCTGGGGTAGAAGGTGGATTGTCATCATTCTCACTATCTGTAGCTTTTTACACAGTGTAAGGCTATGTGCATATTTTGCTGCTTTTTTTCTGCAGCAAAACCTGCTCTATTAGCAGTTAAAAAGCTGCTTCCAAAAGGCTGATTTTGCTGCTTTTTTTCCTGAGTTTTTTAGCTGTGTTTTTGTTGTGTCATTTGTCTACAGCACGCGTTTAAATAATAGTTTCATTCACCACAAAAACAGCAAAAACACAAAACAGGAAGAAAACATCAGTTGCGTTTTGCACTTTCGCATTGCTTTCAATGGTGACAAAAAGCTACAAAAGCACTGGAAGAATTCAAATGCTGCTTCTTTCAAAAACAGCAGTTTTCCATTTCAGTCAAAAAAATTAAGCAATCATGTGCATGAGATTTGTGGAATCTAATAGGTTTTGCTTGTAACTATAACAAGCAGCTTTTATTTTTGAAAAAAAGCAAAAAAATAATGCAGCAAAAAGCAACGTGTGAACATAGCCTTAGGGCTTGTTTACAAAATGCAATTTTGCCTTGTTATTCCACGTTTTTTGACAGTGTTCTACTGTACAAGCAAAGCGAATGAGGTTTCTAAAGTCTCATGCACAAACTGCTTATTTTTTCCTTGCAGATTTGAAGCAGTTTCAATTCTTTTCAAATGAAGAAAAAAAAGCATAAAATTTGCAGCATTTTTCCTGCCAACAGCCCAGTATTTCCAGTGGAAAATGTTCTGCAAAGGCCGGGATCACATTTGCATATCGCTTCTGATGCGAGAGCTGTGGATGCGATGTGGTAATGACCCTCAGCTCAGGCTCTGCTGCCAAAGTGTCATGTGACTGTGACTTGATCTTCCGATCGGATCAAAGCTGGGGAGGAGAGGGCGGGCGCTTTAGAGGAGAGGACAGGATTAATCTCCCCATCTCCTCCATTGTCAGCCTATGCATATATCGCACTGCACTGGGATAACATCCGAGTGCAGTCGTATGTTTCAGCATGCTGCAATTGTCTGCGAGAGCCGTGTCACTCGCACCCATACAAGTCTATGGTTGCGAGTGACACGGCTCTCGCAGACAATCGCAGCATGCTGCGATTTTTTTCCTTTAGGGCTGAGGAAAAACTCTCAGATTTGAGCTCCCTGATTGATTAACGTTAGGCCGAGTGCAATGCTAGATTTTCTCACATTGCACTCATGCGAGTCCGGCCAAATGCTTTTTGTGTGCACATACCCTTAAGGGTGCTTTACACGCTGCGATATTGCTAGCGATGTCGAGCGCGATAGCACCCGCCCCCATCGTTCGTGCGATATTTGGTGCTCGCTGCCGTAGCGAACATTATCGCTACGGCAGCGTCACACTCACATACCTTGTCAGCGACGTCGCTGTGACCGCTGAACAATCCCTCCCTCAAGGGGGAGGTGCGTTTGGCGTCATAGTGACATCACTGTGACGTCACTAAGTGGCCGGCCAATAGAAGCGGAGGGGCGGAGATGAGCGGGCCGTAACATCCCGCCCACCTCCTTCCTTCCTCATTGCCAGTGGACGGAGGTAAGGAGAAGTATGTCGCTCCTGCGGTGTCACACATAGCGATGTGTGATGCCACAGAAACGACGAACAACATCGTACCTGTCGCTGCAGCGATATTAAGGAAAGGAGCGACATGTCAATGTTCACCGTTTTTGAACGATTTTGCAATCGTTGATCGCCGCTCCTTGGTGTCACACGCTGCGATGTCGCTACCAGCACCGGATGTGCGTCACTAACGACGTGACCTCGACGATATATCGGTAGCGATGTCGCAGCGTGTAAAGCACCCTTTAGTCCCCTTTTGATGATCAAACTGGCCTATCCAAAAAAATGGTTTGGGAAAAAAACTCTGTGACTTGGATAAAAAACAGTCATCTGAACGAGGCCTTATACTAAGACAGTCTTTTTCCTGTTGAAGGTGCATGATTACACATTGCAGACTATGTAAAGAGGCAGATAAGAATAATGATGTGGCCCATGCTAACTTGTCACATTTCATTTATTTAATGTAAAAGTGAAGGGTAAAATATGAAGGCCAGCATCTGGTCGTCTGCCACGGGCACAATGCTACATGTCCTCACTAGTTCGAATACAGGGCCCCCAAATTTTCATAGGACAGTTGTCAGCAAGATTCTGTTGGGTCTTGAAGTGAAGATGTAATAATAACCCAGAGCTCAGCTATTTCCATCCTCCGAACAGACAGCGGCAGCTCTGCTACTTGTACTTATGAAGCCGCTTATTGCTGCTGGCCAAAGTGATGTTACTGGCATCTTTACAAGTATGAGGAGGTGGATTGAAGAAGCAGATGGGACCTGAATACTGAGTACTGCACATTCCTCTGAAACTGAAGGTGGAGATGGCAGCATTTAAAGTGGATGTGCACACGAAAAAAGCTCTTCTTTAAAATGACCTTGTTCTGTGTCCTTAGTGCTGCTCAGAATACACCCCCTATTATGAGTGTCTATATATGATGCTGCTGTTGGTTTCCCTTGTAAATCTACAGTATGTATAAAAGCTGGTGTCACGTAGGTCATCATTGACCGGGCAGTATGGGAGGATTCAGAATCTCAAATTCTCCATAACACAGCTGTGAGATCTGGGGCAGCAAATACTTAATCCACAAAAAACTAGATGTGATTTCATCTGATTTGGTAGTCAGACTTGGTAATTAAGTCTTCTCCCAATAAAGTCATAAACATGATCCTGACATTACAGTAAATATTGTCACCCTGTCCGGAATAATTGCAGAGTCCTACAGTTCTTATTGCCCTCATCTCAGCGACTTCTGTATACATGCTGTTATATGTGCCTTCACCTATGGAATATTGAAGTAACTACATAGTTATTTTGGGGCAGATACAGATAGCATAACAGAGAGCCCAAACAGTGTGCATAAACCTCTGGCCCTCCAACAACTCCTCAAAAGTCCCTTTGCCCTTTGTCTATTTAAAACACCACCCTAGCATTTTGGGGTTTTTTTCACCACATGTAGTAGCCAGCCCCCAGTCCCCCTCTGATGTTATATCCTTTTTCAGCACCAGTTCAGTGGTGCCATCTTGTGCCTGTAACTTCTGACTTGCTGTAAGTCAGAGGTTATGTCACAAATGCTCAATGCAACTCTATAAGAGCCTCATTCTTACTCTCATAGAGTTGCATGGTATTGATTTGTGACCTCTGCTGTGCTCCATGAACCACTGGAGCTGCCAGTAGGTCACAAACTGCTGAAGATGGACACTGGAAACAGATGAAGACTATGGCAGGTGAGTATAAGACATGGGACAGGGGACTAACATTTAAAACACCACTCCAGTGGTGAAATAAAAAAAACACTGGAGCGAGTCTCCGCTCACACACCCCCATACAAGTCTATGAGTGCATGTGAAACACTGCACTCGAATGTCATCTAAGCACAGTGCGATATATGGCACGACAGGAGCGGAGGAGAGGGAGAAAGTGCTCCCTCCCCCTTCTCCGCAGCCGTGATCCGATCACAATATTGGATCACAGTTACATGACACCCGGTTCACACTCGCAGCAGGATCATTAGCCGAGGATCATTAGCATATAGCTTCCGATTATCTCATATCAGAAGCATTTTGCAAGTGGAGCTGAGGCCTAACAAATACACAATAATACTGAGCTAATTCTGAGCTATAAAATCAAAATCAATTTTCTTAAAGAGAACATGTCACCTCAGAAAATGCTATTAACTTACAGATATGAAGTTAATCTGAAGGTAAATACCATTGTAATCCTGCCCAGCTGCGTTACTGAAACAATGGCTGCTAGAAAATGAACGTATTTCCTCACAGGAGCCGCCACCTTTCAGTCATGGGGTGGCTTCAATCATCCCTCACTCTATTCTGAGGGGTGGCTGTAAGTATGCCCTAGCACTTTGATTGAAAGCTCAAACTGCACAGATGCACCGCAGAGCCTGCTGTCAATCAAAGTGTTCGGGCGTACTTCCAGCTGCTGTTCACAGGATAATGATCGATGGCTGTATCCACTTCCTGCATTGTCCTTATGACTGAAAGCCAACAGCTTCCAGGAGGAAATTAATTAATTTTCTTGCTGTAGCCGCACTTTCAGTAAGTTAGCTAGGCAGAAGTAATGAATTTTTTTGCAGATTACCCCTATATCTGTAGGTAAATACCATTTTTTGAGGTGACAAGTTCCCTTTAAACCATTCACCAATAGGTTGATAAAAGACCTAGGTCCATCAAATTTAACCTTTCTCCATCAATTATACATTTTGTTATCACAAAATTATCTATAAATTACAATGTTGTGTGCATTGAGGAAATCATTCAGCCATTTTTTAAAAGCTGTTATAGTGTTAGCCATTACTATCTATTGCAGTAGGGCATGCCACAAACTGCCTGTTCTAACTAAAAAGAACCCTTTCCTATTTAATTGCCAGAATCACTTTTCTTCCACTCGTAGTGAGTGCCCCCTGGTCCTTAGTATTGTCTTTGGAAGGAATAAGTCATGTGCCAGTCCTTTATATTGACCACACATGAATTTATACATATAAATTATATCTCCTTGAAGATGTCTTTTTTCTAAGCTAAAAAAGCCCAATTTTTCCAACCTCTCTTCATATGGGAGGCCTTCCATTTCTTTTAATAAGCTAGTTTTCCGTCTTTGATCTGACTCTAACTAATGAATATCATTGTTAAAATGTGGAGCCCAAAACTCGATTCCATATTTTACATTTGGTCTTATAAGTGACTCAGCGAAGGGTAACAATAGGTTGGGATCACAGGAGTTTATCTCTCTTTTCACATACCCTAAAATCTTGTTTGCTTTTGCAGCTGTTGCTTGACATTGAGTGCTGCTGCTCAGCTTACTTGTAACCAGAATACCCAAATCTTTGTCTTGTTCTTTAGTCCAAGTTTACTTCCATTTAATGTGTAGGCAGCAACAGGTTTACTTTGTCCTAGGTGCATTACTCTACAGTTTTCAAGATTTTATAAAAGTCACTGCTCATGTAGCTCCAGAGTTCTAATGAACTGCTTGATACTTTCAAACATTGTGTAGTTGTACCTAAGAACCCAACAAAATCCCTGCTGCTCTTCAAAGTGAGCCATAGCCTTGTACTACTCTAAAATTCTACATTGTCTGATATTCTGCCATTGTACACACTACAGCAAGTGCCTTCAGCTCCACCTCCTGCACTGAATAGGAGGGCAATAGTGGTTGCTGTATTGTCACATCTTCCACCAAGGTGGTCACTGTGTATTCCTTGCATGGACTCCTATTATGGTAATACCTGAATTCACCTACAAAAAGCTCATAATTTGGATTAGCAATTGAGAATCACAAAATTCTCAAGTTCTCATCTAAGTTCGTGGACGAATTATTTGTGGCATTGGTTCCTATATATGGGGACCCCAAAGGCTAGAGCACTAAAATTTAGCCTTCCCCTGGGATAGGGGTAACACATAGTCCCTTTTGGGAACTTCCACAGTCACTTCTAGCGGACAGGGGGAGATGTCCTTAATAAAGACTGCAGAGATGGTAGCACCAAAGAACTTGCTTCTGCAAAAACTGCCCCTGACCACCTGGTTATGTTTTTTTAAACCAGGGAAGACCCAAAACAATGGGAGTGGGTAAACCCTCCAAAACGTAACAGGAGAGATGCTCATTATGAAAAGAGCCTACACACAAGTTTATACCATGTACCGCCTGGGTAAACTCCTTCTGGCTGAGGGGGCCAAATCAATGGCCAGGATAGGAATAGGAATCTCGCTAACACACTACAAGTCAGACCCTGAGTCTGAGCAAAGCAAGAATCCACCAGGTTACCACCCGCACCACTGTCCACCAGGATAGAAACTGTCTCAGTACTTCCACCAATAACCATCAGGTGGAGCAGTGCATCTGGGGCTCAAAGATTATTGGTCCGTTTAAGGAGGAGGGGAGTGGCCACTAAAGGCTACAGCTGAGCTCCAATCAAGCAACATGCAGCAAGGGAAAACTGTCATTTAACCAACAGAAAGCAATGTACATTTAATACAGTCTTTAGAGTAGGGAGAAAGCCCAAAAAACAGAATCATCATAAATCTCTCAACGCCGAGAGATAAACGTGACAAATATACAATATATAAGAGAATACAACACATGCAGAGATGGTAATTAGCTATCATTATCTATATTCATGATTCAGATCAGATTGAATTTTAGGGTGATTTCTACTTATCTCTTGAACACTAATATTGCACTAATATAATTTACTCATAAAAGATTCAGTAAGAATCTAATTCTGTAATAATCCTGATAAAAAAGGTGCAAGACTATCATAATAGTGAATCACGGCATTAAATATTAATTAAGTCATATGAAACAATTTTATTAGTTTCCAACAAAGTACTCATTACACAATTGTCGCCCTAAATACTCACTCATAGCCACACAGCTGTGACGTCTGTTTTTTCCAATCAGGAGTCTATGAAAAGATGGGTGGCATAGTCTCTTTATCTAGTTTCTTTTCCTGGAACTTGTACAAATATTCTATATTTTCTAGCAACAATTACTTTATGAAGATAATTTAATAAATCCCTATAAATGATAACAAAGTCTTCCTGATGTATCAACATCCCCTAAAAATCTCTATATTTTAAACATACAGTCAGTTAGAATCTACACCGTATGCAGAATTATGAGGCAAGGTGTATTTTAGAGGATTTTTTTTATTATTGATCAACAACTATGTTCTCAATCATCCCATAAGACTCATAAATATCAAAGCATAATATTTTTGGAAGTTGGAGTGTTTGTTTTTTTTAGATTTGGTAATCTTAGAAGGATATCTGTTTGTGCAGGTAACTATTACTGTGCAGAATTATTAGGCAACTTAATACAAACCAAATATATTCCCATCTCACTTGTTTATTTTCACCAGAAAAAACAATATAACTGCGCAAAATTTAAAATAAACATTTCTGATATGCAAAAACAAAACCCAAATAAATTAGTGACCAATATAGCCACCTTTCTTTATGATGACACTCGACAGCCTACCATCCATAGATTCTGTCAGTTGCTTGATCTGTTTACGATCAACATTGCGTGCAGCAGCCACCACAGCCTCCCAGACACTGTTCTGAGACGTGTACTGTTTTCCCTCCCTGTAGATCTCACATTTTATGAGGGACCACAGGATCTCTATGGGGTTCATATCAGGTGAACAAGGGGGCCATGTCATTATTTTTTCATCTTTTAGACCATTACTGGACAGCCACGCTGTGGAGTAGTTGGATGCATGTGATGGAGCATTGTCCTGCATGAAAATCATGTTTTTTTGAACAATACCGACTTTTTCCTGTACCACTGCTTGAAGAAGTTGTCTTCCAGAAACTGGCAGTAGGCCTGGGAGTTGAGCTTCACTCCATCCTTAACCCAAAAAAGTCCCACAAGTTCATCTTTGACGATACCAGCCCATACCAGTACCCCACCTCCACCTTTCTGGCATCTTTGTCGGAGTGGAGCTCTCTGCTCTTTACTGATCCAGCCTCTGGCCCATCCATCTGGCCCATCAAGAATCACTCTCATTTCATCAGTCCATAAAACCTTTGAAAAATCAGTCATAAGATATTTCTTGGCCCAGTCTTAACGTTTTATCTTATGTTTCTTGTTCAAAGGTGGTCGTTTTTCAGCCTTCCTTACCTTGGCCATGTCCCTGAGTATAGCACACCTTGTGCTTTTTGATACTCCAGTAACGTTGCAGCTATGAAATATGGCCAAACTGGTGGCAAATGGCATCTTGGCAGTTTCATGCTTGATTTTCCTCAATTCATGGGCTGTTATTTTGCGCCTTTTTTGCCCAAACACACTTCTTGCGACCCTGTTGGCTTTTTGCAATGATTGTTCAGTGATCACGCTGCAAACGTTTGTCAATTTCAAGACTGCTGCATCCCTCTGCAAGACATCTGACAATTTTGGACTTTTCAGAGCCCATCAAATCTCTCTTCTGACCCATTTTGCCAAAGGAAAGGAAGTTGACTAATAAGTATGCACACCTTATATAGGGTGTTGATGTCATTATACCGCACCCCTCCTCATTACAGAGATGCACATCACCTGATTTACTTAATTGGTAGTTGGCTCTCAAGCTTATACAGCTTGGAGTAGGACGACATGTATAAAAATTATCATGTGATCAAAATACTCATTTGCCAAATAATGCACACAGTGTATATAATGTAGTTGCTTTATTTTACTTACTGGAGATAAACTAACCATCAGCATCAACACTGTATATCTTCTTTATAGTCCCATTTTAAAGCTAAAACACATTTTGTTCATTTCGCATCAGTTAGTTATTTTTCCACTTACTGTTCAGACACAAGAGGGCATGTCTTTTATGACTGGATCCTTTGAATAAATCATTAACCAGTTATATACAATTGAAAACTAAATTAATTTAATATCATGTTACTTAAGCAAATAGATAGGAAACCTTTCTATTTCTTTTTCATGAGGCAGTATGAGACTTTCTTTGTATACTATATATGTATAATATATTTGTTACCATCCCTCTTAAGCTCATTTTTTTACCTCCTCTTCACACATTTTATGACTTCTTTTGGCTTTGTCTGGACAAAGGACCCACCCTATATGACTCCTCTACGCTATATGCAAACTCAAAATCTGTTACATATAAGACCTTATTAAAACTTTATAACACATACACTATTAGATATTTCCTGTTCACAATCCTTTCAATATATTCACATTATGAAAATAACAGCATATTTTATTCACCATAAACTATCACCCACAGCATTTGCAAAAGACAAAAGCATAGACAAATCCCACACTTCTTTTTTCTAAGGCTATGTGTCCATGGGAGAATGTAGCTGCGGATTTTTCTGCATCAAAATCCGCAGCTTTCCCGCAAAATCCGCACCTTTTCAAAGGTGCGGATTTACCGCGGATTTACCGCGGAATTGCCGCGGATTTGATGTGGATTTTGGTGCGGATTTTTTTTCCCAATTTTAAAGCCAAAATCCGGATGAAAATCCGCAACAATAATTGACATGTTGCAGATTTTTACGGACGAAAATCCGCACGATTTCCGCTGCGGAAAAATCCGCAGCGTGGACACAGCATTTCCAAAATGCCATAGAAATGGCTGGGGAGTAGCTGTGCTGCAGATTTTCGGGAAATCCACGGCTTTTCCGCGAGAAATCCGCGGCAAAATCTGCGCATTTTCCGCAGCGTGGGCACATAGCCTAACAATTCACAGGAAACATCACCATATTCCTCAAACACAATTCTTTTCATGATATTATTCACATTCAAGTAATATACTGTTGACTGTGCTACAGGTGATCATCCACTACCTGCATACACATTAGTATATTTCTTTTCACATTATCATATTATATTACGCATTGTAGCTATTTTGTCAGCTCGTACATAGAATAATACAACTTAAGGCTACTTTACACACTGCGATATCAGTCTCGATATCGCTAGTGTGGGTACCCGCCCCCATCTGTTGCGCGACACGGGCAAATCGCTGCCCGTGTCGCACAACAGCCGTCACACATACATACCTGTCCGGCGACGTCGCTGTGACGGGCGAACCGCCTCCTTTCTAAGGGGGCGGTCCGTGCGGTGTCACAGCGACGTCACTGAACCGCCGCCCAATAGCAGCGGAGGGGCGGAGCTGAGCGGGACGTAACATCCCGCCCACCTCCTTCCTTCCTCATAGCGGCCGGGAGGCAGGTAAGGGGAGCTTCCTCGTTCCTGCGGCGTCACACGCAGCGATGTGTGCTGCCGCAGGAACGAGGAACAACCTCGTTACTGCTGCAGTAACGAGATTTGAGAATGGACTCCCATGTCGCCGATTAGTGATTTTGCACGTTTTTGCAACGATGCAAAATCGCTTATCGGTGTCACACGCAACGGCATCGCTAATGCGGCCGGATGTGCGTCACGAATTCCGTGACCCCAACGACTCCGCATTAGCGATGTCGCAGCGTGTAAAGCCCGCTTTAGACATACGAATGATTAGAGTACAAATCATTGGACAGGAAAATCTGAAAGGAACGATTATAGTAAGAACTAAAAAGTCTTACTTTACCAGCTCTTTTTGGTTTCCTCCCATCCTTCATGCCATTTCAGGTCATATGTAGCTCTATTTTTTCTGGGAACACAGTGAGTATCCAACATTGCAGTTAGAATTTAATGTTTAATTTCAAATTCAAATATTCAGTCCAGTGTAATTGTCACACTGTGTTTTGCGCTAAACTTGCCGAGTGTCATGGCAGCATTAGACGCTGCTCAGATTACAGACTCTTAGGCGGGCTTTGCACACTACGACATCGCAGGTGCGATGTCGGTGGGGTCAAATTGAAGTGACGCACATCCGGCTTCGCATGCGACATCGTAGTGTGTAAATCCTTTATGATATGATTAACGAGCGCAAAAGCATCGTAATTGTATCATCGGTGCAGCGTCGGCGTAATCCATATTCACGCTGACGCGACGGTCCGATGTTGTTCCTCGCTCCTGTGGCAACACACATCGCTGTGTGTGAAGTCGCAGGAGCAAGGAACATCTCAACCGGCGTCACCGCGGCTTCCGTAGGATATGCGGAAGGAAGGAGGTGGGCGGGATGTTTACATCCCGCTCATCTTCGCCCCTCCGCTCCTACTGGCCGCCTGCCGTGTGACGTTGCAGTGACGCCGCACGACCCGCCCCCTTAATAAGGAGGTGGGTCGCCGGCCACAGCGACGTCGCAGGGCGGGTGAGTCCATGTGAAGCTGCCATAGCGATAATGTTCGCTACGGCAGCTATCACAAGGATATCGCAGCTGCGACGGGGGCAAGGACTATCGCGCTCGGCATTGCAGCATCGGCTTGCGATGTCGCAGCGTGCAAAGTACCCCTTACACTCCTCACTATGCTTTCATGCTTTTTCTGGTGTTTCTGAGTTGTACAGGCAGGCTCAGGCGTCAACCAGCTGTGTGCTTTATAGTAATCGGACTAGCAGGAGTCAATTTCTGCTAGCCTGCTGGTTACCTTTTGGATCATATGTTGCAGGAGATCTATCAGAAGTACTCAGGTCTGATTGCTCTGCATGAGCATGCTGTGGGATAAAGTTTTGGATTTTCCTGTTTGTTTATCACTGTTAGTGTTTACCTACATGCTTCTGTTACCACTATTTTTCCCTTTACATCTCTAAAAAAAATCCCATTTTTTGT
Organism: Anomaloglossus baeobatrachus; assembly: GCF_048569485.1. Lineage (NCBI taxonomy): Eukaryota > Metazoa > Chordata > Amphibia > Anura > Aromobatidae > Anomaloglossus > Anomaloglossus baeobatrachus. The sequence goes on along the minus strand of NC_134354.1, from coordinate 412,701,492 downwards.
TGTTTTAGGTTTTCTGGATATTTTAAGGACAAGCCCCCAAACTGTTGGAGCAGATCTAACTCCAATGAATAGTTTCTGGGATTCATTGTACATCGCCAGTGAGAATTACAGAAACACACATGCATGTGATTTCCAAAGCTCTCCAAATGAATTTAATGAAGATAAAATCTTTTACACCCTTCAGAAATAAGGGTGTACCATGCAGAAATTTAGGTGGTTCATACATGATAGCAAATAGAATACATACAGTCATATGAAAAAGTTTAAGCACCCCTATTAATGTTAACCTATTTTCTTTATAACAATTTGGGTTAATGCAACAGCTATTTCAGTTTCATATATCTAATAACTGATGGACTGTGTAATATTTCTGGATTGAAATGAGGTTTATTGTACTAACAGAAAATGTGCAATCCGCATTTAAACAAAATTTGATCGGTGCAAAAGTATGGGCACCTCAACATAAAAATGACATTAATATTTTGTAGATCCTCCTTTTGCAAAAATAACAGCCTCTAGTCGCTTCCTGTAGCTTTTAATGAGTTCCTGGATCCTGGATGAAGGTATATTTGACCATTCCTGTTTACAAAACAATTCCAGTTCAGTTAAGTTTGATAGTCGCCGAGCATGGACAGCCCGCTTCAAATCGTCCCACAGATTTTCAATGATATTCAGGTCTGGGGACTGGGATGGCCATTCCAGAACATTGTAATTGTTCCTCTGCATGAATACCTGAGTAGATTTGGAGCGTTGTTTTGGATCATTGTCTTGCTGAAATATCCATCCCCTGTGTAACTTCAACTTCATCACTGATTCTTGCACATTATTGTCAAGAATCTTCTGATACTGAGTTGAATCCATGCGACCCTCAACTTTAACAAGATTCCCGTTGCCGGCATTAGCCACACAGCCCCAAAGCATGATGGAACCTCCACCAAATTTTACTGTGGGTAGCAAGTGCTTTTCTTGGCCTGCCACTTCTGGGCTTAACAAGAACTGTACCTGTGTTCTTCCATTTCCTTACTATGTTCCTCACAGTGGAAATTGACAGTTTAAATCTCTGAGACACCTTTTCATATCCTTCCCCTGAACAACTATGTTGAATAATCTTTGTTTTCAGATCATTTGAGAGTTGTTTTGAGGAGCCCATGATGCCGCTCTTCATAGGAGATTCAAATAGGAGAACAACTTGCAAGTGGCCACCTTAAATACCTTTTCTCATGATTGGATACACCTGCCTATGAAGTTCAAAGCTCAATGAGGTTACAAAACCAATTTAGTGCTTTAGTAAGTCAGTAAAAAGTAGTTAGGAGTGTTCAAATCAAGAAATTGATAAGGGTGCCCATACTTTTGTCACTTTTATGTTGAGGTGCCCATACTTTTGCACCGGTCAAATTTTGTTTAAATGTGGATTGCACATTTTCTGTTAGCACAATAAACCTCATTTCAATCCAGAAATATTAATATTCAATCCAGAAATCCATCAGTTATTAGATATATGAAACTGAAAAAGCTGTTGCAAAAACCCAAATTGTTATAAAGAAAAAAGGTTAACATTAATAGGGGTGCCCAAACATTTTCATATGATTGTAACTGCATAATAAGTAAAGACACTCCCAGCATCACACCCCCTCAGCAAGCCTTTGTTTCAATAATTTCTTGTGAAAACTACCACAACCTATGAGATTTTGGCTGGAACTGAAGACATTAAGGGTGGTTTCACACATCTGGCATTTCACCGGATTGCCGGATCTGGCACACTCCACTACAGTGCAATACAGTACAATGGCATCGCGGCAGCCTCCGGTCACATGCTGTCATGTGACCGGAGAATGTGACTGGAGCTTGCCACGGTGCCATTGTACAGTATTGCACTGTACTGGAGTGTGCCGGATCCGGCGTTCCGGCAAAATGCCGGATGTGTGAAGCCACCCTTACCCTTTCTTACTCTAACAGATGCTAAACCCATATATGTATATGAGACTTTTATTTGTGAGGATCTTTGATATAAAATATCTTGCATATTTTCCAGAATTTTTGAAAAGCCTAAAATAGTCGCAGCTATGTGCAACTCTTACAATGGGTTATGTCCAACCCCCCCTTTTGTGGTGTCTTTTCTTGAGTCTACAGGAACCCATAAAAATGTCAGTAGCATTCACATTTTCTCAAACAATTCTGACTGTTCTTCAGCTTCTTATGAGATGTGGGTTGCTCATAACTAGGCTTTAGCTCTCCAAGCTTCCGGCATATATAACTTTAAATAACAATAGGCTTACGGATTCAGCCATATTTTTCCATTACCTTTCTGCTTATAGTAAAATCGCAATGTTTATTTCAAATCGCCAGCACATTAGAATATCAATTGTACAATGTTTCTTTAGAAAACGTGCGGATTAAGGTAACAGAATAAACAGCAGGATAAATACTAGTGCTATAATAAAACGACGTGGTTGTAGGGAATGAATAGCCTTAAAAATAGAGTTAGAGGAAAATCTCCTGCGGTTGTACGTTGCCGGTGATAGGATCGCTAGGAAATTGTCTAGTTCTCTTCTGTTCACAAAGCACACACAGAGACCTGCAACATCAGTATGCAAACATTTGCTGAGCACAGGAGGAACACAAGAGACAGAAGGACAGGGAGCCAAACAGCATCCGTGCCTATGCCTCCAGTGACTACAAAGTACCTGTCATACAGGCTGTCTGGCCATACATTTCACTATATTGATTCTGCATGACCCTAGTCATGGCACATCAATTCCTATTTATTTCCTTTTCATATAAATCCCCATATTTCCTCGTACTGCTGCATATAGCTTCTCATGTATCTTGCTCCCTACATACAATTTAATAAAATGCTCCTATGATTGTATCAATGAATAAGTATTTTTCTCTACTAGCACTATCAGCGCAGGTCACATTGCAGTATCCATTTATATCAGTACAATTTATTATCCTTTATCTCCCTTTTATTTACATGGCAGGGTAGTGTCATCCTTCCCGCACACATATTTTGCTTTTTTTTTTAACCTTTTAACCCGCCTGTTATATTCAGTTATCATGGAGAAAAGGGCTGCCCTTCTAATATTTATTAACGCTTTAAATGAAATACATTCCACGTTCTAACTATTTCGATCACTTAAACATTAACCGTAAGTCACAACCATGCTTATCTGCTATTTATTTTCTTTATTGGATTTTTTTCTTATTTGCTTCTTCCTCAAGATGCCCATACATCTTTAACAGTTTTCACCCTAAACGTTAATCTGACTGACAGCTATTACTTTCACATGCACATTCACACTTAGGCCCTGATTCATCAAGAGACATCTTGATGAGGGGGCGTGCTGGAGTCAGACGCTCGTGATTGATGAAGAGGTGCACGCCTCTTAATAAATCTGTAGTGTTTGACAAGTGGCTTGAGCCTCCATGCGCTACATCAGAAACCTCACTCTAGTCAGGGACTGGACTGAGATTTCTGGTGTATGGAGCACCACAGCTCATCATGAATTTGACAAGCTGTGGCGTAATGCCCCATTCCACACCCACCTGCGTCCATGTTGCTGAAGGTGGAAGAAATTGAAAATGCCCATAGTTATAAAATTTAGATTCTGTCATGAAAGTTTTGGTGAATTGGGCCCTTAGGCCTATGCCACACGGCGAGAAAAACGGTGCGAGTGGAGTGCGATAAAACATTGCATTCCACTCGGACCAATATTAGCCTGTGTATCAGCACCCATGAGCGATTATTTTCTCAGCCCTAATCGGACTGAGAAAACAATCGCAGCATGCTGTGATTTTAATGTGAGACTCTTTCTTTCGCACCCATTCAAGTGTATGGGGCGAGAGAAAAATAGCATTGCACTTGTGGTACACCAGTGTTCCACGAGTGCAGTGCGAGAATGGCAATAGCTGGCTATGCAGGAGAGAGGGAGAGAAATCCCTCCCTCCCCTCCACAGTGCCAGCCCTGCTCCTCCTCAGAGCCGGTTCGCCCCCCGCAGCTGAGGTCCGCTCGCACAGTCGGACCTCAGTCGCAGGGATACTCGCATGACACTCGGCTCTGCTGTACTGCCAGCGTGAGCCGAGTGTCATGCGAGGATCACACTAGTGCCCTGTGTGGACCCGGCCTTAGTTCTATTGCGTGTACCTGTGTTTTCAATTAGGAGAGGAGAGCAAGCCACTGAAGAACACCTCTGAAAGCAGCTTATCCTCCCTTAGAAAAAAGGACTGGGCATGTTGAAATCCAAGATTCATCATTATCTCCAAATTATTCACTGGGAAAGGTGGGAGACATCATAACCAATAAGATAGTCCCTTGCTCTGATGAGTATGGGCACCTTTACGCCTGTTGCATTAGGTAACAGTTATACTCATTGTTTATTTGGATTCTGATAAGGTCTAAAACTCACCACCTATTAAATCAGAATCTCAGATTCTTGCTTATTCCATCTTTAAATCTTTAAAGTAATTCTTCTCAAAATGTCATGTGAGCTCCGCATGTAACACCACTCACAGTCCTTGATCAGACATGGCTTAACTCTAAAAGATTCCATAGTCGGTGGGGCACATCTAATTTTCAGGCCATAACATTTCTACCCAGGAGATGTTACCACAAATAATTTAATGTAGCAGAACAGGCAGAGTGTCAGGACACAGGGGGCACTGTTATTGGTACTGTGGCACAGTGTCTGCTTTTGTGTGGTACTTTTGGTACTCTGGTAGAATGTCTAATACTTTGGGGGAACTTTTGTTGGTATGGTGGCATTGTGTCTGATACTGAGGGTACTATTGTTGGTACTGTGGCACAGGGTTTAATACTTTGGGGAACTTGTGCTGTTGCTTAGGATCAGTGTCTGATACCGTGAGGAACTGGACTGCAACATAATGTCTAACACTGTGGGTAGTGTTGTTAGTACTCTGACAGTGACTAATACTGTGGGGAAATGTTGGTACTGTGGCATAGTTGTTGACACAAGGACTTTTATTTTCACTGTGGCACAATTACTTACTGTGGGGTACTGTTGTTAGTAGTATGTCAAAGTGTCTATATCTGAGGGAACTGTTGTTGGTTCTGTGGCACAGTGTCTAATACTGAGGTCACTATTGTTGGTACTGTGGCACAGGGTCTAATACTATATGGTACTGTTGTTGGTGCTACAGATCTGTGTCTGGTACTTTGGGGAACTGGAATCCAGTACAATGTGTAACATTGACAGAATGAAGAATCCCATAGCAACTAGCGGGGGATTGCCATGATCACACGGGCCCTGGGATAATTCTGCCTAGTAACGTGGGTGTGTGGCCTGGGGCCAATCAGCACACTGCGCGGGTGTTTACAAATATTTTAACAGACTCTGAGGTATTCTGCTTAGTAACGCGGGTGTGTGGCTGGCGACCAATTAGCACACCGCGCGGGTGTTTGAAGTATTTTTATTGGTGGTATCAGTTGTGTGGGATAAGATTTTTGATATAAAAAGGGTGGTTTTGGTCAGCTGTGCCATTCACAGCTGAAGAGCAAAGAAGAAGTTGTCATGGAGTCCCTGCTGGAGCAGCTGATTCGGAGGGCTGGCGAAGAGGACGGCGTTCAGTGGATGCGAGCCTGCCTGGGCGGAGGCGCCGCTGAAGTATCGGAAGACCGGGAGAGGGGAGAAGTGTCAGGGCCGGTGGTTCCTGTAGCGGTGACAGAGGATGGTGTCGGCATCGCGCGGAGGGCGAGGAAGAGAAAGGAGAGCTACTCACCGCCAGCGTCGGAGATGAGGTCCAGGAGCGGCAAGTCTGGAGCGGCGTCGGCAGGTGTCCGGAAGAAGGCGGCGGCGGCAGCGACTCAGTCATCGGCATCACGGAGCCACGAGGGTGTACGAAGATCCGGAAGAAGCGGAAGCTGCGGTCGTGGCAGCGGTCGCGCGAGATCGGCGCGGGCCGCGTCAACAGTCTCGCGAAATTTCGAGAGGTCGGCGCGAGACTTCAGGAGATCGGGTCATCAGGAGGCGCCAGTGGTGCCGGAGGTCGTGCGAAGGGCTGCCGCTGTACAGAGTGCCGGTGAGGGGGTTGTCGCGGGCAGTAGCATGCCGCCGCTGCTGCAAAAGAGCTCCCTTGCAGCGGCGGCGCTACAGGCCTGGACCTCCGATGACTCGGTCAGCGACGGCGGTGAAGTCTGTGGCGATCCTGGGCCTGCCGCCGTAGGACCATCGGTCGCTGCCCCCCAGCTATCGGATGCCAGCGGCAGGAGGGAGAATCGGGACTTCAGGAATGGTGAGCTTTCCTTCTCACATTCTCCTTTTGCTAACCTAAGTGTAGGTAGTGTAGATATTGTTAGGGACCTTATATACAGTATTTGTACGGAGTTTATGCAGACTGGTGCTAGATCAGCTACCCCCCAGCCAGTGCTGCCTGTAGATTTACATGAGCCTTTGGTTCAGGGTATCCCCCAAACTTGTTATAAGGAAGCGTTGACATGTAAATCTTCTCCTTTGGGGTTCCATTTGAGTGGAGCCGTGAAGGAGAAGATTTGGAAAAAAGAATATGTTGATGTTTTTTCACTTTTGCCAACTGGTAGGGAGTCACGGATTGTGGGGTCTGAGGTCAGGGGTGATTTGGACGGTGATAAGAAAAAGATTTACAAGTCCTTTCATAACTGGCTTCAGGCGTTCACAATCTATGCATCTGTCTTGGGTGAGCGGTTTCCTGGAGATTGTAGTGGGCTGTTCCAGCATATTGATGCGATATTGGAGGCCTACCGCAATTTTGGGGGAACCGCATGGCTTGTCTATGACGAGTCATTTAGGCAAAAAATGTCTGTGCATGATAGTATGAAGTGGGGGGAGAAGGATGTGGGTTTGTGGTTGAATTTAATGTTACCACAGAGGAATATGGTGGCAAAGCAGGCTCCTAATCTGCAGTTGAAGAAAGGAGTCTGCTTTGCTTTTAATGAATCAGCTTGTAAGTGGCTGAATAACTGTAGGTTTAGACACGAATGTTCTAATTGTGGTGGCGCACATCCCATGGCGAGATGTTTTAAACGTAATGCGCCAGCTGGTCAGCAAGCAACCAATCCGCGGGAGCTTTTTCTCAAAAGCACAGACTCCTGTGATGTTGGGAAAAATGCTTCCGTGGTTAAAACGGTACCCAGACAGGCTGAAAGCCAGCATAATAGCTAATGGCTTTGAGTATGGTTTTTTCGTACCGCCATTTTTGGGTCAAGGATGCGTTTTGGTTCGCAATTTACCTTCTATTAGGCCGCATATTCAATTTGTCTCTGAGCACATTCGGAAGGAATTGCTTTTGGACAGATTGGCGGGCCCATTTTCTTCTCCTCCGTTTGCAGATTTCCGAATTTCACCATTGGGTATAGTGCCAAAAAAGGAGGCTGGCAGTTTTAGGGTGATACACCATTTATCGTTTCCAAAGGGGGGGTCTCTTAATGACGAGGTTGATTCCAGGGATGCATCTGTTCATTATGCATCATTTGACTTGTCAGTTGAGCTCCTTCGACGGTTTGGTCGCGGAGCTCTGCTGGCAAAGTCTGATATAAAGTCGGCATTTCGATTACTGCCTGTCCATCCTTCTGGATTCAATTCCTTAGGGTTTTATTTTAATGGGGATTTTTACTTCGACAGGTGTTTACCAATGGGGTTTGCTTTGTCATGTTTTTATTTTGAAAGTTTTTCGTCATTTTTACATTGGGTAGTGCAGGATTCCGTGCCATCTGGCGGGATCCTGCACTACTTGGATGATTTCTTGTTCGTGGGCCACAGGGATTCTGATTTGTGTGGGGAATTGCTACAGAGGTTTTTGATGTTTATGAATCATTTTGGGGTCCCTGTGGCCAGCGAAAAGACAGTATCCCCTTGCCAGAGGTTAGATTTTTTAGGTATTACAATTGATTCGGCTTCATTAGAATGCAGCCTTCCAGCTGATAAATTGAGGCAGCTACAGGATTTGATTGATAGCATTGTATTCAAGGAGAAGGTCACTCTTCGTGAACTACAATCTTTGTTGGGATCGCTTAATTTTGCCCTTCGTATCATTCCCATGGGAAGGGTGTTTTTGCCGCAGGTTATATGACAGTATGAAGGGTCTTAGCTCTCCTGTGGCACATATTCGGGTATCGGCTGAAATGAGGGAGGACTTAGTGGTTTGGAAAAGATTCCTGTGTGAGTTTAATGGTATTAGTTGTCTGCAGGAGCAGTTTTGTTCGTCGGAGGAGTTAGGTCTTCTTTTTTGTACAGATGTTTCGCATGGTTTTTTAGTTTCTTTAGGGAATGTCTGGTCGGCGGATGCCTGGCCCAAGAAATGGTCAGCTGTTCGCTTGACGGACAAAAAGGTAGTTTTGGAGTTATTTGCGGTTTTTGTGGTAGTTTCCCTGTGGGGCGATGCTCTCGCTAATAAAAGGATTTGCCTTAGTTCCAGTAGTAAAGGCCTTGTTTTTGCTGTTAACACGCTCTCTTCCAAGTGTTTTTGGTCAGCCAGGTTGCTGAGGCAGATTGTTTTGCAATGCTTGAGAGCTAACATCTGGTTGAAAGCAGTGTTGGTACAGGAACAGGCCGTGGTTTCATCTCTATCTTTTTTGCAGCGGTTATCCGGGTGGAGAGAAGGAACACGGAAGGGGCAGGTAGAAGTGGCTTGTCCGGAGCACTTCTTCCAGATTCTGGGGATTTGATCTCGGGTTGTATAAAGAATTCTCTGGCTCCGAATACATGGGCAGCTTATGCTGCTGCATGGATCAAGTGGAAGCAGTTTTGTGATGCTAGAGGGTTTGATAGTCACAGGGGTGAGTTGCCCGCAGTTTGGGCTTATATACACTTTGAGTTATTGGGAGGGAGTAGTCATTCTGCATTACACAAAGCCTTGTCAGGTATTTCATTTTTTTCTGAAAATGTGGGGTTTTCAGTCGCTTTTTTCTTTTTTCTCCATTCGGCAGTTTTTTAAAGGGCTTAAGAAAGGGTCAATCCAGGCTGATGCCAGACGCCCGATCTCAATGGATTTGTTAGGAGAATTATGGGTTGCGCTGGCGTCTGTTTGTTTGAATAATTTTGAGACATTGTTGTTCCGGGCTGCTTTTGTTTTGGCCTTTTTCGCTGCATTGCGGATTTCGGAGTTAGTTTCTCATAGTAAGAAGGTTGTTAGTGGGTTAATGTTTGAGGACGTGAAGGTTTTTAGAGCTCATTGTTTTATTTCTGTTAGTAGCTCAAAAACTGATCAATTGAGGAGGGGTCAATTAATTAAGCTTTCGTCCATTGCTAATTCTCGTCTGTGTCCAGTTTTTAACCTTAGACAGTGGTTAGGCGTTCGCCCTCCTTTGGCTGGAGCTTTATTTATTCATAGCTTGGGCGACCCGGCAACAAAATTTCAGTTTAATTTAATTTTAAAACGTTGTCTGTCATTTTTGGGGAAGAGTGATGTGAAGATATCTTCGCATTCTTTTAGAATTGGGGCCGCCACAGTGGCAGCCAGCCTGGGACTGAAAAAAGGAAAAATTATGAAGTTGGGGAGATGGTCCTCAGGGCGGTATCAACTGTATGTCAGGCCTCATTTGCTTACCTAATCAATTTTTGTTTTCAGAGCCCCTGACTGTCTGGATTATGGGCCACTCGTTTGTTTATTGGGCCCAGAAGCGCGCCGCTGCTCGGACATATACTGAGAACCTTACATTTGCTCATGAACAGGTTAACATTTTCTGGCTTGGCAGCCGGGGTATGAAATGGGAGCACTTTTTGGCTGAGTTGAGGAGGAGAGCAGCGTACTACCCATCTCCTGATTTGTTAATCATTCATATTGGAGGGAACGATATTGGGAAAGTACGAACTCTTGATTTTATTGCTCGAATAAAAAGAGACATTGTTTTGGTTAAAAATATTTTTCCTTCAGCAGCGCTGGTGTTTTCTGAAATCATCCCCAGGTTGGTTTGGTGTGGATCCCAGTTTTTATTTATGGAAAAGATTAGAAAACGGATTAATAGGGTTTTATCTAAATTTTTCTTTTCTATTGGGGAAGCGTCCTTTAGACATCTGGATCTAGAGGGTTTTGAGCATGGCATATATAGGTCAGATGGGGTACATCTATCTGATATTGGTATAGATATATTTAATCTGGGATTGCAGAGTATGGTGGAAAATTGGCTTGTTGGTCGTGTGGGGGGACGCTAATGAGGCATTAGCGTCCGTGTGGGAAAAATCGCCCAGAGTATCTGGGTGGATTCTGGTTATTATTTTTGTGAAGTTTTGGTATGGTTTTTATATGGTAATGTTTTGTTATGGTTTTTATATATTTAATTGTTTGGTAACCCTTAATAATAAACAAATGGCCAATTTATTCCAATCCATACTCTGTAGTCTGTCTCAGTTTTATTTGTATGTGAATGTATGGGTCTTGTGTGATCATGAAGAATCCCATAGCAACTAGCGGGGGATTGCCATGATCACACGGGCCCTGGGATAATTCTGCCTAGTAACGTGGGTGTGTGGCCTGGGGCCAATCAGCACACTGCGCGGGTGTTTACAAATATTTTAGCAGACTCTGAGGTATTCTGCTTAGTAACGCGGGTGTGTGGCTGGCGACCAATTAGCACACCGCGCGGGTGTTTGAAGTATTTTTATTGGTGGTATCAGTTGTGTGGGATAAGATTTTTGATATAAAAAGGGTGGTTTTGGTCAGCTGTGCCATTCACAGCTGAAGAGCCAAGAAGAAGTTGTCCCGCCCTCCCGCCCCAGATTTTATCCTTTAATTTTTTCTTTGTTTTTAATTTTGTCATTTGTTTATATTAGAGGGGAAAAATCGCCCAGAGTATCTGGGTGGATTCTGGTTATTATTTTTGTGAAGTTTTGGTATGGTTTTTATATGGTAATGTTTTGTTATGGTTTTTATATATTTAATTGTTTGGTAACCCTTAATAATAAACAAATGGCCAATTTATTCCAATCCATACTCTGTAGTCTGTCTCAGTTTTATTTGTATGTGAATGTATGGGTCTTGTGTGATCATGACTAATAATATGGTGAACTGTTGGCACTGTGGCATAGTTGTTGACAGAGGGCACTGTTGTTGGTACTGTGGTATTGCACAGGGTGTATTACAGTGGAGGGCTGTTTTTCTGTCGTGATACTGTGGCATAGTGCCTGATACCAAGGTCACTGTTGGTGGGACTTTGTACTGTACTGTTAGTTCTGTAAATTTGCTTTTTTTTCATAGATGTTGACTGCTCTTGAGACCATATACTACCATGGTTCCATGGGTATGGCCTCAGATAGAATATTTTGAGAAGCCCTGCCTTAAACTCCAATTATATTTCTTTAGATTAGATTTTTTTTTTTGAGCACAAGTTTATTAGACAGTGAGTACAAAGAAAAATATATGTAATTATATTAAAGGGAACCAACCAGCAGGATTTTCCCATATACAGTAAAGGCAGTGCCATACTGGCGCTAGGAGGGAGAAACAAGTCATACCTTCAGTTTAGAGATTGGATGTTTGATTGCAGAAGAAAACTTAATCAAAGGTCCAGAAATAAGTGCGTTGGATGAGTGGAATGTGCATCGGGGTTGGAATATATGGGTCTGGTCTTGCGTTAATAGTCCTCTCCTGTGTGCTTTTCTGGCCTATATGTACATTTCTTTTCCCTATCGCCACCATTATACAGTACTTATGGCTGGCGCTTGCCAGATGATGTCAGAATTAGCGCCTGTCCATCCTGCTATCTCTGGCGCCATCTTATTGAAGATTATCTTATTATCCGAGCGGCAGTATGGCACTGCCTTTACTTTATATGGGAAGGTCCTGCTGGTTGGTTCTCTTTAAGAATAGAATGGCTAAAAAGATCAGCTCAAGACTATTATATTAATAGGGTTTTGCTATACTTCTACTGTGCGGGGGGACATGTTGTCCTATGTGCTACCTCTTAACCTTCCTCCTTTTTTCTGAGCAACAGACAATTAATGCTTATCATAGCATCAAAACAATTGCTTTGTGCGATAATGCACACAAGGAAGACTTAATTTATCATTTTGCCTCGCATTTCCTGCAAAAACTAAGAGATGGAGATTGGTAGTTCAAACAGCATATTTATGGTCCATCTGTGCAGATACTTTGCATGATCATTGCAGATTTCTCTCTGTAATTCAAACTGGCTTGCTAAGAAACTGTGGTCTCAAATAATTCTACTTTAAAGGCAAATAAGGATCTTTACACATATTTTTCATATTTGTCTGTTCTTTATACTGATGTCTACAAAATGTTTCGGGAAAAGAGAAAAGTTATGGTTTGGAGCACAAACATTGTAAGAGCATTTTCCTATCTCACCAAGTTTTCCCTTATAACATGTGGTAAATATCGTGTTTCCCTGAAAATAAGACACTGTCATATTATTTTTTGTCCCGAAAAATGTGCTAGGGCTTATTTTCAGGGTAGGGCTTATTTTTCGGGAAACACAAGTTTGGGGTTTGTGTACCCCCAAAAGAAGGCAGACCTATTCCAGGAGAATTGCACTTACCAGGCCCCGGACATCTGCGTCACTCCCAGGTCCTCCTGCATTCCAAAGTAGGTGCTCCCAGCAGATCCTCCAGTGTCCAACAATGGGTGCTCCCAGCAGGTTGTCATGCGTTCTACAGTGGTACTCCCCTGATTCCAGCCAGCAGGGGGACCTGGGACACAGTGGAATGCATTTCTCCGGTCTCACATACACACACACATCCAATCACAGTAACATTACACATCACACACATCATACATACATCCGATCGCAGTTTCATCACACACATCCTGTAATATCGTACTGCTTCCGGCTGGCAGAGGGACTTTGGACGCTGTGAAATTTGAGAACCTGCAGTGGAACGCATCGAGAAGTAGGTCCTTGATGCATTCCACCACAGGTCATTACATTCCACAGCATCCCATGTTGCCCTGCCGGCTGGAAGCAATACGGTATCACCGGATGTGTGTGAGTGAGAGCAGAAGGATCTTGGACCTGATGTGTGAATGTGAGTGGACCTGATAGCGACGCAGATCACTGTGGTGGAGCCCATATACCGTCGGCACCTGCCAGCTGTAGTTGTTTGGGGTCTGGTGAGTGTGATTGTGAGGTCTGTCTTCTGTCTTTTTGGCATGTCTTCTCTTTTTTGGGGGGTGTCTGCTTTCTTTAACGAAGTGTTCTGCTGTATTCTATAACTTTTTTAGCTGCATGGACACTTCATTATTGGACCGTAACTAGAGCTTATTTTTGGGGTAGGGTTTATATTCAAGTCATACTCCGAAAAGGCCAAGAATTCCTGTTAGGGCTTATTTTCGGGGTAGGGCTTATTTTCGGGGAAACATGATATAGCTTGCCATACGTCTCATGTATTCTACACAATGTTGGGGTTGATTTCATTATGTACCAGTACATGATGCACAAAAAACCTCAATGCTTTGATGGATTTTAGCGTCTCACACACAAAAAGGCAACCCTACTTACTATGTCAATGACTAAAAAGAATGGCGTATCATTACAGTACAACCACTTTCTGTTGTGGACTCAGTTTATATTGGCAGAAGAAAAGATTATGGGTCTCAGGTTTACATTTTATAACTGTCACCTCTAGCATTGGCTAGACTAGTGCTTTTCAAACTGTGAGATGGTCCTCACCATTGAGGAGCCCCTGAGATATTGGTGGAGCATTGTTCATAGATGTAATCATATTGTGCACAGCCATTCCTATGGCTGCAACAATCTCTGGTATAACTGATTCTAAATTGACCCAGGAGACTAAAAAAGAAAAATTAAGAGATATTTTAACTCCTTCTCGACCCATGACGGATATATCTGTCATGGATCGTGTGAGGTTAATCCCTGCCCCCTGCTGTGGGCAGGTCGCGGCGATCTGCGCACATATCAGCTGATTTCAACAGCTGACATGTGTGCCTGCAAGTTACGAGTGGAATCGCATTCCACCAGCAACTTTTAAACCCTTACATCTCGCTGCCAAAATCTGTCTGCGAGATGTATATGCGCGCGGTCATTACTTTTACTTACCGCCACCCCCACCGAAAGTCACGTGGTTACTTGGCGTCTTTTACGTATCAGGTTTTTTTTTCACACATTTTGGATTTTTTTTTTAAAAAAAAACCAAAACATTTTATAACTTTCAGAATTTTAGAATCTCAAGCCTTTGTATTTTATACTTGGCACGTAACCATTACTTCTCTAAATTTTTCCAGAAAGCACCAAATTGTGTCTAATGTGCCTTTTTCCATTTGTGTTGTCCGCAGTTTAGCACTGGAGTGGTAAATGGACAGAGTAAGTAGAGCATTGCCTATGGCTAATCATTAATGTATTCTGGGTACATACTCATTAAAATTTTTTAGTATGGCCCTAAATGTACAGAAAAGGGTAATAATAATTATCAAGCAATGTTAATAATTGATGAAAAGTCAAAGATGTCTTGTAATGGGGCAGACTCTTGCACTGCAATTGGAACTCCACTCAACTGAAGTGCAAAAGTACAATAACAAATGGACTCCTGAGTTTATCAACAATAACACAAATAATAATGAGAAATGTATAAATGGTTACATGTTATAAGATATTGTATCTCCAAACATTAACTGTATCGGTAGTGTCACACTAGGTACGGGGGAGTAGTAAGCGAACGGCGAAAGGGAAGGGAAACTCTGCGTCTAGGGAAGGTGAAGATGGTGACCCCTGACCAAACCTACCACTGGTTCCTGGGGTCCCTCATCACCCTAGATAGGTTCCTCACTTATGTGTGGAGTTGGATACCTGACTGTAGGATGACCCTAGAGTTGGGCCCTAAATAGGGAATGGGTGGGATGAGCTCTTCATCACCCCACTAAACACTATAAAAGACACAGGGAGCACACACATGGGGGAAAAGCATGAACAACTTATCTCCAGATGTCTAATGAAGAAGTTCAGCAAAGAGCAGCAACGATCCTACAGATGAGTGCAAGCCACCTACTTGCATCCAGAGCTTGTGAAGGAACTGAATATCACTAGCAAAATTCCAGGGAAAATGAGAGTATTTAAACCCAAGGGGAAACAAAGATGATTAGCTGTTGAAGCGAAGAGGAGCTCTGCTGCATTCTAAAGGGAAAAGGATGAAAACCCAGCAGAGGCAATCGATACCTAGTAAACTGAATACTTAAAGCAGGAATAATAGAAAGTCAGGGAGCTTTTTGTGCAGTCAAAGCTGTGACCTTCTATTGTCGGACACCACAGGATTGTCTGTCACCCGTGACACACCCGTGACAGGTAGGGTGACATGGAATACACATTTTATGGATTTTCATACTTGGATGGTCATCACCATCTTTATGTAAAATGCACTTTGGCACTTCCCATTTAGTTTGTCCTGGGTGGACCACTTAGGCACAGAAATGGAATATGGTTACCTTGACCTAGAAACATATTTAGGATTGTATATATTTTAGGATTATATTGGCTCACTTACAATTTCTCTGCCAATAGACGGGGCAGTTTAAAGAGCAGCCTCCATGAAGAGCCCCAAATAGTTAGTCATGGCAGCTCCAAGTTGGATATCTTAGCTCTTATGTTCTGATGTTAGCGACACTGTAAGTATTTTTCATAAAAAAAAGGTATACAGGTAGAATTACATTCACTAATTTGTCTATTCCCATTACACACTTTTTCAGTAGTGCCCAGAGTAAAGAGCCAATACCTCCTTGCGCTGAAATCAGCATTATCAAGATGAATAAATCAATACAAAAGCCACAAAAAACATGTCGTGTCATGAAAAAAAGGAGACCATTGATGCGGTAGAGGCGAAGAGCAATTATATTCTGTATATTTGCATCATAAATGACCACACAGCTGTCATGACTATTAACTCTTCTCCATTTTAGTGTATACTGTGTATATGTAGGTTTTACTTGTTGCTACAATACCATAAAGTAACGTAACCTCCAGTGACCACAAATTAGACCTTCTGGAGACTGTATGATTTATGTGAAGCCATAAAGGTGCAGATAATGATTGTGGCAGCAGTATTTTTAGAGAAACCATAGGTCAAAATAATTAAGGGCAGTTCTGTTGAGACAATTGTCAGTATGCAACTTAGAATATATCATTGAAATATGAAAGGAAAAGGAAACCCCCTTTATTTCTCACATATTGCTATAGTGCGCCAGTCTTAAACACATACAGTCCAGAATCGAATAGAAAGTCAATTAAATTAATTTCAACGTCAGGTGCGGGATTAACCGAATGCATATACCGTAATTTTCGTTTTATAAGATGCACCGGATTATAAGACACACCCCAAATTTAGTGCTAAAATAAAAAGGTAAAAAAAATAAAAATGGGGTCTGTCTTGTACTCCTGTGTTCTTACCGGAGGGGGGCAGCAGTGGTGGTGAATAGTTTGTTCTGGAAGCCGCGCCGGGTCCGTGGCGGCAGCAGCGGGGGGTTCAGTAGTGGAGTAAATATTTTTGGGTTGTGGAATAAATTGTCTGCGTTTCAATTATTTCCTATGGGAAAATTCGCTTTGATATAAGAGTAACTTGGTTTTAGAGCACACTCCCGGAATGAATTATGCTTGTAATCCAAGGTTCCACTATATTACTAAAGTTCTGTCTTAGACCCCCTTTCCACGTCTGTGTCTCTGGTACGTGTTTGGTACGTTTCCTCATGTACCGGAGACACAGACACATGTAGACCCATTAAAATCAATGGGCCTGCCCATACGTGCGTGTTTTGCCATGGACCGTGTGTTCGTGTGGAGCATACGTGTGTCCATGTGCTCCACACGTAGACATGTCCGTTTTTCTCCGGCATCACGGGAGTCACATGGACCGCATACGGACTGCGTGGATGTGATCTGTGTGACACACAGCGGAGACAACACACGTGTCTGTCAAATAAAAAGAATTTCTATACTCACCTTCTCCAGCACTGCTGTCTCTACCGCTGCTGTCACTTGCTTCCGACCCCCGCTCATTATGCTCATTGAATATTCACTCCACTACGGGCTTGGAGCAGCAGCAGCGGGGAGTCGGCAGGACCGGAGACTGTAGAACAGCACCACGGGCTGCAACACCAGAGACAGGTGAGCAGAAAGTTTCTGTTCTCCGTGTGTTATCATGAAAAACACACGGAGAATACACGTTGTGCCATAAACACGGCACATGGAGGGCAATACACACCTTTGACACATCCGTGAAAAACGTGCGTGATTTTCACGGACGTGTGAAGGGGGCCTTAAACACACAGTTCTAAAACATGTTGCTGAAACTTTCTTTGCCAACTGCACTTAGTTTTTGCACATGTGTATTTGTGCCAAGGTTGTTCTGATTTAAATAAAAAAAACAAAACAAAATAAGAGCTCAGTGGAGATAAGTAACAGATGGAATCATTATTTCATATATATTAAAAATAACACAATTATCTGGGATTATTGAAGAGATCATAAAAATATAGTTCGATTTTAAAAGATGTTTTATGTCTAAACATTAACATCAGAAAGAATTATTGAAATCACAGGATTGCTAGACAAGTTAATGATATGCAAATGACATTTTCAAAACATCTCGATTTATTCAGGGTCATGTACAGCATGCTACAAAAGTAAGTACACCCCACACATTTTTGTGAATATTTTATATCTTTTCCTGGGACAGCACTGAAGATATCTCACTATGATACAAAGTAAAGTAGTCACTGTACAGCTTGTATAACAGTGTAAATTTGGTGCCCTCTAAATAGCACAGCATAGAGCCGTTCATGTACTGCTAAAATATTAACAAAAATGTGAGGGGTGTACTCACTTTTGTGATATACTGTATGAGTGCCACGTATAGAAATACAGTATATGCATTTACACGTTATCAGTGAAGTTATTAATAGTTGTCTGAGGAATGTTCTAGCATGCTGAATGCACTTGGGCATGCAAATCATCAAGATCCGCTGCCGGCAGCTCCTTTTACAATTGCTGACCAATGGCGTTACAAATGTGCTCAATCTGAGACAAGTTCAGAGACACTGCTGATCATGATAGCACATTTAGTCTATGCATGCTGCTCACAATAGCAGGACCAACATGCAACCTGACATTGTTGTTGTTTTGAAAAACGTGAAGATATTCTTCATGGCGTTGCTCAAATGGTCTCCAGACCAATCTCTGGCTATCATTGCATCCAAGAGAAAAGTGGAACACTGGAAACCATAGAACTCCATTCCATCCTCTATTGCCACCTTGTTGTCTACCACAACAGCCTTTAAAAGAGGAGGCGTAACGTTCATGGGACACCTGTAGCTGAACCTCTGGCTTGTAACCCAGTGTTGTTCAAACACATTCTGATGGGTTGTGTACACACTGTGTGACATCTTAGGTAGGGTATGTAATATCTAATTGTACTTGTAGTGCAGAATATTCGTAGATCATTATACGTCATTCTTCAAATCTGACTTGATCATGTGGGCAACGTCATGAAGAAATGTCACAGCAATCCTACTTATGATGGTGGGTAACATATTGTAGTAAAACCCATCTAGTGTTGATTTCACTTAAGGCCCCGTCACACACAGAGATAAATCTTTGGCAGATCTGTGGTTGCAGTGAAATCATGGACATATTGTTCCATTTGTACACAGCCACAAGCCTGGCACTGATTGTCCACAATTTCACTGCAACCACAGATCTGCCGCAGATTTATCTCTGTGTGTGACAGGGTCTTTACACTAACATCCCAGTTTTACATTGATTTGGTCGAGAAACCAGTGAACCAACAATTTCTCTAATGTTTGCCAAGAGCCAATTTTCAAAACAACAATACAACGCCACATGTGGCTTGTGCTACTGTAAGAAGCAACATAGCCTAAACCTGTTACCATGGCGTTCAGTATCTCCAGACTTGTCTCCCATCAAGCACACCTCTAAAGGCCCTGTCACACACAGAGATATATCTGCGGCAGATCTGTGGTTGCAGTGAAATTGTGGACAATCAGTGCCAGGTTTGTGGCCGTGTACAAATGGAACAATATGTCCATGATTTCACTGCAACCACAGATCTGCCAAAGATTTATCTCTGTGTGTGACGGGGCCTTAAGCCTGCTTTACACGAGACGACCGATTGTGCGATAGCACAATCGATCGTACTCGCCCCCGTCGTTTTTGCGTCACGGGCAATTAGTTGCCTGTGGCGCACAAACTCGTTTAACCCCCATCACACGTACTTACCTTCCGGGCGACCTCGTTGTGGACGATGAGCGTCCACTTCCTGGAGTGGGAGGGACGTTCGGCGTCACAGCGACATCACACGGCAGCTGGCCAATAGAAGCGGAGGGGTGGAGATGAACTGGATGTAAACATCCCGCACACCTCCTTCCTTCCATTAAGCCGTCGGGTGCCGCGGGAGGCAGGTAAAGCTGCTGTTCATCGTTCCCGTGGTGTCACACACTGCGATGTGTGCTGCCACAGAAACGATGAACAACCACCGCCATTTTAATTAAACAATTTTATGAAACCTAGCGACGAGTACACGACTCACGATTTGTGAGCGATACTGCATCACTAGGAGGTGTTACACGAGACGACATCGTGTACGATGCCGGATGTGCGTCACGAAAACCGTGACCCCGACGATGCATCGCACGATCAGTCGTCTCGTGTAAAGCCCGCTTTAAGATGTCATAGGTCGGCAATTGTAAAAGGAGCTGCCAGCAGAGGATCTTGATGATTTATGCACCTAAGTGCATTCAGTGTGGCAGCATTTTTCTCAGCCAAATATTAAAAACCTCATTGGTAGCATGCCAAGTAATGTAAGTACATGCATTTCTGCTCTTGTCACTCTTACTTGATGCTACATACAGTGCCTACAAGTAGTATTCAACCCCCTGCAGATTTAGCAGGTTTACACATTCGGAATTAACTTGGCATTGTGACATTTGGACTGTAGATCAGCCTGGAAGTGTGAAATGCACTGCAGCAAAAAAGAATGTTATTTCTTTTTTTTTTCAAATTGTGAAAAGTTTATTCAGAGGGTAATTTATTATTCAACCCCTCAAACCACCAGAATTCTGTTTGGTTCCCCTAAAGCATTAAGAAGTATTTCAGGCACAAAGAACAATGAGCTTCACATGTTTGGATTAATTATCTCTTTTTCCAGCCTTTTCTGACTAATTAAGACCCTCCCCAAACTTGTGAACAGCACTCATACTTGGTCAACATGGGAAAAACAAAGGAGCATTCCAAGGCCATCAGAGACAAGATCGTGGAGGGTCACAAGGCTGGCAAGGGGTACAAAACCCTTTCCAAGGAGTTGGGCCTACCTGTCTCCACTGTTGGGAGCATCATCCGGAAGTGGAAGGCTTATGGAACTACTGTTAGCCTTCCACGGCCTGGACAGCCTTTGAAAGTTTCCACCCGTGCCGAGGCCAGGCTTGTCCGAAGAGTCAAGGCTAACCCAAGGACAACAAGGAAGGAGCTCCGGGAAGATCTCATGGCAGTGGGGACATTGGTTTCAGTCAATACCATAAGTAACGTACTCCACCGCAATGGTCTCCGTTCCAGACGAGCCCGTAAGGTACCTTTACTTTCAAAGCGTCATGTCAAGGCTCATCTACAGTTTGCTCATGATCACTTGGAGGACTCTGAGACAGACTGGTTCAAGGTTCTCTGGTCTGATAAGACCAAGATCGAGATCTTTGGTGCCAACCACACACGTGACGTTTGGAGACTGGATGGCACTGCATACGACCCCAAGAATACCATCCCTACAGTCAAGCATGGTGGTGGCAGCATCATGCTGTGGGGCTGTTTCTCAGCCAAGGGGCCTGGCCATCTGGTCCGCATCCATGGGAAGATGGATAGCACGGCCTACCTGGAGATTTTGGCCAAGAACCTCCGCTCCTCCATCAAGGATCTTAAGATGGGTCGTCATTTCATCTTCCAACAAGACAACGACCCAAAGCACACAGCCAAGAAAACCAAGGCCTGGTTCAAGAGGAAAAAAATCAAGGTGTTGCAGTGGCCTAGTCAGTCTCCTGACCTTAACCCAATTGAAAACTTGTGGAAGGAGCTCAAGATTAAAGTCCACATGAGACACCCAAAGAACCTAGATAACTTGGAGAAGATCTGCATGGAGGAGTGGGCCAAGATAACTCCAGAGACCTGTGCCGACCTGATCAGGTCTTATAAAAGACGATTATTAGCTGTAATTGCAAACAATGGTTATTCCACAAAATATTAAACCTAGGGGTTGAATAATAATTGACCCACACTTTTATGTTGAAAATTTATTAAAATTTAACTGAGCAACATAACTTGTTGGTTTGTAAGATTTATGCATCTGTTAATAAATCCTGCTCTTGTTTGAAGTTTTCAGGCTCTAACTTATTTGCATCTTATCAAACCTGCTAAATCTGCAGGGGGTTGAATACTACTTGTAGGCACTGTAAATCAAGATGTCTTCAAATGTTTTCTTTCTATTTCTTCATCATTTGCATATCATTAACATGTCTGTCGATTTCGTGATTTTCATAATTCCATGACCTTTCCTTTTTAGGTTTGCAATTTTAGGAGAAGTGTAGTTTTCAGTCTAGAAAAAATACATTTTACCTTGACAGGGAAATCTTAACTCAAAGTTTTAATTAATATCATACATCACAGGTACTAAAATATATGCTGCATCATCCAATATACAGGTATAGAAAACAGGGCCGACTTCAAGTGTTCGTGGGCTCCGGGCATACACAGACACGCACATACACAGATACGTACACATACAGGAATACATACACACACACTGTCATATACACTGATATACATAGATATACACATCTTACATGCACACACAGGCAAATTACAGATATTTTTAAAATGGTGAAGCCGGCAACAGCCTCACTCACCTCCCTCGCTTGTCTCCGTCCAGCTCATAGTGGGCATATGGCTGTGCAGACTGCGCTTCATGATGGACATCACTTTAACAGACATGGCTGTGCACAGTGCACACTGACACTGCTGTATATACATCACAGGAGGGGCTGAGAGCTACATTATATACATCACAATAAGGGATGGGAGCTACAGATTTACATATCACAGGAGAGGCTGGGATCTACAGTATATACATGACAGGACCAGCTGAGTGCTACAATACATACATCACAGGGGAGGCTGGAGGCTACAGTATATAAATCACAGGGGAGGCTGAGGACTACAGTATATACATCATAGAGGAGTCTGGAGGCTACAGCATATGCATCACAGGAGGGGTTTGGTGCAAAGACATTACTGGGGAGTATACACGTTGCTGAGGGGTATACACGTTGCTGAGGGGCATACACATTACTAGGGGGCATACACATTACTGGGGAGTATACAAATTACTAGGGGCGCATACATATTACTGGGAAGTATACACATTACTGATGGGGCTAGGAGGCTTAGACGTTACTGGGAGGCATACTGCTCTTGGGAGTGGCTCATACAGGTCTGGGGGCCCATACTGCTCTGTGGGTGGCTCATACAGGTCTGGGGGCCCATACTGCTCTGGGGGGTGGGTCATACAGATCTAGGGGCCCATAGTGCTCTGGGGGTGGCTCATACAGGTCTGCGGGCCCATACGGCTCTGAATAGGAGCTCATAGAGGTCTGCGGGGCGCATACTGCTCTGTGGGGTGGTTCATACAGGTCTGGGGGTCAATACAGGTCTGGGGGCCCATACAGGTAGGGGGAAGCATGGGGGAATGCACATACATACCTATGTCGCCAGGCCTGGGACTGTTAGTGTTGACTACGGCTAATAATTTATAAAAAATTGGTATAAATAGGGTATGTTGTTGGGTTTTTAATGTTTTTTAAGGTTAATTGATTTTATGTATAATGTCTCTATTTGTTTCAAACTTTGTATTTTACATTTTTATGTTGTGAGCCGCTCTGAGTCTTTGGAGGGGGGCGGCATACAAGTTTGACAAATAAATAAATAAATACAGCTCTGGGCCCGCTTCCTTGTGATGCTGCCTGGCACTACGGCTACTCTCGCTCTTCATCTGTGCGACAGGAGCGCGCGGCGTGCTAACTCCACCCACAGGTGAACTTTTATGCGCTGCTGTGGGAGAAAGTGCTGGGCTGGCAGCCAGGAAATGGGTAGCTGCCCGACTGAAAACTGCTGGCCCGGAGTCCGCAGAACTGATCACCGCTGCTGACGTCGGTGAGTGGGCACCCCCAGGCTGTCCAGGGCCCCAGCATTTGCCCAGGCACGCCGGGTGCTGACGTTGGTCCTGAAGCAGAGAGTAAATTGACAGAGATAACACAGCAATAGGATATCATGGCACTAAAAGTACAATTTGACACCTAACTTGTCAACAGTCAATGGCCAGTTCAATGTTAATTTACTTTCTTAAATCTCTTAAAGGGATTGTCTTGTCCGCTATTAGACAACCCCAGTTTAATCAATTCAGGAACCTAAAGAAATGAAGAACAATGGATACTCATCTCTCACAGTGATGCCTTTCCAGCAATGTTGATGCTGCTATTCCCTGCAGGTGATGTGACATTGTGACTACTGCAGCCAGTTATGACCACTGCAGTCAATCAATGGCTACTAACCAGCTGCAGCCTTTACTGTTTGTCTAAACATACATCTGCTCTGAAGAAATACTGATCAGCTATCACTTAATTTATCGGGAACTGCTCTGAGTTGATTAAACAGGGGTGGTTTAGTAGTGGAACACCCTTTTAAGTGAGATAATTTTCTGTATGAGGATGGTGAATCATGATAACCTTTGCTACATCTGTACGTCACATTAAAACTTTGATTTTCTCTAACGCATTGGTTAGTTGTAGTTTAAAAGCAGCTACGACCATTATTGCTTTCATTGAAAGTGAAGTGCCCTCCCCTTCACATTGCATTATATGCCCTATCTAATCCATTAGGTCAATGGACTATCCTGCTTAAAGGGAATCTGGCAACTGGTTTTTGCTACCTCATCTGAGAGCAGCATGATGTAGGAGACAAAGAGGTCCTGAATCCAACAATGTATTACTTAAATTACTGGTTCCAGCTTTTCTGACACAGACAGAATTTTTAGATTTAGTCATGTAGCAGAGCTGACAGAGCTGACCCACCCACACCAAGCTCTCTATAGAGATTGTACATTGACAGTGAAGTGTCAATCAGAGGAGGAGGTGTGCTGGACTGCCATGCACGTGATATTTTAGTCCAATCAATGATAGGAGCAACAGATCGGACTGCGACAAGACAGGCAGCTATGAATTTTCTATGTTAACCCTTGCAGCATGCTAGCTTCAGATTACATAGCAAAAACCTGCTGATAACCTGATGATTCCCTTTAACGGCCTTTAAAAAAAAAAACCTTCTCAGACAGCTACTTACCTATTTATGAGGCACATGATGCCAACTGCCTTTGCTCTCCTTGTCCCCATATCTGTCCTATAACTTTACCTTTCTGGCATCACCATGTAACTATCTTTAATCAATTTTTTTTTACTACCTTCTTTTCTATCTCCGTCTTGTGTAATTGTTTTTCATTCCTCTGAACGTGATGGACGTTCATTGACTGTATTGAGGCAGAAAGCATTTTTCTTTATTTGCTTCGGTAAGACCCTTTTAAGTACCGGTGAAAAAAGTCTTTCAATCTTCCATTGTACTGCCCATTGCTTTTCACATTGTGTGTGTACTGAATGTTTTCTTACATGAGCGGCCTGTTTTAGACATTTGTATTAAATTCATGGCCGCCTCTATTTCTTTCTTAGTCTCCCAGCATCTTGTTAGCACAGAGTTGGTATATACACCCTTAAACACCCACCAGCAGTCTTAGGGCTAGAACATCTCTGTGTACTGGTTTCTCCACTGATGCTCCTATGATGTGCCTACAGCTAGGTAGTACCTACTTTGTATAGTAGCATTTTTCCCATTTTTTTCGGGGGGTTACAAGAGTGAATAAAAAAGCACACTGATACATACAGCATTGTCATCATCTTTGGACGAAAATGCTAACAAAGACGGATTTTGTGCTGCTCAAGTCTCCCTTAGTGCACTTCACTTCAGCACTTCTTTCATCCCATGCCCCCGGTGTCACTTATTCTATTGTAACACATTACATCTAGACAGTTAGATCACACAGTCAGACATTAGATTCCATCACCTTCCTACCTTTATTACTCTCCTAAACACTCCATTTCATCCACAAACCTACACATCAAAGTGACAGCATATCTGTACAACCTTCAGCACGACAAAACACCCCTTCACTAGTCAGGGCGTCCCATTAATCTGTCATACTTTGTTGATGTTCATACTCTAATGTGCTGCGTAACATTCACATAGCTCCAGTTATGCTGCTTTATCCTCGCGGTATCTAAATCTGCTCTCAACGCCATTGTCAATAGCCAGGTCACATTATATCATCCTGTGCTTCAATGTTATCGGCCCCTGGGCTCTTCAATTCTTTAATGCCCTGACATTGCTCTGCACGTATTCTGCTGGTCTGTGTGTAACAAACTCCCTAAATTACACATACCATTCAGAAAGGTGAAAAAGTTTATTCCACGTTTTAGACGTGGATTCTTGGATTACGAGCATAATTTGTTCCAGGAGTGTGCTCTTAAACCAAGTTACTCTTATACCAAAGCGAATTTTCCCATAGGAAATAATTGAAACGCAGACAATTCGTTCCACAACCCAAAAATATTTACTGTATTTATACAAACATATTACAGTAATACAAAATAATGTCCTGTATTCATATAAAATTATTACAGTACACTAAAACACAATACCGTACAGTACAGTAAAAACTGTATAAAACAAAGTGTACGTATGCTTTCAATAGATAGAATTGTTGAGGGGGGGACAGTATAGAGAGAAAAAGCAATGTGCTGTATGGGTTAGCAGAAAGAAAGTACCGTACTGTATCCACAAATTCTAATTGATAGACATGCTATATAGTATATACTGTACTGTACAAGTATGTATACTGTATACATACTGTAAATATGTTATACTGTACACAGTACATATGTACAAAAAGTTACCTCCAGAGCGGGTCAAAGCACGGTGAAAGAAGGGAACCGGAAGTGTGCACGCTGAGTATTTGCTCTTATTGAAAAGCATTGCTCTTAAACCAAGTTACAAATGTTTCGCCCTGGACTAGCCAGGTAGCCACAGACAAAACACACACACCCCCCACCCCCGGACAGTTACATTAGTCAGACACAAAACCCTTGTTGCCTCCCTCCAGGGTCTGATGTCCACACCAGGTGGGGTGGAGCCAGGCGGTTGGCCCCACCCACCGAGGAGTTCACAGGCCTGGAGGCGGGAAAAGCAGTCAGATAGAGTTTGGAGGTGAAAGTGAGAGGTCATGTACTGCAAGTGTCTGGGTTGGAGCCCAGGCACTGACAGCAAGGTTGGCAGACGGTGGTGGCCGTCTGCAGGAGTTGGTGGAACTCCGCAGAGCCGTAAGGACCGGGGCTGGGCGGTGGCCCACCGGTACTGGACCGGGGAACGGAGTGAAGCTAAGCTCACCCAGGCAGGGCCATCTGACCCCAACCAGGCTTGGAGCCGCCTACAATAGTCAAATCCGAATGTGACAGGAACCCCCGGGGTTCCCTAACAACCAAGTCCCAATTGAAGGCAACCGCTCACACCGTGAGGACATACAGCCACCGGCTAGAAGTCCAAGGGCCAGCGCCTGCAGGCAAAACGGGCTCCTCCGGTATCTATACACCGGGGAGCGGACTACCGTTGGGAAGCCATTGGAGTCATCACAGTACACAAAGGTGCAGGGAGAGACAGCTACCATCACCTGTCCGGGGAGAGAGACACTGCAGCCGGCTGCGGGACCCGTCCATGCAGCTATTTGGTTTACCAGAGACTTTGTGCATCCATTGCTGAGTGAGTACACTCGTGCCATCTGGCACCATTCCGCGCTGTCCCTGCAACCCTGCACCTCACCGACCCTGCCTCCCCGTCACACCACCGGGCCCCGGGACCACCAACCCCTACCCATGGAGGGGGAAAACAATATCCCAGCTGCTCCCTACCATCGCTCCCGGGATCCCCGTCACCAGCAGCGGTGGTGCCCATCTTCACCACAACCCGTGGGTGGCTTCACGGACTAAATCCCCAAACAAACCACCCCTTTTCACTCACGGGCGAGGAGCGCCGCTCGGGTCCCTGGATCCGGCACACCGCTCGAGCCACCGAGCAGCAGCAGCAGCGCCGGACCCGAGCGTTAGCGAGAGCAGCGCCACGCCGCCCGCGACACAAATAGTTAGAAATCTTTGCTTGACTTGCAAAAGGCTCTAAAACCAAATTACTCTTAATCCAAGGTTCCACTGCATATCTATCTATCTATCTATCTATCTATCTATCCATCTATCCATACACGTGTATATATATATATATATACCCGTGGAAGCTAAACATTAGTGAAACGGCACGCCGTCATCCGGCGTTGTATGGCACGCCTCACCTCCCCTACCGCTTGTACCTGCATGTAAATGTGAAATAAAGATGGAACAACACTGAGATCTTTACGGTGTGCGACCCTCCTTCTTCCTTTGGATATATATATATATATATATATATATATATATATATATATATATTTATGCGTACATATGTGTGTAGTAAACATAGTATATCACAAAAGTACACCCCTCACATTTTTAGACATATTTTATTATATCTTTCATGGGAAGATATGACACTTTGATACAATGTAAAGTGGTCAGTTTACAGCTTGTATAACAGTGTAAATTTGGTGTGCCCTTTAAATAACTCAACATACAACCATTAATGCCATAATAATTATTAATGTTCAAAATCCTGGCAACAAAAGTGAGTACACCCCTAACTGAAAATGGCCAAATTGTGCCCAATTAGTCATTTTCCCTCTCCAATGTCATGTGACTCATTAGTGTTTCAAGGTCCCAGGTGTGTTTGGAAAGGAGTTGTGTTGCATTTGGTGTTATCGCTCACACACGCACTTATACTGGTCACTGGAAGTTCAACATGGCCCTTAAAGGCAAATAATTATCTGAGGATCTGAAGGAAAGAATTGTTGTTTTACATAATGATTGCCTAGGCTATTAAAAGATTGCCAACACCCTGAAACTGAGCTGCAGTATGGTGGCCAAGACCATACAGTAGTTTAACAAGACAGATTCCAATCAGAAAAGGCCTCGCTATTGTCGACCAAAGAAGTAGAGTGCATGTGCTCAGCATGATATCTAGAGGTTGCCTTTTAAAAATAAATGTATGAGTGCTGCCAGCATTACTGCAGGGTTTAAAGGGGTCAGCCTGTCAGTGTGTAGACCTAATGCCGCACACTGCGTCAAATCAGCCTGTGTGACTGTCATTTCAGAAGGAAGCCTCTTCTAAAGATGTTACACAAGAAATCCCACAGTTTGCTGAAGACAAGCAGACTAAGGACATGGATTACTGGAATCTTGTCCTGTGATCTGATGAGACCAAAGTAAACTTATTTGGTTCAGAATTGTGTCAAGCGTGGTTGGTCACAAACAGGTGAAGAGTACAAAGACAAGTGTGTCTTGCCTACAGTCAAGAATGCTGCCAGCTGTGCAGAGCAATAGTTCATTGAGGGAACCATGAATGGCAACATTTACTGTGACATACTGAAGCAGGAAGGAATCTTCTCTCTTTGGAAACCTGGCCATATGGCAGTATTCCAACATGATAACAACCCCAAACACACTTCCAAGATGGTCACTGTCTTGCTAAAAAAATGGGAGGGTAAAGGTGCTTAATTGGTAAAACTAAACCCTATTGAACATCTGCGGGGTATCACCAAACGGAATGTGGAAGATCACAAGGTCTCTAACATCCACCAGCTCTGTGATGTCATTCAGAAGTGGAAGAGGATTCAAATGGCAACCTGTGAATCTCTAGTGAACTCCATGCTCAAGAGAGTTAAGGCAGTGCTTGAAAGTAATGGTAGCACACAAATTATTGACACTTTGCTCACAAATTGGTCCTTTTCACTTAGGAGTGTACTCAGTTTTGTTGCCAGCATTAACATCAATGACTGTGCAATGAGTTATTTTGAGGATATACCAAATGTACAGTTATACAAGCTGTACACTGGCTACTTTACATCGTATCAAAGTGTCATATCTTCTGCATTGTCCAATGAAAAGATATAATAAAATATTTACAAAAATGTGATATACTGTATGTATAGCTAAGCCCAAAGTGTTGGCACCCGTGAAACCGTTCCAGAATATTTGTTTCCCCCTAAAAACAACCTGAGGGAAAAAAAAAGCAAATTGGAAATCTCCAGAGATCTTGATGTTCTTTTGTCCATGGTGTGCAACATAATCAAAAAGTTTACAACCCATGGCACTGTAGTTAATCTCCCTAGACATGGACGGCAGAGAAAAATTGTTGAAATGCTGCAAAACAGGATAGTCCAGATGAAGGATAAGCAATTACAATCAAGTTCCAAAGAAATTTAAGCTGTCCTTCAGGCTCAGGGCATCAGTGTCAATATGAACGATACATCAACATTTGAATGAAATTAAACCCTAAAGCAAGAGACACAGGAGGACCCCACTACTGAGATATAAAAAAGCTTGACTATAGTTTGCCAAAATGTACATGAGTAAGCCAAAATCCTTCTAGGAAACTGTCTCATTCACAGATGAGCTCAAGATAGAGCTTTTTGGTAAAGCACATTATTCTACTGATTACCAAAACTGGAATGAGGCCTACAAAGAAAAGAACACAGTATATACAGTCAAATATGTTGGAGGTTCAAAGATGGGGTTGTTTTCCTGTCTCTAGCACTGGGCTCCTTGACTGTCTGCAATTCATCATTGAATCTGAAGATTCCCAAAGGATTTTTTGTCAAAACATAGTGCCCAGTGTCAGAAAGCTGGGTTTGTATCCTAGGTCATAGTCATGGATGGAAACAAAGCACTGGAGAGTTTTGAAGTTACCAGCAACTAGTCTGGATCTAAATCTCGTTGAACACCTGTGGAGAGATCATAAAATTGCTGTTGGGAGAAGACACCCTACAAATATTAGAGACCTGGAGAAGTTTGTAAAAGAAAAATGGTCCAAAATTCCAGTTGAGAGGTGTAAGCAGCTTGTTGATGATTATAGGAAATGATTGATTGCAGTCATTAATTCTAAAAGGTGTGCAACCAAATATTAAGGGGGGCTTTACACATTGCGACATCGCTTCCGAAATATCGTCAGGGTCACGTTGTTAGTGACGCACATCCGGCGCCGGTAGCAACATCGCAACGTGTAAATCCTAGGTGCGACGATAAACGATTGCAAAAGCGTCAAAAATCGGTGATCTGTGTAGCGTCGGTCATTTCCATAATGTCGGGTCGACCGCAGGTACGATGTTGTTTGTTGTTCCTGCAGCTCCACAAATCGCTGTGTGTAAACCCGCAGGAGCAACAAACATCTCCTTACCTGCGTACCGACGGCAATGCGGAAGGGAGAAGGTGGGCGGGATGTTATGTCCCGCTCATCTCCGCCCCTCCGCTTCTATTGGCCGGCCGATTAGTGACGTCGCAGTGACGTCGCTATGATGCCGAACGCACCTCCCCCTTGAAGGAGGGATAGTTCGGCAGTCACCATGCAGATATGTGCGTGTGAAGCTGCCGTAGCGATAATGTTCGCATGTGCGACGGGTGTGGCTGCTATCACACTCTGCATCGCAAGCCGATGCTAGCGATGTCGCAACGTGTAAAGCCCGCCTAAGTTGAGGATGCCAACAATTTTGTACGGCCCATTTTTGTGGTTTTGTTGTGAAATTATGTCCAATTTGCCATTTTTTTCCTCAGTTTTTTTTGTGTTGTTTCAATACACAGGATATAAACGTGTATAACAAAACTTGTAATTGCAAAAATGTTACATTAATATATCTATAATATATAAATTAATATTAACATTGATATTATTAATATAATATATTCATTATTTAATAATAATTTTCTGGGAGAAATACTGCATTTCCTAGAACAATTTCAAGGGTGCCAATACTTTTAGCCATGACTGTATATACTTGGCTGGTGCTAAACATCTCAAGTAGATATTTTGATCTGTGTGCTCTCATATTGCTTTTGAACAAAGTAATGGAAAGTTTTCAGCTCACCCAAACTAATGCATGACAAGGGGGAAACACTCTATGTTGAAAATACACTTCAGATAAAATCATATATCCAGCAGCTCATCCAAGTAAAACATCCAATCCTTTCTTTGATTCCATTAAAAGAAATGCAGCACAAAAACAATAAAAATAGTAGGCTGACCTACATATTACGCACTAAAATATCCACAGTCATACCACTATACTTTTGCCAAAAAACTCTATTTAATAGCTGATTAAACACAGTGGAAATGACATCAGTTGATTAATAATTCACAATAATTTAAAGCGGTATCCTACAATAAAAAAATGTACTCATGCAATCATGTAATTGCAACAATCAAAATGCACATGTAAAACTAGGTATGAAGGTAGACATTACACTAAGGGAGTACTTATTTGTGGCTGAATTAGGCAAAATTGATTATCAGTATGTGCACATTAGTTCCCACACACGCTATGATTGATTGAAGAATATGTATTATTTATATCATTTACTAGCTGTAGTACCTGTTTGTCTGTCTCTCTCTCTCTGTCTCTTTCCTTGTCTGTCTGTGCCTGTCTCTTTCCCTGTCTGTGTCTTTCTGCCTCTGTCTTTGTATCTGTCTGTCTCTTGCCTTCTCCACCGATATCATATTACCTCACACACATAACCTTGTTACACTATGAATGTCTTTCGTTCCAACGTAGCAACCAATCAGAGCTGCTAATAATAACCTGTGGCTTCCAGCTCCATTGACTGTAATGGAGGCAGGATTTTTGGAGAGTAACTGTAAAGCACGGGGTTAAACTTTCCGGTCAAAACATAGTCTATGACGTTCCCTGAGTCACATGAGGCGTCTGTGCAAAATTTCGTGATTGTAAATGCGACGGTGCGGATTCCCTTAGCAGACATACAAATACATACATACATACATACATACATACATACACTCAACTTTATATATTAGATATTCCTAAACAGTGAATCTGTGTATTTTTATACAAATTGAGTAATCAATTTTCACATTCATGCCATTAGGGATACGTTCGTTTATCAAACTTACATATCCAAAAAGCTTCTCAACTATGTATCAGTCATATGTGGTTCAGGACAGAGACCTCCCTCATATGTCCGTTTTTTGGTCTACAAGTGCTATCCGTGTTTTCACAGGTAGCACTCGTACCTATAATAAAGAATGGGGTAATTCACATGTTTGTGATTTCCATGGACCTAGTGGCCAGGGCAAAATCGAGGAGACATGTACAAGTGTTGGATCAAAATCAACAATAGAAGTCTGTGGACCAGTGAAAAATTTGGACAGCGTTCAGATGACATTTGAGTGTGGTCCAATTTTCACAGAATGTTTGATAAAGAATAGTTTTTGGTTTTTGTCACTTTTCTTTTTCATGGACGACACTAGACACCAGTACAGTACAAAATGGCATCTATGTGCTGTCCATATTTAAAGTGATCCTGTCAGGTACAATATGCTTGCTGAACCACGAGAGGTTCTGGATGCATATTGATAATTCCTGCCTAACCGTCTCTGTATACACTAGCATAGATAAAGAGATATTTAGAAAAAGTATTTCTAAAGATCTTTTATCATATACTAATGAGGCCAGTGACTAGTCACAAGGGCGTTACTTCCTTTGGCTAGTCGGCCCCCGTAGCATGTAAGCATACCCTGTGGGCGTGCTAGCATGCTAATGAATGCGCAGTATCAGAGACATGGTCAATCTCATGGCTCTCTGCTGCCACCGCGCCCAACGCTGGTTTTCGGTTCAGTACGCATGATTAGAAGTCCCGGACTTCTAGTCATGCATACTATGAAACCGGGTGAATGCATCCCGGCTTCAGACTGGTATAGTGCGCATGACCAGAAGTCCAGGGGCATAATGATCTTGTGCACTGAAGCAAAAACCTGCGGTGGCAGCAGAGGTGAGCGCGACCATGCCTCTGACACTAGGCATTGAATAGCATGTTAGCACACCCCTGTGGATGTGCTAACATGCTAAGTGGGCTGACTGGCCAGGGGAACTAATGCCTTTAAGACTAGTCCCCTCGCTCATTAGCATATGATAAAAGATCTTTAGAAATACTTTTTCTAAGGATCCCTTTATCTATTATTTATCTAGTGTATACAGGGACAGTTAGACAGGGATTAGCAATATGCACCCAGAACTGCTTGTGGTTCTGGGTGCATATTGGACCTGACAGGTTCCCTTTAATATTGCAGAGGATTTGAGAAGTATGTAATTTATTTATTTATTTATTTATTTATTTAATTATTTATTTATATATTTATTTAATTATCCATCCTTGAAAAACATTGATGAACCTGATGGACAAAACAGATACATGGACCATACACTGATAACATACTGATCCAAAATACTGATGACACTGTTACCATTTTCCCATGTATGGGTTTAAACACAGACATGTGAATGTGGCCTAACTCTGAGGTATTTTACATCTCCAACCAGATTTACTGTAAAAATGATTGGATTCACCAGTTATGTTTCTTGAGTTAAAGCTTATTCAGATGTGAGTTTTTCACATACAAATGCTATTTTTTCTTTTTTTACAGTTAGCGCTCATACCTGAGATAATCTATGGGGCTGTTCTCATGTCAATGATTTTTTTTGTGGAACAAGTGGTTGATACAAAATCATGATGACATGTCTAATACTGATCCAAGTGTTCGAACAAACTCAGCAATAAAAGTTTTTGTGTCCGTGAAAATATAGGCCAGCACTTGGATGCCATCTATGTGCTGTCTGCTTTTTACTGACTGATAGATAGGAGAAGGTGAAGAAACGATTTTTGTCATCAGTGAAAACACTAATGAAACAATGATGAAAATAACTGATGAAGCATGAAGCATTCGGGTTTTGGGGCCATTATAAAGACAGAAGGTGAAATAAGTATTGAAAACATCACAAATTTTCTAAGTAAATATATTTTTAGAGATGCTATTGACATGAATTTCTCACCAGATGTTGTAACAACCCATCCAATTCATACAGGCAAAGAAATCAAACCATGGATGTCCATACATTTAGTGATGTGTAGCAATTAGAAATGAAACAGGGAGAAAGTATTCAACACACTTACTGAAATGCATTTAATACTTTGTACAAAAGACTTTGTTGGAGAAACAGCTTTGCATGCATTGCTCAGATGTGATTTTGGCCCATTCATCCACATAAACGCTCTACAAATCAGTCATATTCAGTCATATTATGTTTGCCAGTGCTGAATGCTGAAAAATAGTCCCACACCATGATATTCCCACCTGCAAACATCACTGTTGGTATTGTTGGTTGGTTTTCTGGAGTGATATGCAGTGCTTTTTAGCCTCCAGACCTGGTGTGTATTCTGGCTTCCAAAGAATTCAATTTTCGTCTTATCTGACCAGACTATATTCTCCCAGTACCTCACAGGCTTGTCTAAAAGTTGTTTAGCAAAGTTTAAATGTTCTTGAACCTGATTTTTGTCCCGCAATGGAGCTTTGTGTGCTTGCGTGTTGAGCATGTATACCGGCCATGTAGGTTAAGTGTATTTTCTTTGACACAATTGTACCTACTGATTCCATGTCTTCCTGTAGGTCTCCAAACGTGGTCCTTGGTTCTTGGAGAAGTCTTCTGATAATTTGTTTCACTCCTCTGTCTGAAATCTTGTGGGAAGCACCTGGCCGTGGCTGTTTTATGGTGAAATAATGTTCTTTCCAATTCTGGATTATGGCCCCAACAGTGCTCACTGGAACCTTCAGTAGTTTAGAATTTCTTTTGTAACCAATGCCATCAGTATTTTTTGCAATAATAAGGTTGTGAAGGTCCTGAGACAGCTCACTCGTTTTACCAATCATGAGATGTTTCTTGGTAATGAGACACATTTTTATAGGCCATGAATTAGACCAGCTAATATTATTTTCTACTAAGTAGAAAGACTGCTTTCTAATTACTGATAGATTTCAGCTAGTGTCATGACTTTCCATGGCTTTCTACACCTCTCTTTCTTCATGTGTTCAGTACTTTTCTTCCCTGTGTCATGTCTCATTATTAGGTATAACATAATTTATGGCTATCAATGGTTTGATTTCTATGTCTGTGTGGATTGGATGGGTTGTTACTGACATCTTGTGAAAAATTCATGTCAATAGCACCTTTAGAAATATATTTAGTTAGAAAATTGGTGGTGTGTACTTATTTCACCCACTGTATGTTCTCCTATGCATTTATATAATAGTGTATATGTGCAGCCATGACTTTGGTATAGTCGAGCTACGGTGACCCCCTCCAATACCTTTTACCTTAACCCCTTAATAATTTAAGAAATAAACACATACAACAAAGTTGGATGAAATGGCCACAGCAGACTTTATTAAACATATACCCACAGGAAATTAACTTAAATAGGGTGTGGTCCTCGAAGGTCATAAAATCTAGTGATTAACTAATACCTTATTAACATTACCTTCCCCCTGAACCACACTTACTCCCAGTCGTAACCACTAACTTGGGAGCACCAATAAAAGGGGTGGAAGGGATAACTACCAAACCCGGCACCCGACATTCCATTGCCGGTGGTCCCCCAAATCACCAGACCACCATCCAAACCGGCCAATAAAAGGGATCCATATTCCCTTGAACCCCCCAGTAACAATTTACACCAACTTCGAGGACCCACCCTAACCGTCAATAGCCACAATGACCCTGCAATACCTAAAATTAGGGAGGGAGGGCAGGACAATGCCAGGGGAGTGCAGGCCAAAGATATCCTCCACCCCCAGGTTGGCCTATATATGCTCCAACTGACCATAATCCCCACCCCACCCTCCTCCTTCTGGGGGTCACCTCCTCCTAACCAAGTCATGCTGGCCTCCACCCACACCGGGGGTGGGGCTCCGTCCTTGTACTGTGTATTGAACGTGACTAGCTTCATTGTTTATAACATAAGTAACAAAGCCACTGGCATTCATGAATAATTTAGTAAAAAAAAAAAACTGGATCGTTGGCATATGAACAGTAAGGTTTC
Organism: Anomaloglossus baeobatrachus; assembly: GCF_048569485.1. Classification (NCBI taxonomy): domain Eukaryota; kingdom Metazoa; phylum Chordata; class Amphibia; order Anura; family Aromobatidae; genus Anomaloglossus; species Anomaloglossus baeobatrachus. The sequence continues at coordinate 412,665,374 of NC_134354.1, read as the reverse complement.
ATGTGGTCCATATGTGAAAATAAACCACTTAATGTTTGGTTGCACCTGTGTAAATGTTTAGTACCTAGTCAATTAGACGCCTTGATTTGTGAGTAGGGGACATGCTCACTTGAGGAAACGACACTTACTAGAAATAAACTTGCAATTATCTCTCAATGTTTGTTTAAGGGTACGCTCACACTTCTGTACAATAAGGGAATAAATTGCATTGTATCTTACCTTATGTTATGCAATGAGGCAGTGCTGATCCGTGATTTTTTCCTGACCTGTACTGGGGCTGAGGATAAAATCACAGCATGCTGCGCATGGTCGCATAAAACGACCGAGACTCACCATGCAAGTCTATGGATGAGAAAAAAAATAGTATGTCTCACGGACCATACATATGCCATCCAATTTTACGGATACATTACCATTCTGTATATGGTACTATAAATGAGTGTTAAATAATAGCTGCTGAGAAAAAAACGCATGTGATACGGATGTTATATGGATTCTAGGCGCTAAAACTCGCATGACATATAGAATAGCAAACAGATTTCACTCATCTTACTTTTCTGGATGACAATCAGACTGATAGACCAGTGTGAGTGAACCCTCATTGTCACATCAGTATGTAACATTTACAGTTACTTTTTAAAGGGAACCTGTCACCAGAATTTTCGCTATTAAACTAAAAGAATAACCTTCTGCAGCTTATGGCCTGCATTCTATAAAGGTTCATCTTGCTCCTGGCCCCCCTATCAGACCTAAATAACAACTTTATAAAATATTACCTTTTGCTATGGTAATGAGGTTTGTTGGCCCCAGGGGTGGGCTGTATTTCGTCCATTCTTCACCCTCCTGCCGCTGTTCACCATCCCCTTGTGTTCAATTACATAGATGAGGCTGCCGCCCTCATGTTCCGCAGTGCTCCGGGAGTCTCGCGCATGCGCAGTGGTACTGACAACACTGTTTTCAAATCACGAGCGCCGGTGATGTTGTTGCGCAGGCGCGAGATTATGGGCATCGCTGTGAATGTCATCACCAGCATCATCCAAGTACCCGCCCATAATCTCGCGCCTGCGCAATAACATCACCGGCGCTCGCGTTTTAAAAACAGTGCTCAGTCCCGCGATAGTTCCACTGCGCATGCGCGAGACTCCCGAAGCACTGCGGAAGATGAGGGTGGCAGCATCATTTATGTAAAAGAACACTGGGGGATGATGAACAGCGGCAGTAGAGGGGATAACACACGAAATACAGCGCGCACATGGGGCCAGCAAACCTCATTACCATAGCAAAAGGTAATATTTTATAAAGTTATTTAGGTCTGAAAGGGGGGCCAATAGCAAGATGAACCTTTCTAGAATGCAGCCCAGGAGCTGCAGAAGGGGAATCTTTTAGTTTAATAGCGAAAATTCTGGTGACAGGTTCCCTTTAATGATGTCCACTGCCTGAGAATAATAATTATTTGTATACTTTGAGAAAATGTTCCTTTAGGAAACATGGCAGTGTTATCTTTGTTGTATGACATTACATATTTTTTCATTCTTTAAGAATTAGCCATTTGTTTACCCTGAGAAAAATACATTTCTCTGAACTTTTAAGTCTCACTCTGCCTATGTGTGAACCTGCATAGGTAAAATAACAAAGCACAGTTGTGCAGTTTAGTATCTAAAAATCTGTGAAATAAAAATGACTTTAGTTTCTTTAAAGGGAATCTGTCACCAGGTTTTTGCCACTTAATCTGAAAGCACTATAATGTATAGACAGAGACTCTGGTTCCAGCCATATCATGTACTGGGCTGCTTGCTGTAGTTTTGATAAAATCACTGTCTTATCAAATGATTATTATTACGGGACTGGTAAACCTGCACCCTGTAGTCCTATATATTTGTTAGCTCTGTATAACACCACCCCACGAATTAATGGTAGCTTTCTGCCTATGCACAGTGTACACAGAAAGCTGCCTATCAGTGGTGTGGGTGGGGTTTTACAGAGCTCAGCATTCAGAGAACTGCAAGCAAGCAGATAAGTGATTTTATCAAAATAACATCAAACAGTCCAGTAAGTGACACATCTTTGGAAACAGGGGCTCTGCTCCTAAATTATGGTGCTCTCAGGTGAGGTGGCAAAAACCTGGTGACAGAGTCTCTTTAAACAAGAGAACCTCTTTGTTAAAGTGTAATTCTGCAATAGATGGATGAAGGGTGATATGCTTAAAGAAGCTGGCTAAATACACATCTTGACTTAATAATCATTTGTTTGTCAGTCTTTTTAAGGCCTGCTTCACATGTCCCCCCCTCACATTATTTGTATAATTGTATGGATTACAATTGTTCGGATGGTGGTAGTGAAGTAATGAGTATTATAGAGGTTTTTTGGTAATACGAGCAATCTTCTTGCGGACCCCTCCCCTCCCCCCACCCCGTGTGACAAAAACGAAGCAGCATGTTTATTATTCTTGTGTTTTTGTCACGTTTTGTCACCCATTAAAATCAATAAGGGGTTTAAAAACACATACAAGAACACGTTACCAAATTTGGTGCGTTTTGCATGTGACTATTCTGGAGCAAATATCTCTCTCTTTCTCCTCTCTTTCTCTCTCTCTGGTCTTATAAGAGGTTTCCCATCTGTTTAATTTATTTGAACCTCACATTTTCCCCTGATAAAGCCTGTATAGGTGAAACATGTTGGTGAGGCTTGATATTTAGCATTTTAGGACAGCGTTTATTACTAATGGCTACTGACACAATATGCAGCAATTATGCAATCACAGTAGTAGAGTGATATATTTAGAATCTCCATAAAGGGATTAGAATGAGCTGTTCCTTCACTAAGTGTTCTTAAAAGTATGTATAGTGCACTTAATTAACATTTAATTTTGGTGATATTAAAAGTTAAGATTTATCAATAGGTCTTTAGTTTAGGGGTTTAGTTGCTATTGGCAAATACCAATCAAGATTACCCCTACGCTGACTTTGTGAACTATCTAATGAGTAAGTGCCAGAATTGGCGAAACTAATGGATTTGTCAATTCTGGGGTGGCTGGAGGCTGCTATTTTTAGACTGGGAAGGGCCAAATCATCATGGGCCTTCCCAGCCTGATAAAACCTGTCTGCTTTACTTTGGTTGTTTATCAAAAATAGGAGGCACACTACGCCTTTTTTAAAATGTATTTAGTAAATTGAACCAGGTTAAAGCACCCTTTAATGCCACATGAAAGGCAGGTAATAAACCTTGCATATATGTCGGCTCTAATCATCTTTCCCTGATCTGCTTCCAGATATGAGTGTGCCTAAGACCTGATGATGCAATACAGCCAGCGAATCACAGTAATGCCAGTTGCCAACATTGTCAGGCAATCCCCACAGGTTTAGTGGCTGAAAAACAGCCACAAAACATGTGGGCGGGCATTCGAGCATGGTGCTCAAGCACCTACTTTACTCAACTGTCTAACAAGTGTGCCCGAGCATCCCAATGCTCGATCGAGTATGCTTGCTCATCAAGAGCATATTACTTACCATGCATAGATTCCATGAAGCAACACTGGGTTACTATGTGCTGAGAATTGAGCATAGTCATTACCGTTGATTCTCTTGAGATCCACACTTCTTGACAGAGTTTTACAATTTCCTCAATTAATATGTGATGAATCAATTAAGGGTAACAGTTTTTTTCACAGCAGTGCAGGGTGATGGATAGCATGATAACAAGTGGAATGTTAACTTTCTCATCAAGTAGAGTAACTCTTGTCAGGCGAATTAGGTTTAAACACTTTGTTCTTCAGACTATCTATATGAAAAAACTCACCCATACACAATCAGATCACAACAATGCTTTGAGTATATTAGGTACTGTGTAATCAATGAATAATTAGTCTTTATCAAGGAGAATTGTGTTGTGCCACATGGTATGGCATCTTTTGCAACCAGCCATATCCTTGTTTAGAGATACAACCAGCTGGACACTGCTCTCGAAACTGCTTTTAAAGGCCCTAGAGCACATTAGACTAATAGCGGGTGATCACACCAATATCAGTCTAATGTGTGGCCTCCCAACGATCTTCTTTCGGATGACGATAAACCATCCTTTTGTTCCACAGGAGGTAAACTACTGCTTATGGAGTCTGGCAGCATCTCTCTGGAGTAGACCACAGGAGTGCTTGGCTGTGCGTGTGGCATATCTAATGAGTGTGGGAGCTCTTAACTACTCCAGTACAGCCAGTCTGCCCCACAATCCTTTGTTATGTACATATATTTTTTGGATTATAAGACGCACTTTTCCTCCCAAAAATATGAGAGGAAAATGAGGGGTGCATCTTAAAATCCAAATATAGTTTACCGGGGGGTGGTGAAGAGGGGTCAATGGAGGCAGGGGTAATGCTATGCAGTGTGCTGCCCACGCTGGTCAGTGCAGCGCTGTTCTATGCATCGGGCGGTGCGGCTCTGCTCTGTGCGACCAGGCTCTGCTCTCTGCGGGGCTGCTCTGCTCTGTGCGAGGCTGCTCTTCTCTGCACGGAGCTGCTCTCTGCGGCAGGCGGTCATTCTGAAGATGTCGGTGGTCAAGGCTTCAAATAATGGCACCTAGAGTCAGCTCTCAGCTCAAGCCGCCATTATTTGAAGTCCTCAGCGCCGACCGCCGACATCTTCAGAATGGCCCGTGACTCACTGCCTTTTGCACACAGCAAAGCCGCGCCTCGCCACCCCGCATAGAGTCATGCTGCCCAGAGCAGAGCCACGTCAACAGTCCCGCACAGAGCAAAGTCATGTCACTAGCCCCACACAGAACAGAGCCGCATCACCAGCCCCACACAGAGCACCACCCGCAGTGAGTATCTGGTCCCCTCTCTGTACCACTGGCAGCATTGCAGTACTCCAGTACTGCCCCTGTCTGCTGTGATCCCCGCTCCGCTGCTCCCCCCTCACTCTGATAAAACACCACAGGATTATAAAACGGACTCGATATTTTTTTTTACCTTTTTTTCCTCGAAATTTGTGGTGCGTCTTATAATCCAGTGCATTTTATAAAACGAAAAATACAATAAATATGTTGGTTTGGACCTTTTGATATTATCATTACTTTCCAGTAAAGTTACTATGTTCTGAGAAAGGATGAAAACTTCCTTACATTTTATATAGCATTTTCATTATTTATAAGCAGTAGGGTGTTTTGGGTGCTTTCTTTTTCCCATCCATTTTTGATAAGGTATACGAATATCCACAAACATACCGTGAAGCGTTCTTGTAAAAAGTCTTTTTGTTTGTTATTTGGATCATTATACCTATAACTAAAATCCGGTGTCCTCTAGCCTTCTTTTTCATTTTTACCATATTTTGTTGCTTGGTTCCATAAACAAACACCTTATTAGCAAAAAAAAAAGTAAAAGATAAAAAGAAAAATGTAAAAAAATAACCAGACGCTTTGAAGACTACAAATCAATGGCATTTTTTGCTGACAATGTTGTATCCACTTTCCAGCAATGGAAATCATTGAGCGGCGGCACAAGGCTTTTATCGTTCTATAGAGCTTTTTATTTCTGGAAGTCAGAGGTAGAGTCAACATTAGACTTCTCCAATGTCATCTATAAAATATGAGAAGATCATCTTCACTAAATTTCTCTTTTAACTAAAAAGACATAAAACATGCAGCTCAAACAAGTGTTAAGCTGATATTTGTCATATTTTTCTGGAAGAAGCGGATAGATAGGTGTAGAATATGTGTTTAGGCAGAGTAGCATGTTCAGGAGCACAGTTGCATGTGTGCACAGTGTGGCATGATTACTCCATGTACCTAATGCGGTGCTGCATATGTAATATTCATTAGCGTAACATCATTCTTCAATAGCAAGGCACCAAGGCTTCCGTCACACATCCCTAAAAAACGGTACCGGTGTCATCAATGTTTTGGACCAGTGTGTCATCAGTGTACAGTCCATGTGTTAGTTATTACCATCGATGTATCAGTTTTTTTCACGGATGGATCATTAACTATATAAATTACAAAGCTTGTCCTATACTTTTCAATGTTAAACATGTACAGCCATCCGTGTGCTCTACTGTATGTGTTTTTCACAAACCCATAGACTGCTATTGGGCCTTGTCTTCCGTGCTTCCGGAAAAAAAATGGTCATGTATCTGTGCATAAAAACACAGATATGTGAAGAGCACCATAGGTTATAATGAATACAAATGTGGTATCAGCTCACCAGACTTGCTGCAGGTCCTTAGTAGTAGATTCAGCGCACGGATGGTTAGAAGTCTCCAGGTAGATATAAAGTACAAATCCAGCGCAATCTCATGAAATAGTAAAAATATATATTTGCTTCTTTATTCATAAATTTCCATAAAATCCAAGGGGTACATGCAGCATAAAATTATTAGATGCCCAGGTGAGAGCGACGCGTTTCAACAAACTGTCTTAGTCATGGTCATGGCCATGACTGAGACAGTTTGTTGAAATGCGTCGCTCTGACCTGGGCATCTAATAATTTTATGCTGCATGTACCCCTTGGATTTTATGGAAATTTATGAATAAAGAAGAAAATATATATTTTTACTATTTCATGAGATTGCGCTGGATTTGTGCTTTATAGGTTATAATGGGTATGTGTGGTATCCGTGAAAAAAACAGGTACCACATGTACTAGAAAGACGGATGTGAGAAGGAGGCCTAACAGTATGTAACCAGATATCACCGAGACACGTAAAAGTTGCGCTACCGGGTATTAGTGACAATAATGTGCTTCAATGGCAGACACATTGATTTTCATGTATATAGCCTTAAGGGTGCTTTACACGCTGCGACATCGCTAGCGATGTCGTGCGCGATAGCACCCGCCCCCGTCGTTCGTGCGACATTTGGTGATCGCTGCCATAGAGAACATTATCGCTACGGCAGCGTCACACGCACATACCTTTTCAGCGACGTCGCTGTAACCGCCGAACAATCCCTCCTTCAAGGGGGAGGTGCGTTCGGCGTCATAGCGACGTCACTGCGGCGTCACTAAGCGGCTGCCCAATAGCAGAGGAGGGGCAGAGATGAGCGGCCAGAACATGCCGCCCACCTCCTTCCTTCCTCATTGCCAGTGGACGCAGGTAAGGAGTTGTTCGTCGTTCCTGCGGCGTCACACATAGCGATGTGTGACGCCGCAGGAACGACGAACAACCAGCGGCATGCACCACCAATGATATTATGAAAAGGAGTGACGTGTCAACGATCAACGATTTTTGACGTTTTTGCGATCGTTGATCGTTGCTTCTTGGTGTCACAAGCTGCGATGTCGCTAACGGCGCTGGATGTGTGTCACTAATGACGTGACCCAGACGATATATCATTAGCGATGTCGCAGTGTGTAAAGCACCCTTTAGTGTCCAGGTGGGTCAATATATGGACAAACGAAATGAGGAAATGGGCAATTTGAGCTTTCAGTTGACAGCACTAATTCGTTTAACTCTTCACCAGATATTCTTTGGGCCCCATATATAATTTTCAATTCAAATATACCCCAATATATCTATGTCGCCTTATTGTATGATCTTATGCAATTATTGATGGTTAAATCATAAACTAGATGGGATTGGGGGTTGGTGGGAGTGGTAAAACACCATTGCTCCTGGATTTGGATGTCTAATGATGTTTATATTATTGACGATATCTATATCATTGCCTAATTATGATACTCATTGATGTTGTATGTTTGTCTATTGGTGAATTTTAGCAAAAATTAATAAAGCACTAATTGGCATTAATGTAATGAGTGGGCTTTCATGTTAGGAGGAAGTACATTAGAGGAATGGCAAATGGCTTTAGAGTGTCATTAATAGAGCAAGTGTTTTTAAAAAATAATATTAGCGGGTATTCCTATACATTTGCATAGTCGCTAAATCTTTGAAAAATAGCAAAATATTAAAAAGAGGACAAAACATCCAGAATAAGAAGGAGGTGATTGCTGGATAGTAAAATTGCACCTTAGTGGCTTGCATAGGGCTCCGTTCACACTTGCAGGTGCATAGTAACCTAGTCAGCAGCCTATTACACGCCCATACTATTCGATCAGACGGGCTGCCCGGTACTAGTGTGCACCATATATTGACAGAGTCTCCAATATGCAAGTCCCATTATTAAGGGGCCTGGCTGCACCCTGTATAAAATGTCATGTGCAGAAAAATAAATACACAATATCTGAGGTATTAGTCCATATTATGGCCAAAATAATGGTAGCCTACAAACCACGTCACGGTTCCTCATACTTGTAGGTCCCTACACTAATCTATAAAATTAGAAAAATAGCAAAATAGCAAAAAGAGGATTAAATATCCTCCACAATTTAGAATACTCGCAGCAGGATAAAGCAGTAATGAACTGCCCAGGCCAAGAAAAACTAATACACTAACAGGGTGCAACCAGACCCCCAATAGATGGAAATATCACAGGTGCAAGAGGAGCAAATCACTCACACATTTAGTTGCTAAATCTTTGATAGCAAGAGAGTGAAAACATACATGCCCCATCTCATCTAGGTCTATATGGGTGACTGAGGGAAGCAGACTCACTGGAATGCCTTACGGCCTCCCTCATCAACACCCTGGACATTCTTTCACAAATCTGGGTCTTCTGGGATGTCAATGATGCCACAACCAACTGCCTAGAAGCCTGATGGAGTCACGATATTGCTTTCCTTGGTCCCTTTTGTCCTAACCATTCCCTCACTTCATACCCCTTGCCTTGTGGTATGTATCCACCTTTCTGACCCCTTTTCTTCTTCTCTTCTTATTAGACATTGAATTGTACATATTATTAAGAGTTCAGAACACTGGACATATAACACAACTGGAGAATTAGTCATGGACCGCACCTCCAAAAATCATACCTTGATCTAATGCCCCTAGGCAAAAATTAAATACCTGAATACATGTATGATGTTCTTGGTTTAACATTCTGATAAGACTGTATTAAGCCCATAGCCACGTCACGGTGAACCTCTGAGTGGGTGGACGCCTCAAACAATGTGGTGCTGCGTGCCGACCACTGCCGCAGCGACAGTGGCAGGTGACCTGATGCCTCACACCACCCATGCTGCAAGGCAGAGTCCCCATGACTCCAGGCCACACCGGCCCACTGACACAAAACCTAATAGGGTCCACATCATGGGTATGAACATTATTGTATTATGTATGTGATTTTTCAATAAAGAAGAAACAAACATTTTTAAGGAATTATCAGTGTTGGACTTTCCTTTTCTCGATAAAGGGTGAAGACCAGGATAACCCCTGGGTTCTGTGAAATGGACTAGCTTCAGCTTCAGCGATTTAGGTGAATTAAAACATTTGAGCTTATGTTTCTAAAATGAACACTTCCATTTGAAAATAACAGAAAAGGGAACCACTGAAAACAACATATAATGTCAATACAATATCATCACCAGATATACAAAATATGATGTGAATCTAGCCTAAAATACATATCCTTTTGGATTGCCTCGTCTCCCTGCTGGTGCTTCTCAGTTGCTGATACGGTATCAGCGCCTACTTATTACTTGCATTTTGCAGACTGCGCTAAGGACATACATTAATTACAATAAATGAGTGGAAAGAAACCTTTTTAATCACGTTTTAGTTCCCACTAGGGGACTTCTTCTGACAGAAGGACTACTTATTTGCAGTGGTTATGGTTAATATTGACAGCATCTAAGGGGTTAAAGCAACAGTGCAGTCCTCTGGGGCTCATTCTTGTGACCACTATGGTAAAGTGGCAAAAATGTCACCCATGGGGGCTTAATATAAGTCATTTAAAATTGACACCGCATCATTAAGAACCTGCAGAAAAATATTAATACACGGCATAGCAGAGATACAGAAGGTATTTAATAAAAAAATGATAAAAAAATAAACACAAATACTATGTTCAATGCAAATTCTCTTAAAATACTAAAAATATATATAGTACTCGAATATATTTCACTAACTAAATGCCAGGTAATATAATGTCTTCAATGGACTTTTAATTACAAACATCTATTTTTAATGCTATTATGCCACAAAGCATGATTGCATTGTTCAATTGCCACAAGTACAAAAAAAACAGATTTTCCCAGAAAAGACTCTCATCACCGATGCACAACAAATGAATGATCATTGAGGGTCTTATAACTGGAAAGTCATAGGATTTGAATATTTTCTACAAAAATCTGCAGTATGTATTCTTTATGTATGCTAACCACTCAATCGAGCATTCGGGTCCTTGGGTACGCTCGGTTCTTGGCCCAGTGCGAGCCGCTTGCAGTGTTTGAAAGGCTCGCACTGGGGGTAAAACAGCTTTATCAAATGTAGTGTGTACAAAAAAAAATGAAAAACCCTGCCCTCCCCCTAAAGTGCCCTGCTTATGCCCTGTTTATGGCTGTCTGTATGTGGGCAGAGACCTGAACTGTCCAATCAGTGACTTCCAATGAGGTTTAGGTCAAGTCCGGGTCCAGAAAAGAACTTTATCTAAAGTCCAGCTGAACCCGCCGAACCTGAACTTCTACAGGTCCACTTATCACTCATCACTTGTGTTGCCATCTGTCTGAGTTTCTGCTGACCTATGATCCCAGCAGCCTCAGCATATACATAGAATAGAGGTCAGGTACTCCTTATTTTCAGGTGCACGATCTTTCAGAGCTTCCACTGCATTCATCTCCTGGACTCAAAGAAATCCAGTAAATCACTACATCCAAAGACAACTTCCATCAACTTTCAGGCTGTTGGGCACTTATCAGTGTTCATGCCATGATTGCCAACTTTACTTTTGATTTTTTTTCTGGACAGCCTATAAAAAAAAATCGTGACCGACAACATTTTTTATGAACATATTTGGAAACCGTAATAAAGCTTTATGATTATAAATGATTGATGCCTACAGACACTAATTGTGATAAGAAGACATTATCTGTATTCACTGTAAACTGTAAAAAAAAGATAATTTCTGTCAAAATAATTGATAGTGGGGGAAATAATTATTTCATCCCGTGCTGATTTTGTAAGTTTGCCCACTGACAAAGACATGAACAGTCTATAATTTTAAGGGTAGGTTAATTTAAATAGTGAGAGATAAAATATCCTAAATATAATCCATAAAATCACATTGTATAAATGCAAGCAAGAGATCAAATACTTACAGTATTTCCCCCAATGTATATATATATATATATATATATATATATATATATATATATATATATATATATGACACCTCAATTTTTTTCTATGGACAGGGCAAAAAGTGGACTGTCCAGGAATTTCAGGATGGTTGACAACCCAGTTTCACGTTGTCGGTTCTGAGCAGTGCTGCTATTTCTTAATACATGAGGCCCTGAAGTTCCTTCAGTAGCAGTACCGAGCAGTGTTTGCATCCTATGGCATCTTACTAATTATTTAGCCTGTGCTGTGAGTGCTACAATTAGGCTGGGGCCACACGAGGACTACTGCGATGTTCGCATGACACTCGGCTCGCGCTGACAACACAGCAGGAGCCGAGTGTCATGCGAGTGTCCCTGCGACTGCAGTCCGACTGTGCGAGCGGACCTCAGCTGCAGGGGGCGGGCTGGCTCTGAGGAGGGGTGGGCCGGCACGGAGGAGGGGAGGGAGGGATTTCTCTCCTTCTGTCCTCCATAGACGGCTATTGCGATTCTCGCTCTGCACAGGTGGTACACCGGTGTACTGCGAGTGGAGTGCCATTTTTCTCTCGCCCCATTCACTTGAATGGGTGTGAGAGAAAAGAGTCTCGCATTACAATTGCAGCATGCTACGATTGTTTTCTCGGTCCGATTGGGGCTGAGAAAATAATCGCTCATGTGCGCTGACACACAGGCTAAAATTGGTAAGAGTGGAATGCGATGTTTTATTGCACTCCACTCACACAGATTTTCTCGCCGTGTGGCTTAGGCCTTACATTGTGCCTGAATTATGAAAGCAAGCTGCAAAATTGATGTTTCCCCCTATGTTAGAAAAGGGTAATGCAGCCTGTGCATTTCTAATTTCAGTTCCGACATGTGGGTGCAAGGCTGGCCGGGCTTCATAGAAGCCTCTATGGACATACTTCTGCTTTGTCCCTGCTCATATAGAAGCCCCAAGATCTGGAGAACCACTGCAGGATGTGTATACTTTAGGTCAGAAAGTGGCACAGCCGCGATTCTCAACCTGTCCTGCTCCTATCTGCTCCTAAGTAGATCGGCATCACAGGCAGTGAGGAATTAAGACTTCTCTTGCTCCTCTCTGGCATCAATGACAGAGGAGTCCTAGACTTATCCTTAGATGTGCCCAGCATGCATAGCTGCTAAATAGAGGATACAGTCAATAATTTATATTCTATGCTAAATGTACTACACGTCCAAAGTCTACTAATACACCAGGCCTGAGGGCAGATGCCGGCCTGCCCCCCTGCCCAGCCACCACTGCTGGTCGCCTCAATTGCACTCTATAATTTGCTAAAAATCATATTTTATTTGCTGTTAGCATTCTTTCTGTACAATTCCGGCTGTATATTATTGCTCATAAAGTATAAATGATAGATTATTTTTTAAAATTTATTTTACATGGTGATTTTATTAAAACCTGCTGTGTTGCAAAATCATATTAAAAGACTGTCATGAATGACATACCGTAATTATTAAATTACCTAAGTGTTGGAGAGCAATGCTGTGTACGACATGGTAATTTGCCATACATACTGACATGTCCAAACGTTTCCCTAATACTGCAGACAATGCAACATTTTCAGAATTTGTATGTATTTTAGATGTCAAAATGTTCCAGGAGTTCTATTATGTCATTTATTGCTTTTAAATTAATAATCATTAGAGATGAGCGAATCTTTTGAAATTTGGCATCTTTGACACATTTTCCACAAAATGTCTGTTTGAATCTCCATACTAGAAAGCTTCTAATTACCCTGAAAATAGGTGTATAACACTCTAAGGTCTCCTCTGACTGTATTGAACCCCTTTTGAGCAATTTAACTTATTAATGTCTAAGTGATATCAAATTATCTGGCTAGGAAAAAACAGATGGTAACGGGTGGTAGCCAACAACCTATTTAAAGTGAACCTGTCTGGTACAATATGCATCCAGAACCACGAGCAGTTCTGGGTGCATATTGCTAATCCCTGCCTAACCATCCCTGTATCCAGTAGCATAGATAAAGGGATCTTTAGAAAAAGTATCCTTCATTGTATGCTAATGAGGCCAGCAACTAGTCGCAAGGCCGTTATTTCCCTTGGCTAGTCGGCCCCCTTAGCATGTAAGCACACCCCTGTGGGCGTACTAACATGCTAATGAATGTTCAGCCCCAAAGGCATGGTTGCTCTCGCATATGCTGCCATCTCACCCGATTTCAGCTCAGTGCGCATGATCACTGGACTTGCACACTACACCGTGTGCAGAATTATTAGGCAAGTTGTATTTTAGAGGATTTTTTTTATTATTGATCAATAATAATGTTCTCAATCAACCCAAAAGACTCATAAATATCAAAGCTTAATATTTTTGGAAGTTGGAGTGGGTTTTTTTTTAGATTTGGCTATCTTAGGAGGATATCTGTTTGTGCAGGTAACTATTACTGTGCAGAATTATTAGGCAACTCTGCCAAAGGAAAGGAAGTTGCCTAATAATTAAGCACACCTTATATAGGGTGTTGATGTCATTACACCACACCCCTCCTCATTACAGAGATGCACATCACCTGATTTACTTAATTGGTAGTTGGCTCTCAGGCCTATACAGCTTGGAGTAGGACAACATGTATAAAAATTATCATGTGATCAAAATACTCATTTGCCTAAATATTCTGCACACAGTGTATGAAGTTGGGTGTATGGTATGCGTACCAGTTTAAAACTGGTGTAGTGCGCATGACCGGACGTGCTGAGGACCTCTGATCATGCGCACTGCCCAGTGTTCTGAGGCGATGCAACGGACACAGGTATGCACATCACTGCCGATGATGACGCTGGACAGTGGGCATTAAATAGCATGTTAGCACTCCCCTGTGGGAGTGCTAACATGGTAAGAGGCGGAATGAGCGAAGGAACTAACGCCCTTGTGACTAGCCCCTGCACTCATTAGCATATCATGAAAGATCTTTAGAAATACTTTTTCTAAAGATCACTTTATCTATGCTAGTGTATACAGGGACGGTTAGGCAGGGATTAGCAATATACACCCAGAACTGCTCGTGGTTCTGGGTACATATTGCACCTGTCAGGTTCAGTTTTAAGGAGAATTCTCATGTTATTAAACTGCATTAGTTAGACAGCATGAAAATAAGTAAGTTTGCAATTTAATTGCTTTTTCTATCTGGTTTGATTCTCTTGATGTGAGAGCTTTAATCGTACATAGTGTACAGCTTGTTTCCAAGGATACCAGCCATCAGAGCCTGTCCAAGTGTGCACAGTGGTTACATTCCAGAAGAGGAGTTAAGGACAAACATCCTAATCAGAACTCTCCCAGCAGATAGCTGGTAATCTCACTCCCTCTCTGCTCCTGACAGAGCTCTTATCAGTCCTGTAGAATCAAAGCCCCCATCATCAGCAGTTTCCAAATCAGTTTTCCTAATCAAGGATCTTACTTTTTTGATCTGAGTATTTGTTCAAATACACTGTTATCGCTATATGTTAATATAGTAAAAAGTGTTGGATGCTCTCCAATAAAATAAAGTAAAATGATTTATTTCCCCGCAGCAATATGGGAACTGCTTGATATGGGATAATAAATAATTTTTTATTGATTTTTTGGCATGCTGCCAATTTTTCTACTATCCAAAGGATCTGCTCAAAGGTTCTGGGACTTGCACCTATCCTTTATTGCTATGGTGCTGCTTCTGATTTCTCTATTATATGTAAATATAGCGATAACAATGTGGACTGGGAACAAGCACTGACAGTTTGTTAATGTATTGTAGTAGCATTAATCTCTTGGATTAGAACTTTCATTTAAAGAAGAGTGCATCCGACTCCTTCCAGAGGACCAGGAAGTAAGGAGATTGCTCAAATGTGAGCTGCTTTAGAAACAATTTAAGGATACCCCTTTAAGAAAGAAATGCAATAGACTTTTTAGGTCACTTAAATTGTAAACCTGCAAATGGCTGCAGTATTTGGTTGGCATGTATGTGTGGCGCCCTAGGACCTGGTCGCCACAACAGCATTGCCCTCCCAAAGGGTTAATGCTGAGCCTGGAGGTAATTGGGAGATCCATTGGCCAGCAGGTTTAACACCCAACACAGTTCTCCCTCCGGCCAGCAGGGGGAGCTCTGAACCTGGGATTCCAGGGAGCCTTCCTCTACCCGACCAGAGGGAGGAAGTGGAGTCAGTCTGAAGGGAGTAGTGGAAGTGAACAGACGCAGAGTGAGCTGTCCTGTGAATCTGGGGCCTAGAGCTGGAGCAGCTTGGCCCAGAGAAGCAGGAATAGCTGAGAGGCAGCAGAGAGACTCAGACATCGGAGTCTGTGGTTGCCAGGGTATAAAATCCGTCCCTGGTAGCCGAGTCCGAAGGGCAGGAGAGCTGCAAGCCCCTGGCCCAGAAACATCCAAGGTACAGCTGCAGCATCAGGGCCCGGTGTGGACTCCAGCGGAGAAGCACCAGAGAGAGGGTCTGCGCAGCCACCTACAGAAAGAAGGGACGTGCCATCGGTCCCAGCAGCAAAGAGGGCCATTGCTGGATTCAGAGAAGCAGGGTCCTATCATCACAAAGCAAAGTACAGGAGTAGGCCTCATACTCAGCTGGCCAGAAAGATCATCCCAAGTACTTCCAGGCCGACCGGATCCCCATCACCACCTGTAACGGTCTCCCAGGACTGGACTGTTCCCAGAGTAAAAGAGGAGAAGGTAAAGAGACTGTTGTTTGTGCCTGGTTCTTTCCTCGCCTGTCGGCCCTGCACCGTGTTAGCCACACAACACCATAGACTTTCACGGGCACCAACTGTATCCCGGGGCATCGCTCCACCTGTGGGGAGCAGTACCATCATAGCTGCCATAACATCACCCCGGAGTTCTCCCATAGCAGCGGCGGCTTAATAGCCGCATACCACAGGTGGCGTCACGAACATTAACTTTAACTCATCAGCCACATATTCAACTGACACCCACCAGGGCCACGGAGCCGGGCCCAGCCACCACCGACTACCACCGGACTAGTCCGGCCCGGCACCGGGTGTCCCATAGCCCTGGGGTGGGCGAGTCAACTTTTGGCGTCACGAACAGGATTTCGTGCCCGGTCACACCGGGTACTGTGCGCCTGAAGAATTGCGCTTTAAAGACTGTATTACTGCGTGTTTCACTGTTTGAAAACTGCCGCCGCCATTAGCCTCACTGAGCGCAGGAAGAAGGGGGGCGTGCCTGACAAAGAGCGCGAAGGGAGCGCGCCATCAGAGCAGAGCGCTGTTAACCCCGCGCGACCCAGAAGGAAATTTGAAAAGTGAACGGAGCCTGGTAAGGTTCACTAAGGGGGAGGAAGATGTCCGACGCAGAGGGAGGGCAGGTGGCTGCCATAGCCCGAGACGCCGCAGCACCAGCCGAAGCGATCCCTGTCGCCGTCGCCCCATCCCCCGCTGTAGCGCCGGTAATGCCGATCACCATGCCGTACATACCGGGCGCAGAATGGCTGCCGCAGTACTCCGGGGAGTCCCATACCTTGAGCGACTTCAGAGAAAGCCTGCACAGCTTGTTCCGGGTGTATCCGCTGACTGAGAGCCAGAAGGTGGGCATATTAATGGGACAGCTAGCCGGCGCAGCCCAGCGTGAAGCGAAGTCCTGGCCTGATACAGATAAAGGGACAGTAACCCAGATACTGGCCAAGCTAAAGAGTACTTTTGACACCCGCACCGCAGCAGAGATAAAGATGAGATTCTTTGGGTGCAAGCAGCGGGCCACAGACAGCATAAGGGACTATGCCTTAAACCTGCAGGAGGCCCTGAAAGCGGTTAAACAAGTGGACCCAGAGAGTGTACGTGAGGAACACAAACTCCTAACTGAGCAGTTCATAGAGGGGCTCCTGTCAGATGCCCACAGGACCCAGCTGCGTATCATGGTCCTGCAGAACCCTGCTCTGGACTTTGCAAAGTTTAAGGACCAGGCCATCCGGGTACTGAGAGAATCTACACCGAATGACCCAGTACCCCTCCGGCCTCTTGCTATCACGTACCCCGGGGTGGTGCCTGCAACACGAGCCACTGCAGGGGCTGAGGCGCAGTCCCTGGATAAGGATCCCACTGCAGAGCTCAGACAGCAGGTCCAGGAGCTGACCAAGACTGTAGCTGCCCTTGCCAAGACCGTGCAGTCTCTACAAGTGACCCCATCGCCTGCAAGAATCGAGTTGGCCTCCAGCCCAGATGACGTCCCATGGATGCGACAGAGGAGGGTTCCGCCGACCCGAGGCAGAGACACAGACCGGTATGATTCAACGGGACAACCGATCTGCCGCCGCTGCAGCCAGGCGGGCCACATTGCACGATACTGTCCTTTAAATGGGCCGAGCCTGGGGCCAGGAGCCGACCCCCAGGTGTAAGGAAGCCCGGCTCAACACCCAGCCGCAGCAAGTATGTGGGAGGACGACCGGTCCTTCCCATTGTGCTGGATGGGATCCCTTTGAATGCCCTCCTGGATACGGGGTCCCAGGTAACAACCATCCCCTACAAACTGTACAAAAGATATTGGGCTGATTCAGACATTGACCATGGCCCAGATGATGATTTAACAATTGTGGCCAGTAATGGTCAGCCCTTACCTCAAATTGGGTACAAAGAAGTAACCATTAAAGTGGGGCGGGTAGAATTGCCGTGTCAGGGGATGATAATTGTAGATATTGATCGCAAAGAATCTGACCCATTGGTAACCATTGGTACAAATGTGATAGAAAATTGTGTTGCCGAAGTGATAATTTTGTTGCAACAGGCGTCTGAAACTGCCAGCTCCGGGCAGCAGCGTGCCCTACAGAGGGAGATCAGAGCCCTGATGAGGAGGCAGCAGGTAGAGCTGGCCGGAGGAGAAATTGGCAGTGTGAGGGTAAGTGACCCCCTCCCCATTGCAATACCCCCAAGAAGTGAAATGTTGATATGGTGTCGGGCAGCAATAGGCCTCAAGGGTCAGGATTACCATGCCTTGGTAGAACCGGTGTATTCAGACAGCAGGCCTGGAGTCCTGATAGCCAGAGGGGTAGCAGACGTCCGCAAGGGGAGAGTGCCCATCCGTGTCCTGAATTGTGGGGAGGAGGAAGCCAAATTGCCCCGGTACGCCACTGTAGCAAAACTGTACACTGTCAGCAACAACACCATCAAAGCAGTGGAACCCTTGATCCCGTCCGACCAGGCGGAAGACAATGGCTCCAAGGGGCAGCTGGAAGACTGGTGCCAAAACTTACATGTGGGCACCGACTCCACCCCCTCACACCAAAAGCATGGGGTTTACCGGGTGGTACAGGAGTACGAGCGGGTCTTCAGCAAACACCCCCTAGATTTTGGGCAGGTGAAAGGGGTTAAACATCAAATCCCCACGGGTGATCATCCTCCCGTTAAAGAGAGATACCGCCCTGTACCCCCCGCACAGTATCAGCGTGCCAAAGAAATGTTACGGGAAATGAAGGAGGCTGGGGTTATCAGAGATAGTTGTAGCCCCTGGGCAGCTCCACTAGTGCTCGTAAAGAAAAAAGATGGTACAATGAGAATGTGTGTAGATTACAGGCAAATTAACCGCATTACACATAAAGATGCTTATCCACTACCCAGAATAGAGGAGTCACTAACAGCCTTAAAGTCAGCTAACTATTTCTCCACCTTGGATCTCACCAGTGGGTATTGGCAGGTTCCCGTGGCAGAGGCGGACAAGGAGAAGACTGCATTCACGACGCCAATGGGCCTCTGCGAGTTCAACTGTATGCCATTCGGGCTCTGCAACGCCCCAGGGACATTCCAACGGTTGATGGAGTGCTGCTTGGGCCACCACAACTTCGAAACCGTGCTGTTGTACCTGGATGACGTCATAGTCTACTCCAAGACTTATGAAGACCACCTGAAGCACTTAGCAGAAGTGTTTGAGTCTTTGTCAAAATATGGCCTGAAGATCAAGCCGTCCAAATGTCACCTCTTGAAGCCAAAGGTACAGTACCTGGGTCATGTGGTCAGCGCAGAAGGTGTGGCACCTGATCCGGAGAAAGTCACCGTAATCAAGGACTGGCCAAGACCCACCACGGTAAAGGAGGTGCGGCAGTTCCTTGGGCTGGTGGGCTACTACCGAAGGTTCATTGATGGTTTCACCAAGATAGCAGCGCCCCTTCAAGATCTCCTGGTGGGCCAGCCAAAGCAGGCTAAGAAGCAGAGCCCTCCCTTTGAATGGAGCAGCCAACTAGAAACATCCTTTGTCCAGCTGAAAGGGGCTCTCACGGGAGAAGAAATTCTGGCCTACCCTGACTACAGCCAGCCGTTTGTACTGTATACAGACGCCAGCAACGTGGGCCTGGGAGCCGTGTTGTCCCAGGTGCAGGGAGGCAGAGAGAAGGTGATAGCGTACGCCAGTAGGAAGCTTCGGCCCACAGAAAGGAATCCAGAAAACTACAGTTCCTTCAAGCTGGAGTTCCTCGCTATTGTTTGGGCAGTGACTGAACGCTTCAAGCACTATCTGGCGTCGGCCAAGTTCACCATCTTCACGGACAACAATCCGTTGACACACCTGGCAACAGCCAAGTTAGGTGCGTTGGAACAGCGGTGGATGGCCCGGCTGTCTAACTTTGACTTTACCATCAAGTATCGGGCTGGCAAGAAGAATAACAATGCTGATGCGCTGTCCAGAATGCCTCACTTACCCGAATCTGGAGAAGACCTGGATGAACTCGAAGAGATAGAGTTACCGGCTTTCCATCATCAGGGTGTTTCCCAGTGTGAGCATGCTGTGGGAGTGAAGCGCTCGAGCCAACACGAGGTCTCGGTTAACCCATTACTCCACCATAATTGGGAAGAGACACAGAACGGTGACCCGGCTGTGCGATTGGTCAAAGAAAAGCTAGCACAAGCTGAGACTCATCTTGGCCCAGATGCTCCAGAAGAAGCCCAGCAGTTGTGGAAAGAGAGGGGACGACTGTTCACCTACCAAGGCAAGCTCTGCAAGAGATATGTCAACTATCGAACAAATGAACTTGTCTGGCAGATAGTGGTTCCGCAGAGAGATGCTCCAATGGTCCTAGCAGCGTATCATGATAACGCAGGACACTTCGGGTGGAAGAAGTTGGAAGCCCTACTCCGTGATCGGTTCTATTGGGTGCACATGAGAAAGATGATCGAGAAGTGGTGCCGAGACTGTGGCCCGTGTAACCTGAGGCGGAAAGACGATGCCAGCCAAAAGTCTCCCCTACAGCCAATTGTCACAAAGCAGCCCCTGGAGTTGGTGGCCCTGGACCACGTGAAGTTAACACCAAGCCGGTCAGGCTATGTGTACGCCCTCACCATTGTGGACCATTACTCTCGTTTCCTGGTAGTAGTGCCTGTGAAGGACCAGACAGCCAGGACAGCAGCTAGAGCGTTCCAGGCATCCTTTTGTCGACCTCACGGCTATCCGGAAAGGGTACTGACTGATCAGGGTCCTGCATTCGAGGCTGAAGTGTTCCAAGAGTTCTGTAACATGTACGGTTGTAAGAAAATCCGAACCACACCGTACCACCCCCAAACCAATGGACTGTGCGAGAAAATGAACCATGTGGTTATTGATATGCTGAAGACCCTGCCGCTGGAGGAAAGGAACCAATGGCCAGAAAAGTTGCCAGATCTGGTAGACCTGTACAACCACATCCCAGTGAATTCGACCAACTGCAGCCCCGCTTACCTGATGCGAGCCAGACCAGGCAAGTTGCCTGTAGACTTTGAGATGGGGACTGTGTCGCCTGAGGCGGTTCAAGAAATAGAGGATTGGGATACAGAACGGCAGCAGCGGTACCGTAAGGTCCAGGAGTGCGTAGAAAGGAGCCTGTCTCAAGCAAGAACGAGGCAAGAACAGCATTACAATCAAACAGCCCCAGCAACTCCCTTAGCACCTGGAGAACAAGTCCTCAAGAAGAAGCGGAAGACGCATAAATTGGATGATCAGTGGGAAAACGAGCCCTACACCATTATCCCCTCCAACTTTGACAACAGTAAGGTGTGCCTCATAAGCAAGGATGAAGGCAAGACTTGTCAAGCAGTATCCAGAGACCGCCTGAAGACGTGCCCTGAGCGGTGCAAAGTTCAAAAGGAAG
This sequence comes from Anomaloglossus baeobatrachus, assembly GCF_048569485.1. NCBI lineage: Eukaryota > Metazoa > Chordata > Amphibia > Anura > Aromobatidae > Anomaloglossus > Anomaloglossus baeobatrachus. Next base: position 412,644,148 of record NC_134354.1, on the reverse strand, counting down.
TGGAGGAAGTTCGAGAAGAGGGGGAAGAGATGATACAAACAATCCTCGGCAAATTCCCCAAGACTTGGACCCGCATAAATGGTGCCGTAGTGGTACCGGTCCTGACGTTCCCACAGTTGGTCGAGCCAGAAACAGAACAGGTTCCGGATCCACCCAAAGAACCGTCCGCCCCGACACGAGGTGACACGCCAGCAGCGGAACAGGAGGATCAACCCCCTGTCAGTGGTGAACCTGTCATACCCTTGGCGACTCTTAGACCACATGGGCGATCATCATGCATACCTATTGGGGTTAGGCCTACCGGTAGTGCTGAGATAGGAGACACACTAAGTAGTCAGGGACAAACACCAGAGCTACGCAGGTCCCAACGCAGCACTCGGGGACAACCCCCTCTAAGGTATAGGGAATCAAATGTATAAAGGAGAAAGAAAGAGTATTTATTGGAATGTAAATAGTTATGCGAAATGTCTGTAATGTTGTGTACAAAATGTTTTTCTTTTTCTTTGATTGTGAAAATGGACAATTGGGCCACTGGACTATGGGTGGCCAACACCTAAATTGTTCATAGTTAGCACCAGTGTGCTCGACACCCCTGAAGAAAAACCCGTCCGGCGTGCATAGAGTGGGGTCATCAATGCTCTGACGCACGCCCAGAGCCTACGTTGGGGGTTTTATCGCGGCGGGTCCCCCATGGAGCAGTGTAATGGACACCCGGCAGGGAGCCACACTGGACTCTTATAGTACTGTTTGAATTTGTAACGTTAAAGAGAATGTGCCTCCCATATTGGGATGAAATGTATGACATGTTATGTTTTGTTTCCACAGTCCGGGAGTACTGAATTTAACTAAGGGGGAGTGTGGCGCCCTAGGACCTGGTCGCCACAACAGCATTGCCCTCCCAAAGGGTTAATGCTGAGCCTGGAGGTAATTGGGAGATCCATTGGCCAGCAGGTTTAACACCCAACACAGTTCTCCCTCCGGCCAGCAGGGGGAGCTCTGAACCTGGGATTCCAGGGAGCCTTCCTCTACCCGACCAGAGGGAGGAAGTGGAGTCAGTCTGAAGGGAGTAGTGGAAGTGAACAGACGCAGAGTGAGCTGTCCTGTGAATCTGGGGCCTAGAGCTGGAGCAGCTTGGCCCAGAGAAGCAGGAATAGCTGAGAGGCAGCAGAGAGACTCAGACATCGGAGTCTGTGGTTGCCAGGGTATAAAATCCGTCCCTGGTAGCCGAGTCCGAAGGGCAGGAGAGCTGCAAGCCCCTGGCCCAGAAACATCCAAGGTACAGCTGCAGCATCAGGGCCCGGTGTGGACTCCAGCGGAGAAGCACCAGAGAGAGGGTCTGCGCAGCCACCTACAGAAAGAAGGGACGTGCCATCGGTCCCAGCAGCAAAGAGGGCCATTGCTGGATTCAGAGAAGCAGGGTCCTATCATCACAAAGCAAAGTACAGGAGTAGGCCTCATACTCAGCTGGCCAGAAAGATCATCCCAAGTACTTCCAGGCCGACCGGATCCCCATCACCACCTGTAACGGTCTCCCAGGACTGGACTGTTCCCAGAGTAAAAGAGGAGAAGGTAAAGAGACTGTTGTTTGTGCCTGGTTCTTTCCTCGCCTGTCGGCCCTGCACCGTGTTAGCCACACAACACCATAGACTTTCACGGGCACCAACTGTATCCCGGGGCATCGCTCCACCTGTGGGGAGCAGTACCATCATAGCTGCCATAACATCACCCCGGAGTTCTCCCATAGCAGCGGCGGCTTAATAGCCGCATACCACAGGTGGCGTCACGAACATTAACTTTAACTCATCAGCCACATATTCAACTGACACCCACCAGGGCCACGGAGCCGGGCCCAGCCACCACCGACTACCACCGGACTAGTCCGGCCCGGCACCGGGTGTCCCATAGCCCTGGGGTGGGCGAGTCATATGGGTCTATTATTGGACTAGTACAAGGTGATTCACTTGCCACTTTATCCGGAAAAATAGATGTAACTTCTAAAAGAGCCGGTAAACCGTACTGAAATTTCATCTGTACATACTTTGGTTCTTGAGAAGTGAGCGTGCAATGAACCTCAGCGACAGCGATGAAAGGCATCCTTGCGCTGAGTGGTCTCGCCGACTTATCGCCCCACCATTCATCCCCACTACTTTATGCACGCATTTCTGCAGGTCAGTAGTGTATGTGTGGTTCTTGCATTTCCTCCTGCTGAATTCCTTCTTCATTTGTTAACAATGTGCAGATACACTTTGGACGGATGTGTTTTCAGTGTGAAAACTTATTGAAAAACTGAGTCTTTAAAGAGGAGTCAAAGTGAGTTTCTAAGGAAGGTTGGAGGTCGAAATCCACCATCCAAACTGTGTCATTGGTGAATAAGCTGGAACATGCCAGAACATTACTGGATAGGTATGATAGAGGAGATCCGAAAATGTCTGAGGACACAATTCAATACGTGAAACAGTGACTTTTGGCATCTACATGTAAATCGTTGCACAGTATTTCTCAAGAGACAGTCATGTCTTATTCCACATTCACTTTGTTTCAGGATTTTTCTTCACTAACAAAATTAGAACAAAGGGGTATTAAATGGCCCTCCTTGTTTGTTATGAATCGAAAAAAAGGGCTAATTAAGGGGAACCAATCACCAGGATTTTTGTGTATAACCTAAAGCCAGTGCTATACAATTGATTTCATTTTTGACTTGCAGGACCTGTGCTGATGTCATACCAATGTGACCAGAATGGGTGGGGCTTCAGCCAACAGAAAAATGTTGCTTCCTGGTATCAGCATTGTTTGCTGAGGCCCCGCCCCTTCTGGTCACATGGGTATTACCTCACACAAGTCCTGCAAGTCAAAAATTAAATCGATTGTATAATACTTATGCTAATTCTAACAGGCGGAGGGGCTAAGTATGAATACCCCCCCAGATATTATCTGATCCTCAGCTGTTGTCACTCAAGAAGCTGCCGATTTTATAAACTTTACTTTCCTGGGTTTCAAAACCTAAACATCCGAGCTGACCACTACAGATATGTATAGAATCAGCCTGATAGTGCCAGTATAGCACTGGCTTTAGGTTATGTGATTGGTTGATTGCTGATTGGTTCCCTTTAACATTTTGTAATTCTGTATACCACAGATCAATTAACAGTCACACAAACTCTGCAAGTCCTACACCTCTCTATTACTTGAATCTTTGTATTATGGTTCACTAATGGAAACTACCTCTTCTATTTTCCATGTTCTTCAGATCTTTAGTAGTTTATCACAAATGGGTATACCCTTTTAGATCCCGAGCTGATGCAATCTTCAGAAGTGTGTAATTGGTGCCGGACATTTTTTTGTTGAGCAATTCTCAAAATTGAATTGCAAATTGTTAGAATTCACTGGGACCTGCAATTTTAAGAAAATTCAACTCCTTAATCTCTAACAATTAGTTTACCTTACTTTTTACCAAAATATCCAATACTGTCCAAATATTTCATAAAGTATGTGGTAATTAATATAGTACTAGTTTTTATTTTTACCATTGAGCTTTGCAAAAGTATATGCTCTCTTGGTTATGGGCATGTTAAACATATGTTCTTCAATGTTTTTCAGCTATGACCCAAATCTGCTTGCCGCTTTTTACGTGCCGATGCAGATGGTAGATTCCCCTTTGCCTGCCCTGTACTGTATCCTATGACACGGCACCTATGCAGGAGCCTGGCAATATTCCCATCCTGTCACCGAGCAAACTTGATATGACAGCAGATATTCCAGGAGGAGGATTTTGCTAAACGCCCTACAAATTGTGAAGAGGCAGTTTATCCTAAATCATTCTTAGCTTTGTGGAACTCTTTCAGTAAGCAGGCGTGCTGCATCCCTGCCATATGCGGACAGCCTGCACAGAAAAGGTTTGTGGCAAGAGCCCATGTTAAAGACTTGGACAGTATTGTAATCTGGCACTCGAAGGATTTGGAGTTCAATTACCATATGGAAGCCCCTTATAATCACAGCAGCTAAAGGGAAAACTGCAAGCACTGCAAACAATTTATCATACAATCAATATAATTCTGAAAAAAGTCATACATAAAAATCAAACAACTCATACACAATTATTTATAGTAAGCCTAAATGAAGGCAAAATAAATTATGCCAGTTTTTAGTCTCATCTTGAATACCTCATTCACATGCATTACTAGAAAATACTGGAACCATGTCAAACTTTTGAAAGCCCCTTTTCACCAACCTTTTCACCAACCACCAACCTTTACTAGCTCTACCAGTATGTAACAGTTAAGTCTCTTTCACATATCCGTGTAACACAGTCTACTTACGGACCATGATGCACAGACTGGCCACGGGTCTTCCTATGTTGGGTTGTTACATTCCCCTTTTTTTATGAGGCTGTTAGGCTATGTGCCCACGGGAGATTAAACCTGCGGATTTATCTGCGGAAAATCCGCGGATTTTCTTGATTTTCCAGATAAATCCGCAGGTTTCAGCATGTACAGGCACTCCCCATGTTATCCTAAGGGACATGGGGAGTGCTGTGTCCATGCTGTGGATACGTGCAGCTGCGGAATATGCTGCGGATGTCCCGCAGCCGCACATAATTGCATGTCAATTCTTTCTGCGTAATTACCTGCGGAAACCCCAGCCCTCCACTATGGAGATAGGGCCGGGACGTCCGCAGGTAATCCACAGGAATGTCCACAGGGTTACTGCAGCTATTTCGCTGTACTATTGCAGCTAAAAATAGCTGCGGATTCCGGGTAGCAGCTGCGAGGAACCTGTGGACAAACCTGCGGATATATATCAGCAGGTGCGAGCTCCCATGGGCACATAGCCTTAGAGTTTTTATGGAAGACATGAATGCGAAATGCACATTGGTACTTGTCTATTTACACTCAGGTCTCTCCCTATCCACTATTCTTTATTCAGAGGCGTATCTAGGGGGGTCTGGCGGGACATCTGCCCTGGGCGCAGCTGTGAGGGGGGCGCTGTCAGGCTCCCTGATGCAGCACTCTGAGAGTCTCCCCGGCGGCTGTGTTTTACCGCCCTCTGTAGTGGGAGCCGGCTTTTCTCCGAGTCCAGCAGTCAAGCGGACAACCGGAGTCAGAGAAAGTGTGGCGCGCGGCTCCCTGTGATCATTTGCATGGCCAAGGGTTGCTTTGTGCGACCTGTGCAGTGACACAGTGTGCCGGTCGGCAAACAACACTGGGGGGGACTTCCCCCCGCCTCTAGCTCCTGCACATCTCCTGTCAGATTGCAGCGTGATGGGGGAGGGGCCCGCACGACCGTGCTGCATAGTGCCATGTGCTCAGCCTGTCACCCTCCCGTCCTGTGCACTCATGCCTATGTGCTCGGCTCTAGCACCTCAGAGGAGACAGAAGAGGAGAATCAAGCAAGCGCTGATTGGCCGCACATTAAACCCTTAGTGTCCGGCTGCTGCCTCCATCTTACAGGAGGAGGGTGCGTTAGTCAGGAAATTGTGCTGCACCTGAGCTTACAGGGGCAACTAGGAAGCAGGTATTTATATCTGAGCTAAGTATGTTTATGTCTAATATACAGTATATCACCATATATCTGATGTATTAGTGACTTCAATGTTCAGTGTATGTGTGCTGTATATGTCCAGTGTGTGAGTGCTGTATAGAAGTGTGAGTGCTGTATAGAAGGTGTGAGTGCTGTATAGAAGGTGTGAGTGCTGTTTAAAAGGTGTGAGTGCTGTATAAAAGGTGTGAGTGCTGTATAAAAGGTGTGAGTGCTGTATATGGGGTGTCAGTGCTGTATACGGGGTGTCAGTGCTGTATACAGAATGTGAGTGCTGTGTATGGCTTGTGTGAGTGCTGTATACGGCGTGTGTGAATGCTGTATACCGGTTGTGAGTGCTGCATAAAGGGTGAGTGCTGTATACAGCGTGTCGCGTGTGTGAGTGCTGTGTAAGGCGTTTGAGTGCTGTATACGGTATGTGAGTGCTGTATACAGCGTGTCGCATGTGAGTGCTGTGTACAGGGTTTGAGTGCTGTGTACGGCGTGTGAGTGCTGTATACAGTATGTGAGTGCTGTATACAGCATGTCGCATGTGTGAGTGCTGTATACGATATGTGAGTGCTGTATACAGCGTGTCGTATGCAAGTGTTGTGTACAGGGTGTGAGTGCTGTGTACAGCATGTGAGTTCTGTATACAGTATGTGAGTGCTGTATACAGCGTGTCGCGTGAGTGCTGTGTACGGCATACAGTATGTCCAATGCATGTGTACTGTATATGGCCAGTGTGTGTCGCGTGCAGTATACAATATCACCAGTGTGTCAAGACTGTGTGCAGTATACGCCCATTGTGTGAGTACAATGTGCTGTATACTGCCAGTGTGTCAGAGTTGTGTGCGGTATATAGCCAGTGTGTCATGGCTGTGTGCAGTATATGGCCAGTGTATCATGGCTGTGTGCGTTATATGGTCAGTGTGTCATGGCTGTGTGCGTTATATGGTCAGTGTGTTATGGTTCTATGCAGTATATGGTCAGTGTGTCATGGTTGTGTGCAGTATATGGCCAGTGTGTCATGGCTGTTTGCAGTATATGGCCAGTGTATCATGGCTGTGTGCGTTATATGGTCAGTGTGTAATGGCTGTGTGCGTTATATGGTCAGTGTGTCATGGCTGTGTGCATTATATGGTCAGTGTGTCATGGCTGTTTGCAGTATATGGCCAGTGTATCATGGCTGTGTGCGTTATATGGTCAGTGTGTCATGGCTGTGTGCGTTATATGGTCAGTGTGTCATGGCTGTGTGCGTTATATGGTCAGTGTGTTATGGTTCTATGCAGTATATGGTCAGTGTGTCATGGTTGTGTGCAGTATATGGCCAGTGTGTCATGGCTGTTTGCAGTATATGGCCAGTGTATCATGGCTGTGTGCGTTATATGGTCAGTGTATCATGGCTGTGTGCGTTATATGGTCAGTGTGTCATGGCTGTGTGCGTTATATGGTCAGTGTGTCATGGCTGTTTGCAGTATATGGCCAGTGTATCATGGCTGTGTGCGTTATATGGTCAGTGTGTCATGGCTGTGTGCGTTATATGGTCAGTGTGTCATGGCTGTGTGCGTTATATGGTCGTATGGTCAGTGTGTCATGGCTGTGTGCAGTATATGGCCAATGTGTCATGGCTGTGTGCAGTATACGGTCAGTGTGTCATGGCTGTGCGCGGTATACAGTCAGTGTATCATGGCTGTGTGCGGTATGTGGCCAGTGTGCCTGATCGGTTGTGATCCAGCACCTGGCACTCTCGCCAGTTGACTGTTTTTAAGGGAACCTGTCAGGTGCAATATACACTCAGGACCACGAGCAGTTCTGGGTGTATATTGCTAGTCCTTGCCTAACTGTCCGTGTATACACTAGTATAGATAAAGAGATCTTTAGAAAAAGTATTTCTAAAGATCTGTTATCATATGCCAATGAGTGCAGCAACTAGTCCCAAGGGTGTTATTTCCCTTGCTAGTCAGTCCCATTAGCATGTTAATATGCCCCTGTGGGCGTGCAATCATGCTAATGAATATGCAGCATTAGAGGATCATCTCACTCACCTCTCCGCTGCTGTTGTCGCCTGACGCTGGATTTCGGCTCAGTGCGCATGACCCCGGAGTTTCAGTCATGTCAACTACTACAGTTTGAAGCCAGGGTGTGTACACCTGGCTTCATAGTGCACATGACTAAAACTCCGGGGTCATGCGCACTAAGCCGAAATCCAGCGTCAGGTGGCGATGGCAGCATCGCATACGATGAAACACCTTTAGAAATACTTTTTCTAAAGATACCTTTATCTATGCTAGTGTGTACAGGGACAGTTAGGTGGGGATTAGCAATATGCACCCATATTGTACCTGACAGGTTCCCTTTAAATATCAATGACAGCAGCAGACGGCCAGAGTGCTCAATTCCAGATATGCTCTGTCTTCTGATAGTGGCCGTGCCCAGGTACTGTACATCTGTTCCCATGCTAATCAATGAGGCAGATGTGCAGTACTTGGCATAATTGTGCTCATGACTCGCCCACCCCAGGGCTATGGGACACCCGGTGCCGGGCCGGACTAGTCCGGTGGTCGTCAGTGGTGGCTGGGCCCGGCTCCGTGGCCCTGGTGGGTGTCAGTTGAATATGTGGCTGATGAGTTAAAGTTAATGTTCGTGACGCCACCTGTGGTATGCGGCTATTAAGCCGCGGCGGCTATGGGAGAACTCCGGGGTGATGTTATGGCAGCTATGATGGTACTGCTCCCCACAGGTGGAGCGATGCCCCGGGATACAGTTGGTGCCCTTGAAAGTCTATGGTGTTGTGTGGCTAACACGGTGCAGGGCCGACAGGCGAGGAAAGAACCAGGCACAAACAACAGTCTCTTTACCTTCTCCTCTTTTACTCTGGAAACAGTCCAGTCCTGGGAGACCGTTACAGGTGGTGATGGGGATCCGGTCGGCCTGGAAGTACTTGGGATAATCTTTCTGGCCAGCTGAGTATGAGGCCTACTCCTGTACTTTGCTTTGTGATGATAGGACCCTGCTTCTCTGAATCCAGCAATGGCCCTCTTTGCTGCTGGGACCGATGGCACGTCCCTTCTTTCTGTAGGTGGCTGCGCAGACCCTCTCTCTGGTGCTTCTCCGCTGGAGTCCACACCGGGCCCTGATGCTGCAGCTGTACCTTGGATGTTTCTGGGCCAGGGGCTTGCAGCTCTCCTGCCCTTCGGACTCGGCTACCAGGGACGGATTTTATACCCTGGCAACCACAGACTCCGATGTCTGAGTCTCTCTGCTGCCTCTCAGCTATTCCTGCTTCCCTGGGCCAAGCTGCTCCAGCTCTAGGCCCCAGATTCACAGGACAGCTCACTCTGCGTCTGCTCACTTCCACTACTCCCTTCAGACTGACTCTACTTCCTCCCTCTGGTCGGGTAGAGGAAGGCTCCCTGGAATTCCAGGTTCAGAGCTCCCCCTGCTGGCCGGAGGGAGAACTGTGTTGGGTGTTAAACCTGCTGGCCAATGGATCTCCCAATTACCTCCAGGCTCAGCATTAACCCTTTGGGAGGGCAATGCTGTTGTGGCGACCAGGTCCTAGGGCGCCACACTCCCCCTTAGTTAAATTCAGTACTCCCGGACTGTGGAAACAAAACATAACATGTCATACATTTCATCCCAAAATGGGAGGCACATTCTCTTTAACGTTACAAATTCAAACAGTACTATAAGAGTCCAGTGTGGCTCCCTGCCGGGTGTCCATTACACTGCTCCATGGGGGACCCGCCGCGATAAAACCCCCAACGTAGGCTCTGGGCGTGCGTCAGAGCATTGATGACCCCACTCTATGCACGCCGGACGGGTTTTTCTTCAGGGGTATCGAGCACACTGGTGCTAACTATGAACAATTTAGGTGTTGGCCACCCATAGTCCAGTGGCCCAATTGTCCATTTTCACAATCAAAGAAAAAGAAAAACATTTTGTACACAACATTACAGACATTTCGCATACTATTTACATTCCAATAAATACTCTTTCTTTCTCCTTTATACATTTGATTCCCTATACCTTAGAGGGGGTTGTCCCCGAGTGCTGCGTTGGGACCTGCGTAGCTCTGGTGTTTGTCCCTGACTACTTAGTGTGTCTCCTATCTCAGCACTACCGGTAGGCCTAACCCCAATAGGTATGCATGATGATCGCCCATGTGGTCTAAGAGTCGCCAAGGGTATGACAGGTTCACCACTGACAGGGGGTTGATCCTCCTGTTCCACTGCTGGCGTGTCACCTCGTGTCGGGGCGGACGGTTCTTTGGGTGGATCCGGAACCTGTTCTGTTTCTGGCTCGACCAACTGTGGGAACGTCAGGACCGGTACCACTACGGCACCATTTATGCGGGTCCAAGTCTTGGGGAATTTGCCGAGGATTGTTTGTATCATCTCTTCCCCCTCTTCTCGAACTTCCTCCACTTCCTTTTGAACTTTGCACCGCTCAGGGCACGTCTTCAGGCGGTCTCTGGATACTGCTTGACAAGTCTTGCCTTCATCCTTGCTTATGAGGCACACCTTACTGTTGTCAAAGTTGGAGGGGATAATGGTGTAGGGCTCGTTTTCCCACTGATCATCCAATTTATGCGTCTTCCGCTTCTTCTTGAGGACTTGTTCTCCAGGTGCTAAGGGAGTTGCTGGGGCTGTTTGATTGTAATGCTGTTCTTGCCTCGTTCTTGCTTGAGACAGGCTCCTCTCTACGCACTCCTGGACCTTACGGTACCGCTGCTGCCGTTCTGTATCCCAATCCTCTATTTCTTGAACCGCCTCAGGCGACACAGTCCCCATCTCAAAGTCTACAGGCAACTTGCCTGGTCTGGCTCGCATCAGGTAAGCGGGGCTGCAGTTGGTCGAATTCACTGGGATGTGGTTGTACAGGTCTACCAGATCTGGCAACTTTTCTGGCCATTGGTTCCTTTCCTCCAGCGGCAGGGTCTTCAGCATATCAATAACCACATGGTTCATTTTCTCGCACAGTCCATTGGTTTGGGGGTGGTACGGTGTGGTTCGGATTTTCTTACAACCGTACATGTTACAGAACTCTTGGAACACTTCAGCCTCGAATGCAGGACCCTGATCAGTCAGTACCCTTTCCGGATAGCCGTGAGGTCGACAAAAGGATGCCTGGAACGCTCTAGCTGCTGTCCTGGCTGTCTGGTCCTTCACAGGCACTACTACCAGGAAACGAGAGTAATGGTCCACAATGGTGAGGGCGTACACATAGCCTGACCGGCTTGGTGTTAACTTCACGTGGTCCAGGGCCACCAACTCCAGGGGCTGCTTTGTGACAATTGGCTGTAGGGGAGACTTTTGGCTGGCATCGTCTTTCCGCCTCAGGTTACACGGGCCACAGTCTCGGCACCACTTCTCGATCATCTTTCTCATGTGCACCCAATAGAACCGATCACGGAGTAGGGCTTCCAACTTCTTCCACCCGAAGTGTCCTGCGTTATCATGATACGCTGCTAGGACCATTGGAGCATCTCTCTGCGGAACCACTATCTGCCAGACAAGTTCATTTGTTCGATAGTTGACATATCTCTTGCAGAGCTTGCCTTGGTAGGTGAACAGTCGTCCCCTCTCTTTCCACAACTGCTGGGCTTCTTCTGGAGCATCTGGGCCAAGATGAGTCTCAGCTTGTGCTAGCTTTTCTTTGACCAATCGCACAGCCGGGTCACCGTTCTGTGTCTCTTCCCAATTATGGTGGAGTAATGGGTTAACCGAGACCTCGTGTTGGCTCGAGCGCTTCACTCCCACAGCATGCTCACACTGGGAAACACCCTGATGATGGAAAGCCGGTAACTCTATCTCTTCGAGTTCATCCAGGTCTTCTCCAGATTCGGGTAAGTGAGGCATTCTGGACAGCGCATCAGCATTGTTATTCTTCTTGCCAGCCCGATACTTGATGGTAAAGTCAAAGTTAGACAGCCGGGCCATCCACCACTGTTCCAACGCACCTAACTTGGCTGTTGCCAGGTGTGTCAACGGATTGTTGTCCGTGAAGATGGTGAACTTGGCCGACGCCAGATAGTGCTTGAAGCGTTCAGTCACTGCCCAAACAATAGCGAGGAACTCCAGCTTGAAGGAACTGTAGTTTTCTGGATTCCTTTCTGTGGGCCGAAGCTTCCTACTGGCGTACGCTATCACCTTCTCTCTGCCTCCCTGCACCTGGGACAACACGGCTCCCAGGCCCACGTTGCTGGCGTCTGTATACAGTACAAACGGCTGGCTGTAGTCAGGGTAGGCCAGAATTTCTTCTCCCGTGAGAGCCCCTTTCAGCTGGACAAAGGATGTTTCTAGCTGGCTGCTCCATTCAAAGGGAGGGCTCTGCTTCTTAGCCTGCTTTGGCTGGCCCACCAGGAGATCTTGAAGGGGCGCTGCTATCTTGGTGAAACCATCAATGAACCTTCGGTAGTAGCCCACCAGCCCAAGGAACTGCCGCACCTCCTTTACCGTGGTGGGTCTTGGCCAGTCCTTGATTACGGTGACTTTCTCCGGATCAGGTGCCACACCTTCTGCGCTGACCACATGACCCAGGTACTGTACCTTTGGCTTCAAGAGGTGACATTTGGACGGCTTGATCTTCAGGCCATATTTTGACAAAGACTCAAACACTTCTGCTAAGTGCTTCAGGTGGTCTTCATAAGTCTTGGAGTAGACTATGACGTCATCCAGGTACAACAGCACGGTTTCGAAGTTGTGGTGGCCCAAGCAGCACTCCATCAACCGTTGGAATGTCCCTGGGGCGTTGCAGAGCCCGAATGGCATACAGTTGAACTCGCAGAGGCCCATTGGCGTCGTGAATGCAGTCTTCTCCTTGTCCGCCTCTGCCACGGGAACCTGCCAATACCCACTGGTGAGATCCAAGGTGGAGAAATAGTTAGCTGACTTTAAGGCTGTTAGTGACTCCTCTATTCTGGGTAGTGGATAAGCATCTTTATGTGTAATGCGGTTAATTTGCCTGTAATCTACACACATTCTCATTGTACCATCTTTTTTCTTTACGAGCACTAGTGGAGCTGCCCAGGGGCTACAACTATCTCTGATAACCCCAGCCTCCTTCATTTCCCGTAACATTTCTTTGGCACGCTGATACTGTGCGGGGGGTACAGGGCGGTATCTCTCTTTAACGGGAGGATGATCTCCCGTGGGGATTTGATGTTTAACCCCTTTCACCTGCCCAAAATCTAGGGGGTGTTTGCTGAAGACCCGCTCGTACTCCTGTACCACCCGGTAAACCCCATGCTTTTGGTGTGAGGGGGTGGAGTCGGTGCCCACATGTAAGTTTTGGCACCAGTCTTCCAGCTGCCCCTTGGAGCCATTGTCTTCCGCCTGGTCGGACGGGATCAAGGGTTCCACTGCTTTGATGGTGTTGTTGCTGACAGTGTACAGTTTTGCTACAGTGGCGTACCGGGGCAATTTGGCTTCCTCCTCCCCACAATTCAGGACACGGATGGGCACTCTCCCCTTGCGGACGTCTGCTACCCCTCTGGCTATCAGGACTCCAGGCCTGCTGTCTGAATACACCGGTTCTACCAAGGCATGGTAATCCTGACCCTTGAGGCCTATTGCTGCCCGACACCATATCAACATTTCACTTCTTGGGGGTATTGCAATGGGGAGGGGGTCACTTACCCTCACACTGCCAATTTCTCCTCCGGCCAGCTCTACCTGCTGCCTCCTCATCAGGGCTCTGATCTCCCTCTGTAGGGCACGCTGCTGCCCGGAGCTGGCAGTTTCAGACGCCTGTTGCAACAAAATTATCACTTCGGCAACACAATTTTCTATCACATTTGTACCAATGGTTACCAATGGGTCAGATTCTTTGCGATCAATATCTACAATTATCATCCCCTGACACGGCAATTCTACCCGCCCCACTTTAATGGTTACTTCTTTGTACCCAATTTGAGGTAAGGGCTGACCATTACTGGCCACAATTGTTAAATCATCATCTGGGCCATGGTCAATGTCTGAATCAGCCCAATATCTTTTGTACAGTTTGTAGGGGATGGTTGTTACCTGGGACCCCGTATCCAGGAGGGCATTCAAAGGGATCCCATCCAGCACAATGGGAAGGACCGGTCGTCCTCCCACATACTTGCTGCGGCTGGGTGTTGAGCCGGGCTTCCTTACACCTGGGGGTCGGCTCCTGGCCCCAGGCTCGGCCCATTTAAAGGACAGTATCGTGCAATGTGGCCCGCCTGGCTGCAGCGGCGGCAGATCGGTTGTCCCGTTGAATCATACCGGTCTGTGTCTCTGCCTCGGGTCGGCGGAACCCTCCTCTGTCGCATCCATGGGACGTCATCTGGGCTGGAGGCCAACTCGATTCTTGCAGGCGATGGGGTCACTTGTAGAGACTGCACGGTCTTGGCAAGGGCAGCTACAGTCTTGGTCAGCTCCTGGACCTGCTGTCTGAGCTCTGCAGTGGGATCCTTATCCAGGGACTGCGCCTCAGCCCCTGCAGTGGCTCGTGTTGCAGGCACCACCCCGGGGTACGTGATAGCAAGAGGCCGGAGGGGTACTGGGTCATTCGGTGTAGATTCTCTCAGTACCCGTATGGCCTGGTCCTTAAACTTTGCAAAGTCCAGAGCAGGGTTCTGCAGGACCATGATACGCAGCTGGGTCCTGTGGGCATCTGACAGGAGCCCCTCTATGAACTGCTCAGTTAGGAGTTTGTGTTCCTCACGTACACTCTCTGGGTCCACTTGTTTAACCGCTTTCAGGGCCTCCTGCAGGTTTAAGGCATAGTCCCTTATGCTGTCTGTGGCCCGCTGCTTGCACCCAAAGAATCTCATCTTTATCTCTGCTGCGGTGCGGGTGTCAAAAGTACTCTTTAGCTTGGCCAGTATCTGGGTTACTGTCCCTTTATCTGTATCAGGCCAGGACTTCACTTCACGCTGGGCTGCGCCGGCTAGCTGTCCCATTAATATGCCCACCTTCTGGCTCTCAGTCAGCGGATACACCCGGAACAAGCTGTGCAGGCTTTCTCTGAAGTCGCTCAAGGTATGGGACTCCCCGGAGTACTGCGGCAGCCATTCTGCGCCCGGTATGTACGGCATGGTGATCGGCATTACCGGCGCTACAGCGGGGGATGGGGCGACGGCGACAGGGATCGCTTCGGCTGGTGCTGCGGCGTCTCGGGCTATGGCAGCCACCTGCCCTCCCTCTGCGTCGGACATCTTCCTCCCCCTTAGTGAACCTTACCAGGCTCCGTTCACTTTTCAAATTTCCTTCTGGGTCGCGCGGGGTTAACAGCGTTCTGCTCTGATCTCGCTCCCTTCGCGCTCTTTGTCAGGCACGCCCCCCTTCTTCCTGCGCTCAGTGAGGCTAATGGCGGCGGCAGTTTTCAAACAGCGAAACACGCAGTAATACAGTCTTTAAAGCGCAATTCTTCAGGCGCACAGTACCCGGTGTGACCGGGCACGAAATCCTGTTCGTGACGCCAAAAGTTGACTCGCCCACCCCAGGGCTATGGGACACCCGGTGCCGGGCCGGACTAGTCCGGTGGTCGTCAGTGGTGGCTGGGCCCGGCTCCGTGGCCCTGGTGGGTGTCAGTTGAATATGTGGCTGATGAGTTAAAGTTAATGTTCGTGACGCCACCTGTGGTATGCGGCTATTAAGCCGCCGCGGCTATGGGAGAACTCCGGGGTGATGTTATGGCAGCTATGATGGTACTGCTCCCCACAGGTGGAGCGATGCCCCGGGATACAGTTGGTGCCCTTGAAAGTCTATGGTGTTGTGTGGCTAACACGGTGCAGGGCCGACAGGCGAGGAAAGAACCAGGCACAAACAACAGTCTCTTTACCTTCTCCTCTTTTACTCTGGAAACAGTCCAGTCCTGGGAGACCGTTACAGGTGGTGATGGGGATCCGGTCGGCCTGGAAGTACTTGGGATAATCTTTCTGGCCAGCTGAGTATGAGGCCTACTCCTGTACTTTGCTTTGTGATGATAGGACCCTGCTTCTCTGAATCCAGCAATGGCCCTCTTTGCTGCTGGGACCGATGGCACGTCCCTTCTTTCTGTAGGTGGCTGCGCAGACCCTCTCTCTGGTGCTTCTCCGCTGGAGTCCACACCGGGCCCTGATGCTGCAGCTGTACCTTGGATGTTTCTGGGCCAGGGGCTTGCAGCTCTCCTGCCCTTCGGACTCGGCTACCAGGGACGGATTTTATACCCTGGCAACCACAGACTCCGATGTCTGAGTCTCTCTGCTGCCTCTCAGCTATTCCTGCTTCCCTGGGCCAAGCTGCTCCAGCTCTAGGCCCCAGATTCACAGGACAGCTCACTCTGCGTCTGCTCACTTCCACTACTCCCTTCAGACTGACTCTACTTCCTCCCTCTGGTCGGGTAGAGGAAGGCTCCCTGGAATTCCAGGTTCAGAGCTCCCCCTGCTGGCCGGAGGGAGAACTGTGTTGGGTGTTAAACCTGCTGGCCAATGGATCTCCCAATTACCTCCAGGCTCAGCATTAACCCTTTGGGAGGGCAATGCTGTTGTGGCGACCAGGTCCTAGGGCGCCACACTCACATGACCCTCCACTCTTGCCCCTGGCATGGAAGAATCC
The DNA here is from genome assembly GCF_048569485.1 of Anomaloglossus baeobatrachus. Lineage (NCBI taxonomy): Eukaryota > Metazoa > Chordata > Amphibia > Anura > Aromobatidae > Anomaloglossus > Anomaloglossus baeobatrachus. The sequence continues at coordinate 412,628,063 of NC_134354.1, read as the reverse complement.
TAAAAGTGTGCAGAGCATGATTTGTGAGAATTCAGAAGCCTGCAGTCACCTAGAGTGACTGCAGACTGTCATCACAAAAAATTAAAATTAAGCTTTGTAGCCCAATGCTAACAACGTATAATATACTCACTGTCAGGATTCAGCTCTGCTTGCTGTTTCCAGCAGTCATCACATTGCAGCACCACTCATATGCAAGTCTCATATTTAGTTATGTGACAATTAGCGTCTCTTTTTACTTCTGTTTTTTTAATGAAGATTGAGAGAGTTAGGCTGAAGCCACATGGGGATTACTGCGAGTCCCTGCATGACACTTGGCTCACGGTCGCAGCACAGTGGGAGCCAAGGGTCATGCGACTGTGGTCAGATCGTGCGATCAGACCACAGCTGCAGTGGGGAGGGCTGGCGCTGCGGAGGGGAGGGCTGGAATTTTTCTCCCTCACTCCTCCATTGCCGGCTGATGAGAGAATCGCACAGCAGTCGCAGTACACCGGTGTAACGCAAGTGCAGTGCAATGTTTCTCTCGCCCCATAGACTTGTATGGGTGCGAGTTAAACAGGCTTGCATTACACTCACAGCATGCTGCGACTATTTTCTCGGTCTGATTAGGGCTGAGAAAACAATTGCTTATGGGAGCAGGCACATAGAGTAATATTGGTCCAAGTAGAATGCGATTTTATTGCACTCCACCCGCTCTGTTTTTTTTTTCTCCCTGTGTGTGCTAGGCCTTAGGAAGAGCAGCTCATCTGCACATGACTAAATGTGCAAATCATATATGAATGAGCAGCCATATGACGACTACCCAAACCACAGAGCAGGGGGTGGGGGATGGGGGGGCCCAAACAGGATTCTTGCCCCAGGTGCCAGAAAGCCTAAATACACCTCTGCTTTATTACCATTTGCACAACTATTGTGACACTTTTTGGCTATATTTACTCACTATATCCTTGTTTTCTGTCAATCCACTAGGCCTTTTGTAATATAGTGTTCAGCATAAATGAGTACACCCTAAAAGATTTGTCAGAAAACTTTTCAATTCCTTTCAGAATCAACATTTTATATGGGATGCCATACTATAAAATACTCCCACAAATGTGGGTCATTGTTTGCGAACACATTTTGTTATTTTGCACACCCAAAAAAGTAATTTTCCTAACATATCTATATATAATTGCCTTATTCTGTCTTGCTCCAAAATGACGTCATTACAGTGACAACCGTCGTATTGGCTGCTCGGCCCGGCCCCGCGTGCATCGGCCGCTCGCCTCGGCCCCGCCCCCGCACACATTGGCCACTCGGCCTGCCCCCCGCACACATTGGGCACCTATACACCTCCCCGCAGGACTACTCCACCTATTAGCCACCTCCCCCCATGACTACTCCACCTATTAGACATTTCCCCCCAGGTCTGCTCCTCCTATTAGACTCCTCTCCCCCAGGACTACTCCTCCTATTAGACTCCTCTACCCCCAGGACTACTCCTATTATACTCATCTCCCCCCAGGACTACTCCACCTATTAGCCACCTCCCCCCATGACTACTTCACCTATTAGACACCTCCCCCAGGTCTGCTCCTCCTATTAGACTCCTCTCCCCCAGGACTACTCCTCCTATTAGACTCCTCTCCCCCCAGAACTACTCCTCCTATTATACACCTCACCTCCAGGACTACTCCTATTATACTCCTCTCCCCCCCAGGACTACTCCTCCTATTATACTCCTCTCCCCCCAGGACTACTCCTCATATTATACTCCTCTTCCCCCAGGACTACTCCTCCTAATATACTCCTCTCTCCCCAGGACTACTCCTCCTATTATACTTCTCTCCCCAGGACTACTCCTCCTATTATCCTCCTCTCCCCCCAGGACTACTCCTCATATTATACTCCTCTTCCCCCAGGACTACTCCTCCTAATATACTCCTCTCTCCCCAGGACTACTCCTCCTATTATACTCCTCTCTCCCCAGTACTACTCCTCCTATTATACTCCTCACCTCAAGGACTACTCCTCCTATTATACTCCTCTCCCCCCAGGACTACTCCTCCTATTATACTCCTCATCTCCAGGACTACTCCTCCTATTATACTACTCACCTCCAGGACTACTCCTCCTATTATACTCCTCACCTCCAGGACTACTCCTCCTAATATACTCCTCTCCCCCCAGGACTACTCCTCCTCTTATACTCCTCTCCCCCCAGGACTATTCCTCCTATTATACTCCTCTCTCCCCAAGACTACTCCTCCTATTATACTCCTCCTATTATAGTCCTCCTATTATACTGCTCTCTGAGGGGTGCGCAACATGGGGGATGGAGCACGATGGGGGTGCACACCTCTTCCCAAAACACACACACTGCCACACACACACCGCACAACACACCACACACACACTGGGAACCACAAACACCGCCCTACACAGACACCCACACACACAGCCAACGCTGCACACACACAACACCCAACAAAAAACACCGCGGCATACACAAATATACGCATACACCGCGCAACACACACACTGCACAAAACATACCTCCCCCAAAACACACACGCACCCCACACACCCACACAAACCGCGCAACACACACAGCACAACGCACACACAACGCTGCAGATACACAGCGCTCTACAAACAACGCAACACACACAACGCAACACACAAACAACACAGCTCTCACACACCCCCCACCCAGACAACACCCAGAACATTTACAGCGCCCTACACAAACACTTGGCAACTACACACAACAACATCTATATATATAACAGAAATCATACATTAACTACACAATAAATTCTAGAATACCCGATGCGTTAGAATCGGGCCACCTTCTAGTTCAATTAATATCATGCTGGTAAAAAATAGTACTCCTCAATGAAAGTCTTAGGAGCAAAGCAAAAGTTTAACCTACCAATTCTGATTAACCCCTTCACGACCGGCCAATTTTGCGCTTTCCGTTTTTTTTTTCGCAATTCTTCTTCCGAAAGCAGTAACTTTTTTATTTTTCAGTCAATATGGTCATGTGAGAGCTCATTTTTTGCAGAATGAGCTGTACTTTTAAATAAAGCTATGAGTTTTACCATATAGTGTACTGGAAAATGGCAATAAAATGTCAAATGCGGAAAAATTGCAAAAAAAAGTACGATAGCACTATAGTTTTTGAGATATTTTATTGGCAAAATAAAATGTGATGCCTCCGGTCGTTGCAAATTTCGTAGACACCAAACATGTATAGGTTTACTTTTATCTAAAAGGTTAATAAAAATCAGAAGTTTTTCCGAAAAAAAGTGGCGCACGTTTTACGCCATATTCCGTGACTCATAGCGTTCTCAATTTTCAGGATCTATGGCTCATTGATGGCTTATTTATTGCGTCTCAAGCTGACGTTTTTAACGGTATGATTTTTGCGCACAGGATACGTTTTGATCACCTGTTATTGCATTTAGAACAAAATTTGTGGCGACCAAAAAACTTAATTTTGGCGTTTGGAATTTTTTTGCCGCTATGCCGTTTACCGATCAGATTATTTCATTTCATAATTTGATAGATTGGGCATTTTTGAATGTGGCGATACTAAATATGTGTATATTTTTTATTTTTTTAACTCTTTAATTTTCAGTCGGGCAAAAGGGGGGAAATTTGAACTTTTAGGTTTTTTTTTTTTTTTTGTTTTTTAAAACTTTTTTTTAAACTTTTATTTTATTTTACTAGTTTCCCTAGGGGATTATATGGATCAGTTGATTGCTCTGCCATATCTGCTGATCACAGCTACACAGCTGTGAACAGCAGATAAACTCATTTGCTGTCTCACCCAGCTCTCGGCCAGGTGAAACAGTAAGTGAGTTCTGTGAGCTACAGGACTCATCACATGACCCTGTGCTACCATGACAATCACCAAAAGTCACGTGATCACGTCACGTGACTTCCAGTTTCGGCGGTATATAAACGTTTACCGCGATCGTGATTATAATGGCGCTGTCACTTATTGACAGCACCATTTAAGGGGTTAAACGGTACAAGAGGATAACGATTCCTCTTGTGCCTGGCAGACACACATCTCAGCTGTATATATCAGCTGAGACCGCTAGGATGTAATTTTACTGCCTGCAGTCGTTAAGGGGTTAAGAAGAATTCAAAGACAGTTAAGTCTAATTATTCATTAAACAGGTGTCCACCAGACAGTTTATAATATTGGGTGTTAATTAACAATAAAAATCCTTTTCCATTTAAGAATGGCACCACATGGAAGAGAAATGTCACAAGACTGGAGAAAGAAAATAATTTATTTACACAAGAAAATTGAAGACCACAAGAAGATCAGCAAAGCTTTACTTATCAGAATACTGTAACAATAGTTATACACAAAAATAACAAAGATGGAACTGAAACAATCTCGCAGACATAGCCAGGCTGACCACAGAAGTTAAAGGGAATGTCCAACCTTGGGGTGCAAGTCTGCAGTCACTCTGTGTGACTGCAGATTTGTGAATCCTCAAATCACAGAGTATGTGTGCTGTCAGGTGTTTCTAGTGCTGGCTCCAGGAGCAGGTGGTCACAAGTATGTATGTGATTTGTATACTTCCCGCCATATTCTGACTAGACATTTCTGGCCTTGTTCAATTCACTTGTATTGAGCGTGGCCACTTATGTCTAGTTGGCATAATTGCATACTTGCAGTCATGCGCCCGCCTCCTACTGGCACCAACACCAGAGAATACTGACAGCATGCGCTGTGTGCACTGTGAGGATTCACAAGTCTATAGAGTTCATGGTGCCTACAGTGAAACATGGTGGTGTCAGTGTACTAATTTGGGGCCGTGTGAGTGCTACTGGTGTCTGGGAGTTACATTTCACTGATGGTATCATGAATTCACAGCTGTACTGCTTTATATTGAAAGAGAAAATGCAACCATCACTCTGTGTCTTGGTAAACGTGCACTTTTCCAACATGACAATGATCCAAAACACACGTCTAAGGTCACTGTGGCATTTGTTAACAAGAACAGGGTGAAAATTATTTAGTGGCCAAGTATGTCTCGTAATCTGAACTCACCTATGGGGAATTCTGAAAAGACAAGTTGGGCTCCACGCTCTATCCAGAATGGAAAAAGATAGATGCTGTAATATGTCTCCAACTTGTTTATTCCATGCCTAGAAGATTTGGTGCTGTTCTTAATAATCATGAAGGTTATAGAAAATGCTAGCTATAGACGTTTTTAATGTGGGGTGTACTGATTTTTAAATTAACTAATGTGAGTAAATTTAAGCTATTATATTGACAGTAATTTTATTCATCCTACTTTCATGTTTTGGGTTATAAAAAAGCCCTACAAAAAGCAGTTTTGTTAAAATCTTGGAAATTGTTCTTGTCTGTCGATGGGTTTTTCCTTGGTGGTATAGATCTCTGTGCTACATTTTCCTTTATTGGATTCTGTCCATCATGTCTTTTGATGAATTATAAATAAAATTTGTTACTTTTATTGGTCTTTCTTGCTTCCTTTATTTGTAGTTTGTTTATGAGGCTGTCAGGTTCAGGTCATGAGTCCTGCGGCAAATCCATGCATCACATTTCATGTTAAAAAGTCTTCTGAATGAGGCTTTAGTATAAGGGCAAACTTGCCTGCTAAGTTGCAATAAAAAAAAGCATCTTGTGACAATGGTACCAAGTCAGACTCCTAAAGTAGTTCAAACCCCAAACTAGATGTCATAATTAATTCAGTCTCAAGGCGAGAAACGTAAATCATACAAAAAAAGATAATGTTTTACCTCTCCATTCTCCATTTATCTTCAGAGCCTAGCGCAGAAGCTACCCAGTATTAGAATGTTGTATATGACCCATCACATAAAATCATGTGCTTCCACAAATGATTATCTTTCCAGGGTCAAGACTTTGAGTGCCAGATCCTGAAAGACCTGATTAGGATGTGTGGATGTGGGCTCTCTAGACTATAGGACTCAGGCCTATATATAGTTTTGCAACTGGTGGTCATCAGTTAGCGAATTTATAGCTAAAGGGAACCTGTCAGGTGCAATATGCACCCAGAACCACCGAGCCCAATGTTGGATTTCGGCTCAGGTCACATGATCCCCGGACTTCTTGTCATGTGCACCAAGAAGCCTGGTGTATGCATCCCAGCTTCAAACTGGTGTAGTGTGCATGACCGGAAGTGCCAGGGACTTCTGATCATGTGCACTGACCCTTTGCCCAGCGTTCTGAGGTGCTGCAATGGACACAAGTACGCGCGTCACTGACGATGATGACGCTGAGCAATATGCATTGAATAGCATGTTAGCATGCCTCTCTAGGCATGCTAACATGCTAAGAGGGTAGAATGAGTGCAGGAACTAACGCCCTTGCGAATACTCCCTGTGCTCATTAGCATGTAATAAAAGATCTTTAAAAATACTTTTTCTAAAGATCTCTTTATGTATGCTACTAGATACAGGGACAGTTAAGCAGGGATTAGCAATATGCACTCAGAATTGCTCGTGGTTCTGGGTGCATATTGTACCTAACAAGTTCCCTTTAAACAGTAGTCAATGTGGAATCCCTCCTAGTATCCTAGTAGCTAAATATGCTTAGCTCATGCACCATGGCCCACAAAATTCTGCTGCTTCCCAGTATTAAGATTTTATATACCGGGACCTGAAGAGCCTTAATGTGTCAGTGGAGCCTGTAGGCCCCCTGGACCAAGATGCTAGGTTGCACACAATACTACAATTCCTATAGTTATGCCATTGGTCACATTTCTTTTTTATAATTTTTCAAAATTCTAAAAAAAACTGAGACATGCATGTCATGCAACTAATTTTTTGTACTGGTATCACTTGTAGGTCAGTGACTTTGCAAAATCCCTTAATCTTTGAGCACCATGTTCAGCAATATGGCCCACATTAGGCTACACATTCTATACAGGTAAATTTGCCTACATTTCAGAATAAATATTGTCATAAGTGTTGCCATATTGACCCATAATGTATCTTTTCAATTAGAATTCATAAGTCCTCCAGCTTGTCATATAAGTCGTTGTTCTCTTTCTTACATAGTGACACGTATAGGCATAGTTTGCACTTTCTCATTGAGATTGCAAAGTAAGCTTAGGGAAGGTTTATGTGGATACGAAAAGGTTAAAAGGACAGCATCGAACAATTGGCCAGCAAAGACCTTTCTATTGATTTGTAAACTCCTATTTATTTTCAGCAGTGCCAATTTTGCAGTTTTTGTGCAATCGAGATTTGACAATCCAATGAATCTCCCGCTGGGTTGCGTTGGAGGCCCACTTTTCCATTTATTGCAAGTTCATGCTCAAGACTATTGATCCCAAGAACAGGCTTATAGATGAGGAGAATAAGAGAATCCTTTGTTGCCGACCTTAACAATCTTTTATGCTCTTTTCTGGTTCACATTTCCACATTCATCCCCAAGTCACATGCTTGATGAAATAGCATATTGCTTGGCATTTCAGGACTGTATTGAATTGTAGAATTGAGGCCATCGATAGCCAAGGAAAGAAGGCAACCATAGCTTTATACATAATCACTTTAACCCACTGTACAAAGTTGTCCTAACTTCTCTGCTCATTTTCCATTTGCTGTAATAAGCTGCATTAATAATTTATTTTGACATATAGTGCATTATAATGATTCTGGGGTAGTCTGTGGAAAAACAGAGAAATACAGAAGACCATTAAACTGTCCATCAATGCAAAGTAATGTTTTTAAAAGCTTCTTAATTTCCACTATTTATTTGGTCACTCAAGTTTTTAGGCACGTACAAAATATCAGGGCCAGGAATATGCTTGTATTTTGGAAATACATATTTTTAGAAATTTTAAAGATGGTGAGTTCCTTTAGATTTATGTTAAGCGAGCTTTACACGCAGCGACATCACCCAAGCGATCCCGTTGGGGTCACGGAATTTGTGACACACATCCGGTCGCTTTAGCAATGTCTTTGCGTGTGACACCTATGAGCGATTTTGAATCATCGCAAAAACGTTCAAAATTGCTCATCGGTGACATAGGGGTCCATTCTCAAATATCGCTGCTGATCAGTCTACGAAGTAGTTCATCGCTCCTGCGGCAGCACACATTGCTATGTGTGACACCGCAGGAACGAGGAACCTCACCTTACCTGCGGCCGCCGGCAATGAGGAAGGAAGGAGGTGGGCGGGATGTTATGTCCCGCTCATCTCCGCCCCTCCGCTTTTATTGGGCGGCGGTTCGGTGATGCTGCTGTGACGTCGCTGTGACTCTGAACGAACCGCCCCCTTAGAAAGGAGGCGGTTCGCCGGTCACAGCGACGTCGGTAGGCAGGTAAGTAGTGTGACGGGTCCACGTGATGTTATGCGCCATAGGCAGCGATTTGCCCGTGTCGCACAACCGATGGGGGCGGGTACGCATGCTAGCGATATCGGTCACGATATCGCAGCGTGTAAAGCGGCCTTAAGTACACAATCACGTTAAAAAAGTTATACCAATGTTTTACTAATATGTAATGTGTAGTTTTATATTATACATGTGGAGACACAAGGGTCAGTGGGTGCTCTTGTCTGCTGGCTCAGCCGCCTTTAGAAAGACCTCATGAACCAGGGCTCATCCTAACTGAAAGCCCGAACTCCTTACCTGTGGGCAGATCACTATTCAGACAACACAGGGTGATAAAGACAATAATTAGACTTTATTGGATCCCCAACAGTCAAAGGCACATAACACAAAACCATGCAAATCACATGATGTAACAGTCTCATCCTTCTGCTGGCTCACCAGGCAGTAGAATATTGGTGACTTCGGAGCTTCCACAGCCACATACCCCAAACCAGAAGCACCATGCTTTTGGCAGTCACCCACCGAAAAAATGTTAGTGACAAGCGTAGGAAGCTTTACGAGCACAGCAAGGTCCAGAGCCAGGTAACTGAATCGTCCCAATCTGGGTTTCTTCCAGCCGAATCCTAGAATTCTCAGCTGTACTCCTGCACAATATAATCCAGTTTCTGATTCCCCTAACCAGCAACAAAGTGCCTAGACTGGGTAAAGGCCTTCCAAACGTGATCGAAACCCCAAGGTTGAAGCCATGTAGCAAAAGAACGCCCTGGTGACTCAAGCAGTCCCCTTTGATATCTCCCCGGGCACTTCTCCCAGGGTATGGTGGTCTTCTAGGATTGGTAAAATAAGGCTGTTTCCTTATTCAGTGCCATTCCAATCCACATAGTTAATTCTCCTGTATAATTCTCCTCTGAGTGAAGTAGACAGAGAGGTTGAGGAAATTTACAATAACTTAGCAATACACATCCTCAGACAACGGATTGGTCTGATGAGTCCAGTGGAAAACAATGACTTAAGAAACACAAGTTAACACAGCACAGGGACGCATGTCTGGCCAAATTAAGAACTTTAACCCCTGACAGACATTGAACAGGGCTGTGTCTTCACAATACCTAATTCCAATAGTCATACACTTTTATCTTGACATCTATGAAGCCACAAGAGAGCTTGTTATTTTGGGGGGATTAATTGTAGCATTGAATGACACCATTCATTTTTCCATACATTGCAATGGAAAGCGTTCCAAGTACCGTGAAATAGTGAAATAAAAGCACAATACTACAATTGTTTTTACTGTGTTCACTCTGCTATTGTAATCAACTGGTGACATGATTCGTTGTGTGTAGTTACATCAATACCAGAGTTGTTCAATTTTTTTAATAAATTTCAGAAAGTAGTAAAAAAAAATGTACCTCTATATTGTGAGACCCGAACTTTTTCTAAGTCTGAAATCTTGTTTTTTACATTGCAAGCAATTTTTTTATTGGCATTACTTTGTGGCACAGACAATTTTTTATTGCTTTTATATGTATTTTGGAGTGAGGGATGTTTGTCAACTGAAAAACAGCCTCAATTCAAACACTATATTTTTGCTTTATGTCATTTACCTTAAAGGAGTTTTCCCATGAACAAAGTTAATTTTAAAGTACATTTTAATAAATAGATCTTACACTAATAATAAGTTCCACAATTGGATGTGATTAAAAAAAAAGTTCCTGTGCTGATATAATTTTATATATGTGTCCCTGCTATGTACTGTGTAATGGCCGTGTCTGACTGTACCAAGACATGGTCTGATCATACCACAGCTAGAGATGAGCAAACCTGAGGTTGGATTTTCGGAGTTCGTAAGAAATACAGCATTTAATCAAAAGAAAGAGTTCGAGTTCGGAGATCGGGTGGTTTACGTATGAAATTTGTAAGTAAAGAGAAGAAAATATGGTCCTGCACCACCACACAATACCTTAACAGGTGCTGTTGAGGAGAGAGTCCGCTCAGGTACTCCAAGTAAAGAGCTTGCAGGGGGTTCTCATCTTGCAACAAAAGTAAGCATCCAATGAGTAATCCACGAAAGCAGAAGTGACACAATCCATGATATAGCCAGAAAATCTTGCTTATTCCAAAGTGTGCGATAAAACTACGCTTCTTAGGGTCCTGTGTCCAGGACCCGTAGAAGCGCAAGCAGGCACGAAACAGCCATTTACGTATTTACGTATGCAAACCACTCGCTTAAGCATTGCTGTGCTCCGGTACTCTCGGTGCTCAGCCCAGTGCGAGCCATTTGAAGAGTTTGATTGGCTCACACTGGGTGGTAGCAACAGCATTATTGAATGTAGTGTGCACCAAAAAAAAAATGGAAAAACCTCGCCCATCTGCCTCCAGAAGTAATCTGTTTAAGGCTAGCTGCATGTGGGTGGAGACCCGAACTGCCCAATTAGTGACTTCCATTGAGGTTTAGATCAAGTCCACGTCCTAAACCGAACTTCATCAAAAGTCCGGCTGCACCCACCAAACAGAACTTCCAGAGGTCCGCTCCTCTCCAACCACAGCTCCTGGGTCAATGAGGAAATAAAAAAAGTATACAAACATTACAGCACGGGATAATAGCTTGCTCTTATTGTGAGATAAAACATTTCCCTGCATGTTTTTTTAAAAATGTTTTACTTTTTACTTTGATGCACAGGTCTTAATAAATCAACTTTTTTTTAAGAAACAAATACAAATTGAGATATATATATTTAATATTGTCAAACATGCTACTTTTACCAGCAGAGGCACCAACAACAAATGATTAACCATCGTTGCTGTAGATAATGCTGTAAATAACAGTATTTTTTTCAAATTTAATAAATCATGCTCTAGGTATAATGATTTTGTGTCATTGTTTTTTCTATTGCTGTGCATTACTCTTAGACACAGCTCTACGAACATCATTACTTTAAAAGAACAAAATAGATAAACAGACATGCTTTAGAAATAATCTGCACACATTTTAGGTTCACGAAAATTAGGATCTATAGAAAGGCAGGGATACAGTCATATGAAAAAGTTTGGGCACCCCTATTAATGTTAACCTTTTTTCTTTATAACGATTTTGGGTTTTTGCAACAGCTATTTCAGTTTCATATATCTAATAACTGATGGACTGAGTAATATTTCTGAATGGAAATGAGGTTTATTGTACTAACAGATAATGTGCAATCTGCATTTAAACTAAATTTGACAGGTGCATAAGTATGGGCACCTCAACATAAAAGTGACATTAATATTTTGTAGATCCTCCTTTTGCAAAAATCACAGCCTCTAGTTGCTTCCTGTAGCTTTTAATGAGTTCCTGGATCCTGGATGAAGGTATTTTTGACCATTCCTGTTTACAAAACAATTCCAGTTCAGTTAAGTTTGATGGTCGTCGAGCATGGACAGCACGCTTCAAATCATCCCACAGATGTTCAATGATATTCAGGTCTGGGGACTGGGATGGCCATTCCAGAACATTGTAATTGTTCCTCTGCATGAATGCCTGAGTAGATTTGGAGCGGTGCTTTGGATCATTGTCTTGCTGAAATATCCATCCCCCGCATAACTTCAACTTCGTCACTGATTCTTGCACATTATTGTCAAGAATCTGCTGATACTGAGTTGAATCCATGCGACCCTCAACTTTAACAAGATTCCCAGTGCCGGCATTGGCCACACAGCCCCAAAGCATGATGGAACCTCCACCAAATTTTACTGTGGGTAGCAAGTGCTTTTCTTGGAATGCCGTGTTTTTTGCCTCCATGCATAACGCCTTTTTGTATGACCAAACAACTCAATCTTTGTTTCATCAGTCCACAGGATCTTCTTCCAAAATGTAACTGGCTTGTTCAAATGTGCTTTTGCATACCTTAGGCGACTCTGTTTGTGGCGTGCTTGCAGAAACGGCTTCTTTCGCATCACTCTCCCATACAGCTTCTCCTTGTGCAAAGTGTGCTGTATTATTGACCGATGCACATTGACACCATCTTCAGCAAGATGATGCTGCAGGTCTTTAGAGGTGGTCTGTGGATTGTCCTTGACTGTTCTCACCATTCTTCTTCTCTGCCTTTCTGATATTTTTCTTGGCCTGCCACTTCTGGGCTTAACAAGAACTGTACCTGTGTTCTTCCATTTCCTTACTATGTTCCTCACAGTGGAAACTGACAGTTTAAATCTCTGACAACTTTTTGTATCCTTCCCCTGAACAACTATGTTGAATAATCTTTGCTTTCAGATCATTTGAGAGTTGTTTTGAGGAGCCCATGATGCCACTCTTCATAGGAGATTCAAATAGGAGAACTACTTGCAAGTGGCCACCTTAAATACCTTTTCTCATGATTGGATACACCTGCCTATGAAGTTCAAAGCTCAATGAGGTTACAAAACCAATTTAGTGCTTCAGTAAGTCAGTAAAAAGTAGTTAGGAGTGTTCAAAACAAGAAATTGATAAGGGTGCCCATACTTATGCACCTGTCAAATTTAGTTTAAATGCAGATTGCACATTTTCTGTTAAGGCCGCTTTACACACTGCGATATCGGTGCCGATATCGCCATCGTGCGTACCCGCCCCCATCTGTTGTGTGACACGGGCAAATCGCTGCCCGTGTCACACAACATCGCCCGGACCCGTCAGACTACTTACCTTCCCTGCGACGTCGCTGTGACCGGCGAACCGCCTCCTTTCTAAGGGGGCGGTTCGTTCAGCATCACAGCAACGTCACTGCAGCGTCACTGTTCCACCGCCCAATAGAACCGGAGGGGCGGAGATGAGCGGGACGAACATCCCGCCCACCTCCTTTCTTCCGTATTGTGGCCGGGAGGCAGGGAAGGAGAGCTTCCTCATTCCTGCGGTGTCACACGGAGCGATGTGTGCTGCCGCAGGAACAAGGAACAACTTCGTTACTGCTGCAGTAACGATATTTGAGAATGGACCCCCATGTCGCCGATGAGCGATTTTGCACGTTCTTGCGACGATGCAAAATCGCTCATAGGTGTCACACGCAACGGCATCGCTACAGCGGCCGGATGTGCGTCACAAAATCCGTGACCCCAACGATATCGCTTTAGCGATCTCGTAGCGTGTAAAGCCCGCTTTAGTACAATAAACCTCATTTCAATTCAGAAATATTACTGAGTCCATCATTTATTAGATATATGAAACTGAAAAAGCTGTTGCAAAAACCCTAATTGTTATAAAGAAAAAAGGTTAACATTAATAGGGGTGCCCAAACTTTTTTATATGACTTATTAGTAATACGTTGGCAAAGTTGTGCACTAAGGATTTTGCTGCTGATTTTATTTTCAGTGTGTTTACTAGTTTACTGGTTTATTTGGTCAATACCAGAAAAACTAATTGGATATTGCATATAAATGTAAAGTAAAATAATAGCATAATTTATAAGGAATTAATTATTTAAATTGATATATAGGATCAAAAATCTAAAATAATAAATAGAATCAATAAGCAGTAATAAAACAGAGTAATTAATTTTACATTTATTCTCACAAATATTCTTTCCCGATCTAAAACCTTCTATGGGTTTTCCACTGCTATTTGACCCTTTTTTCATATGTCCTAACTCTACAAACAATCCCTTTTCTAATATACTTTCATTACTTCTTCTATGAGCACAGCCCGCTGTAATCCTTTTGTTGACATGTAGGTAATACTTCCTCTCTGTTATGTCCAATTCGTACCTTGTCTGGACACAGGATTCGGAAAGAATTGAGAAAAGTACGTCACCCTGCTCTGATAGGGACATAGCTGCCTTTAAAATGATTGATAGCATGTCTGAGCATGCAATCTCAGATCAGTCAATGCTTTGGAGCGCCTCCCCCTTCAATTGACAAGCGCTGCAATGTGTTTTCATTAGAAAGCACATTTCATCATTTGTCAATATAAGGATCCGGCATCTGCACTCAAAAGCATCAGCAAGCTCCAACGACAGAATTCACTGTCCTCTGCAAAGATCCTTCCAATGCTTTGGAGCGCAAGAGCTAGCCCCTTCAATTGACAACTGTTCTAGTATGCTTTCTAATGGAAAGCACATCGCAGCATTTGTCAATTGAAGCGAACAGCAGTTGCGCTCCAAAGCATTGTTAGGATTCATGTAAAGTTTGTCATTAGAGCCTATGTGCTTAGATACACTGCCAATCATTAAAGATGAGCGATCTTGTTCAAAAAAGGTTTGTCAATCTCATATTTGTAATGAGCTTTGGCTCGTTTGGTTTGGGATCAGATTCACAAACAATTTTCTCAAAAATCGGCAAAGTTCGGCTTTGTTTGATAACTGTTCGCTTTTACACTGTTGGAGAAACCATACCTTTCCAGCCCCATCACAGCCATCTCAAATATTGGTATGGCTGTGATTGGCCAGGGAAGTCATTGTAAAAACAAAAAGTAAGTAAAATGGTTAAAGCAGAACATACCAGTCTCCAGCTGTATGTAATATCTTGGCTGTGTATCAAAATATGAGGGACCTCATGCCGCTTTTTTAAGTTATTTTAATAAATAATATAAAAAACGGTGTGTGGTCCCCCCAATTTTGATACCCAGCTATGATAAAGCTGATAGCTAGGAGCTGTTTTTTCAGGCTGGGGATGCCCACGCTCATTGTGGCCCCCCCAGCCTAAAAATAGCAGCCTGCAGCAGCCCAGAATTGTCGCATCCATTAGATGTGACAATTCGGGCACTTTACCTGGCTTATCCCGTGTGCCTTGATGCAGTGGCAATCAGGGCACTATAAGGAGTTAATGACAACTCACAACTGCCACTAAGTCCTAGATTATTAATGGCAGGGATCTATAAGACCCCCTGTTATGAACCGGCGCCGCCATAGCCGCAAGCTGCCTGCTGCGGTTCCTCTTGCGCCCAGGTGCTGGTTGCCGTTCTTGGCCGTGCCTCGGGTCATCCAGTTGGCTGCTCCTTCCACCACGTCTAAGAGTGGAGAGGCGGCTAGTGCGCATGCACGCGCCGATTTACCTCTGCCAGAGTCTAAGCACGGTGTTTTGCTTAGTGAGCATGCTCAGCCTGATTGTGTCATTTCTGAGACTAAGTCCTCAGTTCAAGCTACTGAACATGCTCCCACAATTAATCCGAACAGCCTCTTTGCACAAGTACTTGGACTTCGTGCTGTGTCTAAGTTCTGGGATGTGCCTACTGAGCATGCTCAGGCAGATAGTCTGATTTCTGAGTCTGTTGTTCAGGCTACTGAGCATGCTCAGGCACTTAGTGCATCAGAGGCTAGGTCCGGTAAGGACCTCACTGAGCATGTCCGTGAGGTGGCAGGCCCTGATAGGGCAGAGGGTGTCAGGTGTCCTGATGACGGGGCCACTCCAGACTGGCTCACAGAGACCCACCCCTATGATCTGGCACCTCACCATTGCTCGTCAGACGATGACTGGCGAAGTCTTTGAGGCGTGGCTGCCATGAGGTCATCAGTGATGTGGCGGTTCCAGATGGGCCGCTGGTGACGTTGCTGATGATATGGCACTCTGCTATTGGACCTTGGTGGTTCCACTCTGGGTTTGGGCGGATCTAGGTTATAAAAGGGGCTGGAGACAACATGGAGGTGCGCAGTCTTCACTCATATTCACTTAGAATTCATGGTGGCATAAGCCTTGTTGGAAGCGGTAGGTAGGGCTAGGCGAACTGTGCCTGTCACGCCAAGATTTGTGGCTCAGCACATGAGGGTCAGGCGCCGTGCTTCCTTGCTACCGTTCCTGTTGTGCTATAGCAGTCCAGTGGCGTTAACTGGGCTGCGGCTGCTGCGTCACTTGTCCAGTTGTGCCTCCTAAGCACACGGACAGCATACCTGCTGCGTCACCTGTCCAAGAGTGCCCTCTACGCACACGGACAATGCACCTGTTGCGCCAACTGTCCGGTTGTGCCTCCTACGCGCACGGACTGCATACCCCAGGACCTCTGTGGAGTTAACAGGGTGTTCCAGGATTGGGTGTGTGAACCTGTTGTCCTCCTTGGCTTTCCAGTCAACGCTACTGGTGTTATCCCTTCGCCTGACGTGTTCTCTACACACGTGGCCATTCGAGTAGTGACCAGAAGCGCTAATCGAAGGACCGCTCGGCCTGTTGTGTCTGACACATGTGGCTGACAGGGCTCTGTTGCAGTGGTCTTCTCGGTCAACGCTACCTGGCCACAATCCGGTCTGACGTGTTCCCTGCACACGTGGTCGGGATTGCGCCATTTCCACCGACACGCTAACTGGGTTGTCGTCCGGTCTGACGTTTCACTTCACACATGATCGATTCCCTGGGTTATTTAAGAGCTATCCAGCTCTATAGTCTCCACCTAACCCACAGGGTGCCAGCAGCTCCATTACCATCTGGAGCACGATGGTCCCCGACTGGCGATTGGGATATATACCCCCAGGCCTAATCTGCTGGTTCCCCCATAACACCCCCCCCCACAATTACTTTCCATGTAAGTGAAAAAAATAAACAAACACTGAAAAAATCCTTTTTTGGAAAAAAAAACCCCAAAAAATCCCACAATCTTTCTCTCCAATTATTAACCTCCAAACACCCAGGTCCTCACACGAGGCCCCATGACAATCTTGAAAGTCGCAGTGTGTGGGCACAGAACATGACCTTCCTATGCGACTTCAGGTAGAGACTGACTGAGCAGCTGTGAGTGGTAACATCACTGAGTTTATGTGCGGTCATAATTGGAAGTTCCCATGGTAGCCCACCTGTAACCAAAGGTAAACTCACCTCAGGTGAAATGATTGAACTCAGTGACCTTACCTCAGGTGCACTGAGTTCAATCAGATCTGCATCTCCTGGCAGATAATCCCGTTTTTTGTACCTAAGGGACCCTACGCAATTTTTTTTAAAATTTATTTATTTTTACACTCCATTAGACAGACAGCATTTGTGATTTCAACCAATCACAGGCTGTTACACAGTGCAGGGACACGGTCTGACTGGAACCAATCAAACATGCTGAGACTGCCGGTAGGTGAGAGAAGCAGTGAATATGTATGAGGGTTAATGAGTGAACCCGAGCAATGTGACAGCCGCGCTCATATGTCCTGATTTATTCATTTATTTTTAATGTGCAGTGCCCCTAGCCCTTACTAACACCAGCCCACCTAACCCCCAGTAACAAATAAGTTTTGCCTCCCATTGAATTCAATTATGCTCAGATATGTTCATCGAACTGTTTGACGAACACCAAGAAAGCTTGTGAATCCAAAGCGAACCAAGCGACAGGTTCGCTCATCTCTACCAATCATCTATAGGTAGTTCTTCTGCCATCTCATGCAGAGGGACGTGCTTTTCTCATTCCATCTGAATCCTGTGCCTAGATGAGAGATGGATCAAACATAATAGACAGGAAGTAGCTCTAACTCATTTGGATGGAGAGTGTCTGTGACTAGCAATTTTTACGTCTTCCTACAGATTCTTAATGGGATTTAGGTCTGGAATTTGACTGTATAACATAAATATATTTTGCTGTAAACCATTTAATTGTAGCTCTGGCAGTAAATATAGAGTTGTTGGCCTTCTGGAAGGTGAACGTACACCTCAATCTCAAGTCTTTTGTAGCCTTCAAGATGTTTTTCCTCCAGGATTACCCTGTTTTTAGCTTCATCCATTTTCACATCAACTATGACAAGCTTCCCTGTCCCTGCTAAAGAAAAGCATCCTTACAGCATTATGCTGCACCACCATGTTTGATAGTGGGTATAGTGTTTTCAGGGTAATGTGCAGTGTTAGTTGTCTGCCACACATAGCGTTTTGCATTTAGCCCAAAATGTTCTACTTTGGTCTCATTTGATCAAAACACCTTTTTCCACATGCCACGTAAGGGACACAGCTAGCATGTGGAAGACTTTGTGTTGGTGTATAACATGAAATACATTTAAGTTTGAGGATGTAATATGAAAAACTGTAGAAAAGGTCCTGGGTTATGAATACTCTTTCAAAGCACTGTAATTTTAAAGAAAATATGTCAACAGAAAATGACATAGTGCATAAAACAGGATATTATATTAAAATGTATATAAAATGTTTTTTTCTTTTTTGTATTATCTATTAAAAAAAAAACATTTAGCAATTTTCACATTGACCACTGGCGCTATTCCAGACTCACACTTCCTGCTCTTTCAAAAAATTCACATGTACATTAGGAACAATAGTGACTCAGACTCATATCTTTTCTGTTGAAGCATCTAATGAGTCTGTTCAAGCAAAGGTCAATGTGAAAGGAGAAGGAATAAAGGCATCTGTGGCATCACCTATTGTGAATAGTATATCCAATGTTATTAATTATGTATAGAAATGTTACCTGTCTTTGTAATCCTGCCTGTGATGATAATGAACCTGATGAAAATTTCTCCAGAAATAGGAGGTATTTGTCTAAAATTACCCAGTTGCCATGGTGAAAATTGTAAGATTTTTATTTTTTTTAAACTAATATCATGACACAAAAAATGGGTAAAGTAAAAAAAATATGCATTCAATATGAAAACCGGATTTAAACAAAACATCATTCACTTTAGTATAACCATTTTAAAACATCAATCAACATGTGACAAAGTACCATATTTTTCCGTTTATAAGACGCACCGGACTATAAGATGCACCTCAAATTCTGAGCAAAGAAAGGTGAAAAAAAATGGGGTCCATCTTATAATTCGGTAGTGTCTTACCGGAGAAGGCGACAGCAGTGGTCGAGCAGTCACAGGAGGCAGGAGCGGTGGGCGTACCAGAAACTCTGTGCTGGTGCTGGGGCTCCGGCGGCAGCTGCTGTGCTGGGGTTCAGGCTATGGCGGATAGGGCAGCTGTGCTGGTGTTGGGACAGCCGTGCTTGTGTTGTGGCAGTTGTGCTGGGGCTCAGGCTGAGGCATCGGTGGCTGCGGGCAGTGAGGGCTTCAAATAAATTATGCCAGTGGCAAGCAGAAATCTCATCTGTGCAAATGCCACCTCCGGGCATCATTTTCCTTAAGTCCGCTCTTGGGAGATCAATAGGGAAGAGGCAGATCATGAGCAGATGAGAGCTTGAGCAAAGAGCTCCATCTGTGCATGCGTCGACTTTGGGCGACATTATTTGAAGTCCTCACTTCCCACCACGCAACACCAGCACTAGATGCCACAGACCCAGCACAGCCGCCCCAGCACCAAACACTACACCAGCCGCCGCAGACTCCACACAGTACACCAGCAGCAGCTACTTCACCAGTCACCACAGACCCTGCACAGCCTCCGCAGACCCCGCACAGCTGCCACAGCGCCAGAGCAGCCATGGCACCACCTGCACAGCCACTGCAGCATTCCCCCGGCCTCCTACGACTCCTCTCCATCACCCCGATAAGCTACATTCAGATTATAAGATGCACCTCTCATTTTCTTCCCAAATTTTTGGGAGGAAAAGTGCATCTTATAATCCGAAAAGTACGGTATCTCATTTGTTTTCTATGGCATCTGTGATGATCATGTTGACTGGATCTTGCCTTTTAGTTCTTCTGCCACTCTACTATATGATATCATATCATGCCATATTTGTCTGTATTCCTTGCAGAAATGTTGTCATTGCACTTCTGTGCTACCCACTTGTAATGCTGCTGTGTTCTAAATTTAGTAGGAAAGCCTCTGGCGTCTAGCGGTAGGGATCCTACTGGTATGCCACTTCAAAGAAAACTATATTATACAATAAAAAAAATATTCTATATATAGAATATCTATGTACCACACTTGAATTAAGAAACCAGCCTTGGTATTGAATAAAAAATATTCTTTTAAGTCAGTGCTGCCCAGTTGTCACCGAATCATATTTTTTTAAATTTGTGTATTTTTAGTCTAATTCTTCAATATAATTATGGGAGCTATGAACAGTGTTCAATATATGTTTTTAACCCCTTCACCACCCAGCCTGTTATCATCTTCCTGACCAGACCAAATTTTACAATTTTGACCAGTGTCATTTTATAAGGTAATAATTCTGGAACGCCTCAATATATCCAAGTAGTTTGTAGTGGGGTTTTTTCGTGACCCATTGTCACCCATTGTCACCCATTTTTCGTGACCCATTGTACTTCATGTTAGTGGTAAATTTTGGTCGATATGGTCTGTATTTATTTATGAAAATATAGAACATTTGACCAAAAATGTGAAAATTTTGCAATTTTTAAGCTTTGCATTTTTATGCCCTTGAACAGATGGTTATATAACAGAAAATCATTAATAAATAACATTTGCCACTAGAGATGAGTGGACCCATTGAAGTTCGGGATCGGTGGGTTCAGCCGGACTTTAGAAAAAAGTTCAGTTGTGGAACCGGACTTGACCTGAACCCCATTGAAAGTCACTTATTGGGCAGTTCAGGTCTCCGCTCACATACAGCCAGCCATAAATGGAACACTACCGTTGAGGAAGAACGTGGTTTTCCTTTTTTTGTAAACAGTAGGTGCGATAACCCTGGTTTACCCCAGGTCCGAGCCATTCATACACTGCAAGTGGCTTACACTGGGTCGAGCACCGAGAGTATCCAAGCACAGCGATACTCAAGTGAGTGGTCAGCATACGTAAAGCACCCGAACTCCGAACTTGAACACTGATTTTTTTTCTAAAGTCTACGAACACTGAACCTTCCTGTTTGACTTCGCTCATCTCTATTTGCCACATAACTACTTTATATAAGCACCATTTTGAAACATTATTTTTTTTTTGTTAAGAAGTTAGAAGGGTTAAAATTTTATCAGCAATTTCTCATTTTTTCAACAAGATTTACAAAACCAATATTTTTAGGGACCACATCTTATTGGAAATTACTTTGAGGGGCCTATGTGACTCAAAAGTGACATAATTCTAAAAACTACACCATTCAACGTGCTCATAACCACATCCAAGACGTTGATTAACCCTTTACACAATTCACAGGAACTAAAACAATGTGGAAGGAAAAAAATGAAAATTTTACTTTTTCCCACAAAAATTTGCTTTAGCCAGAGTTTTTTTTATTTTCACAAGGATAAATGGAAAAAAATGGACCACACAGTTTGTTGTACAATTTCTCCTGCGTACACTGATATTCCGAATGTAGTAGAAAATTACTGTTTGGGTGCATGGCAGGGTTTGGAAGGGAAGAAGCACTATTTGAATTTTGGAGCACAGAATTATCTGTAATAGATAGCGGACGCCATGTCGCATTTGTAGAGTCCCTGATTTGCCTAAATAGTGGAAAGCCCGATAAGTTACCCCATTTTGGAAACTAGACCTCTCAAGTAATTTATCTAGATGTGTGGTGAGCACTTTGAACCCCCAGGTGCTTCACAGAATTTTATCATGTTGAGCTGTGAAAATGTTGAACAGCACTTGAAGAATTGGTTTTATTTATTGATTTATTATGCCTTTCATCGTGCAGTATAAGAGATTAGGCGGCTTCATTCCTCAGGTAAGTACGATTACAGCGATACCAGAGATATATATTTTTTTAGGTTTGACTACAATCCCTGTAAAAAGTGTTTTTTTTTACAAAACAAAGATTTTTGCATCATCATATTTTTTTATATTTCTATCAACAGAGTCATATGAAGGCCTGTTGTTTGCTGAATCATTCGGCGTTTTATATTTTATCGATACCATTTTGGGCCACATAATATCTTTTGATTGCTTTCTATTCCGCTTTTTGTGAGGCAAAATCAAGAAGAAACAGCAATTCAGGAATTGTTCCTTATTTGTTTTTTCACGCTAATCACCATGTTGTAAAATTGATAAGACAGCTTTATTCTTCTGGTCTTCTGGTCAGTATGAATATAGCGATACTACATTTATATACGTAATACTAGCTGTACTACCCGACTTTGCCCGGGTTAATAACTGTTGTTAACAAAATAGAATGTATTAACAAAAATTTATTCTGCACATAAAAACCACAAAACAAATAGATAGAAATGTAATTATTAAAAGGCAAAAACTAAGCTAATAGAAGCATTTCACAACATATATTTCAACACCACAGATATTCCACTCAGATTTAACTAAATTGGCCAAGTAATATGCTCCATCTGTCTCTTTCCAGGTCTGTCTCTTTCCCCATCTGTCTCTTTCCCCGTCTGTCTCTTTCCAGGTCTGTCTCTTTCCCTGTCTGCCTGTCTCTGTCTCTTTTTTTTGTCTGTCTCTATCTCTCTGTTTCTTTCCCCATCTGTCTCTTTCTAGGTCTGTCTCTTTCCCAGGTCTGTCTCTTTCCCCAGGTCTGTCTCTTTCCCCGTCTGTCTCCCCGTCTCTTTGTCTGTGTCTTTTCCGGTCTTTCCCTTTCTGCCTGTCTCTGTCTGTCTCTTTCCTTGTCTGTCTCTATTTCTCTGTCTCTTTCCCCATCTGTCTCTATCAAGGTCTGTGTCTTTCCCCATCTATCTTTGTCTGTCTCTCTGGCTGTCTCCAGCTTCTCTGTCTGCCTGTCTCTGTCCCTGTCTGCATGTCTGTCTGTCTCTTTCCCTGTCTGTCTCTCTGTCTCTTTCCCTGTCTGTCTGTCTCTCTGTCTGTCTGTCTCTGTCTGTCTCTCTCTATCCGTCTCCCCACCGACATCTTATTAGATCACATATAAGCTTCTTATACTATGAATGTCTTTTGTTCTTATAGCAACCAATCACAGCTCTAATAACCTGTAGTTCCAGGCTCCATTTACTTTAATGGAGGCATGTTTTTTGGAGAGTGACTGTAAAGCGCGGAGTTAAATTTTCCTGTCAAAACATAGTCTACGACGTTCCCTGGGTCACATGAGGTGTCTGTGCAAAATTTTTATTTATATATGACTTTTTGATCGCGTTTTATTCCACTTTTTTGTCAGCTGTATGATGTAAAGACAGTTTTTTTATTTATTATTTTTGGATGTTCACTGAAGAGGTTAACTAGTGTGACAGTTTTATTGATCGTTCTGTTGCCAAATATGTTTACTTTCTTTGTCTATTTTTGTTTGTAGATAAATATACATTTTTATTGGAATATTTTTTCATTTTTTATTCGTTATTTTCTGATTTTTTCAATATTTTTACAATGTTTCAAAACTTTTTTCACTTATTATTTAGTAACTATATGGGGCATTAACTTTTATTACACTGATGGCTGGTATAATGTATTGCAATGCACATACATTGCAATACATAATACCTGTCAGTATGACAATGACAGAACGCCTCTTAGACCGTGCTCCTTGCATGGTCTAACATGCCACCCTAGGCAGCTAACTCAGAGGTCGTCATTTGTCCTCAGGTTATCATGGAAATGATTGGGCACCCGTGATTAGTTCGAAAGGTCCTAATCATGTTGGAAAGGGAGAGAATTCCCTCTCCCAGCCTCCTGCGATTGCTATTTAGGGGCTTAAACAGCCAGAGGTGGGCACCATCACTGGCTGTGACAGCCAGAGCTCCTTAATCACTTTCACCGGTCTGTCGTATGGGCCGTGCTCCTGTGCCCCATGCAATCACCAAGATTTAAGTTTACGTCATAGGTCATGAACCCGACCGTAACATAAATTTATGTCAAAGGTGGTGATGATGGGGTTACACTAGTTTTGTGCATGTAACATTTAGGAAATCTCATCATAATGAGACCTATTAACTTTCATGGGAGAGTCTTGTGAGCAGGCTCTGTGATCTGTGCATGGGTCACTTGTGCAGAGAGGGAAGAGGTGAGATGTGCCGTCAATTACGTGATTCTGTGTTATCTGGTTCCTAACTTGTAATTGTCGTGTTTCCTTTCATTTTATCAATGAATTTTAAGACCTGGACAACAATATAAAAAATGGCAACATTTCAGTATATTTTTTATATTTAGACCGTGACATAGCTAATTAAATAACAACATTGAAAAAAATTTTTTAAAATAATTTTTTACTTAAAGCAACTTTATTTAAGCAATGGTTCATTGTTGATGATTGATTCCTTTTAAGAAAATGTTATCAAAAGGATATCTTGCTACTTGAAGTAGTGTTATCATTGACCTATCAGTAATAGACATTGATTACAGGTTGGGATTTATTATATTAATACATTTTAAGGTATGTTAAGAAAGCTGAAAAAATAAGCAGATGTACCAGCACCATACCATAATCAAAATTATGGAAACATTCGAGAAGTTTTTGATGGTAATTTTACGATACCACTTCTGTAGCTGCTTCTCTCCATTTTCAATTACTTTATGAAAGGGAGCTTCATCACAAATGATGTAATTAAAATGATGCATGTTTCTCCAAAGATCAATTATATTTAGCTTTACACAAAACATTAAAAGATTAATGATAGCTATGCTTTAATAGGTGAACTTTAACTAGGGCATTGGGAGTTTGATGTCCCAAAACCGTCATCATGACATTCCTCCGGTCAATAGATGATTTCACAGAAGAGAGATGTAATCTTGTGAAATCCTTACATCTCGAAATCTTCAAACACTTATGGGACAAAGACTACCATTCCCCTTCAAAGGTGCAGAATCCTGCCAATTGAGTACAAGTGGGGAGGGAGTATTATTTGTATGTGAGTAACTTGGCACTTGGAGATATAAATTAAATGAGGTAACATAGACACTCATATTTCTTTACATCCATGTATTTTAATTATGATATGCACAGTATCATTCATTATGTAGAGAGAGAAAGTCTTAGCCCAGTATTGGCTAGGTTGATTTATAGCATATTTGTCACAAGTGTGTTATGGCCTGATGTGACCTTGGGGGGATCTGAGATCAGAAGGTCACAGCGTTTAGTTGATCACAGAGCCACTTTAGTGCCCGGTTGGAACTTATTTAATTCCATCTGGTGCTGAAGGGGTTAAGATTCCTTTCTATCCTGCTAATGATTAAACAGGTAGTTGTAATCTCAGCTGCAGCCACTCTCTTCTGCTACAAATATTCACTCCACCCTATGCTGGCTATAGTTCATTCTAAGCTGACCTGAGAGGGAGCTGTCGTTGGAGAAAGCAGTGGTGATTTTTCCAGCATTTGCGGTGGACTCTCTGCCTGGAGAAGAATTGGAGTTCTATGTTGAATTTGTTCCCTTGTTTGTTGCCCTTCATTGTGATGTCTTTATAATAGAACTAAGACTATTTGTTTGCTGGCCCGAGCACTAGATGGTGCTAGTCCACAGTCAGCCAGGGCCTAGGCACGTGGGCGCGCATGGGAGGGAAGCACCTGTCTAGGGATGTTAGGGAACTCAGAGATCATTTACATCTCCTCTTATGTCGCACGCCGAGCGGCCCTCACTCTAGTGTGACATTATAGCCGGCCCACATTTTTCAAGATTTTTCATGGATCCTGTCGCCTTTTTTTACTGATCAGTTGCAGACTCTGTGTCTAGATTTCACAGATCTGTGGTCTGAGTTTTTGCATCAGCATGTGCAGTCACCGAGTCTGTTGTTCTCGGCAGCTAACCAGGTGAAATTAGAACCTAAAGTGGCTCTCCTGAATAGGTTTTCTGGGAGACATGATAAGTTTGCAAACTTTACTTCAAGCATCATCCACGTTCATCTCAGGGTGAGGAACAACAGGTAAGAATTACTGTATTATTTACTTCTTGCAAGATGATCCTCAAACCTGGGCCATTTCATTAATTTGACAGATGAGCTTAGCCATACTGTCTTGTCCATGCTCTTCCTATATTGGCATAGCTGGTTGAAACTAGCATGAAATTGCCAAAATTTATAATATGTTTATGCATCTTCTGAGTTGTTCTGAGTTTATAAAAAATGTTGTGACTTATTAAGGTGTTTGATACAAGAATTCTATGGATCAACCCCTTTAAGGTCCCAAAACAGCAGGTGAAAGGTGCTATATTTGATTTTTGGCAATCAATTCTTGTTTTATTGTGCTTATTAGAAATGGGCAGATGGATTTGTGGGACTCTTGTCCATCGACCAGGTCAGTTGTTGTAGGTCACGGAACTGCCAGCTTAAAAATCTCTCACTATCCAAGATCCCCAGTGCTGCTCTTGGCTAGCTGTGCTGGTGCGACATCATGATGGTAGCATGACACGCAGATGACGTCACTCCAGCTCAGCTAATCAAAAGGAAAAAGGTTTGCTGAGCTCCTGTCCAGCGGCCACAGATTATGAATCTGGCCGATGTATCGAAGTCTTGCAAATCGATCTGGCCATGTCATGCGGTGTTTGGTTCCACACTCGGGGGGTGCAGTTATGGTGTCGGTCTCTGTTCACATTGTAGCATCTGACAATCAGCCTGAGGGCTCCTAGTTGCTCAGTCTGAGCCAAGCTTCTGGTGATTACTTTTCAGTGCTCCCCAACCCTGCAGGAGTTAATTCTTGTGGATTTGTGTGCAGCAACTAGGAGCAGGTTACTAATTACCATCCACAGCTCTCTCTTTCCTATTTAAGGTATGGGAGCCTATGGTTCTGAGTCGATAATAGCTTTAGCATAGCACCAGCGATTCCGGTCTTAGTGGTGATCCAGTCTTTGGTGATCTGTAGTTGTTATTTTAAGTGGTATTGAAGTGTCCCTGTCGTGCGTTTATTTCCTTCCTTTTTTCTTTATTCCTCTGTACATGTATTGTCTCTCCTTTGTGTTAGAGTGTAGTGTGTATGAGTTTTTGTTCTCCGTTGTCCGTGTTGTTTCTGTGAGGTTTTGTTATTGTGTTTTCGGCCCGTTCCAAGGGTGGGGGAGAGGGGAAGTAGTATCAGGGCTTGGACAGGAGTCAGGGTCCCGCTGGGGGATCAGACCTCTGAGATAAGGGACACTGCACGGTCTCAAGTCTGATGGCCAGCTTAGGAGCCCGTTTTCTGTTATTTCTTACCCTGTGATAACCCATCTCCGCTATTTACAGTCATATGAAAAAGTTTGGGCACACCTATTAATGTTAACCTTTTTTCTTTAGAATAATTTGGGTTTTTGAAACAGCTATTTCAGTTTCATATATCTAATAACTGATGGACTGAGTAATATTTCTGGATTGAAATGAGGTTTATTGTACTAACAGAAAATGTGCAATCCGCATTTAAACAAAATTTGACCGGTGCAAAAGTATGGGCACCTCAACATAAAAGTGACATTAATATTATGTAAATCCTCCTTTTGCAAAAATAACAGCCTCTAGTCGCTTCCTGTAGCTTTTAATGAGTTCCTGGATTCTGGATGAAGGTATATTTGACCGTTCCTGTTTACAAAACAATTCCAGTTCAGTTAAGTTTGATGATCGCCGAGCATGGACAGCACATTTCAAATCATCCCACAGATTTTCAGTGATATTCAGGTCTGGGGACTGGGATGGCTATTCCAGAACATTGTAATTGTTCCTCTGCATGAATGCCTGAGTAGATTTGGAGCGGTGTTTTGGATCATTGTCTTGCTGAAATAGCAATCCCCTGCGTAACTTCAACTTCGTCACTGATTCTTGCACATTATTGTCAAGAATCTGCTGATACTGAGTTGAATCCATGCGACCTTCAACTTTAACAAGATTCCCGGTGCCGACATTGGCCACACAGCCCCAAAGCATGATGGAACCTCCACCGAATTTTACTGTGGGTAGCAAGTGCTTTTCTTGGAATGCCGTGTTTTTTTGCCTCCATGCATAACACCTTTTTGTATGACCAAACAACTCAATCTTTGTTTCATCAGTCCACATAACCGTCTTCCAAAATGTAACTGACTTGTCCAAATGTGCTTTTGCATACCTCAGGCGACTCTGTTTGTGGTGTGCTTGCAGAAACGGTTTCTTTCGCATCACTCCCCATACAGCTTCTCCTTGTGCAATGTGCGCTGTATTGTTGACCGATGCACATTGACACCATCTGCAGCAAGATGATGCTGCAGGTCTTTGGAGGTGGTCTGTGGATTGTCCTTGACTGTTCTCACCATTCTTCTTCTCTACTTTTCTGATATTTTTCTTGGCCTGCCACTTCTGGGCTTAACAAGAACTGTACCTGTGTTCTTCCATTTCCTTACTATGTTCCTCACAGTGGAAACTGACAGTTTAAATCTCTGAGACAACTTTTTGTATCCTTCCCCTGAACAACTATGTTGAATAATCTTTGTTTTCAGATCATTTGAGAGTTGTTTTGAGGAGCCCATGATGCCACTCTTCATAGGAGATTCAAATAGGAGAACAACTTGCAAGTGGCCACCTTAAATACCTTTTCTCATGATTGGATACACCTGCCTATGAAGTTCAAAGCTCAATGAGGTTACAAAACAAATTTAGTGCTTTAGTAAGTCAGTAAAAAGTAGTTAGGAGTGTTCAATTTAAGAAATTGATAAGGGTGCCCATACTTTTGCACCGGTCAAATTTTGTTTAAATGCGGATTGCACATTTTCTGTTAGTACAATAAACCTCATTTCAATCCAGAAATATTACTCAGTCCATGAGTTATTAGATATATGAAACTGAAATAGCTGTTACAAAACCCCAAATTGTTATAAAGAAAAAAAGGTGAACATTAATAGGGGTGCCCAAACTTTTTCATATGACTGTATAATGCAATTACATGCTTTCAGAGTGGACCTGTGCTGGAGTTCGATTTCATTTTGTTCTTTGCTGAGTTTTTCTATGCTTTGCTATTATACAGTGCCTACAAGTAGTCTTCAACCCCCTGCAGATTTAGCAGGTTTGATAAGATGCAAATAAGTTAGAGCCTGCAAACTTCAAACAAGAGCAGGATTTATTAACAGATTCATAAATCTTACAAACCAACAAGTTATGTTGCTCAGTTAAATTTTAATAAATTTTCAACATATAAGTGTGGGTCAATTATTATTCAACCCCTAGGTTTAATATTTTGTGGAATAACCCTTGTTTGCAATTACAGCTAATAATCGTCTTTTATAAGACCTGAACAGGCCGGCACAGGTCTCTGGAGTTATCTTGGCCCACTCCTCCATGCAGATCTTCTCCAAGTTATCTAGGTTCTTTGGGTGTCTCATGTGGACTTTAATCTTGAGCTCCTTCCACAAGTTTTCAATTGGGTTAAGGTCAGGAGACTGACTAGGCCACTGCAGCACCTTAATTTTTTCCCTCTTGAACCAGGCCTTGGTTTTCTTGGCTGTGTGCTTTGGGTCGTTGTCTTGTTGGAAGATGAAATGACGACCCATCTTAAGATCCTTGATGGAGGAGCGGAGGTTCTTGGCCAAAATCTCCAGGTAGGCCGTGCTATCCATCTTCCCATGGATGCGGACCAGATGGCCAGGCCCCTTGGCTGAGAAACAGCCCCACAGCATGATGCTGCCACCACCATGCTTGACTGTAGGGATGGTATTCTTGGGGTCGTATGCAGTGCCATCCAGTCTCCAAACGTCACGTGTGTGGTTGGCACCAAAGATCTCGATCTTGGTCTCATCAGACCAGAGAACCTTGAACCAGTCTGTCTCAGAGTCCTCCAAGTGATCATGAGCAAACTGTAGACGAGCCTTGAGATGACGCTTTGAAAGTAAAGGTACCTTACGGGCTCGTCTGGAACGGAGACCATTGCGGTGGAGTACGTTACTTATGGTATTGACTGAAGCCAATGTCCCCACTGCCATGAGATCTTCCCGGAGCTCCTTCCTTGTTGTCCTTGGGTTAGCCTTGACTCTTCGGACAAGCCTGGCCTCGGCACGGGTGGAAACTTTCAAAGGCTGTCCAGGCCGAGGAAGGCTAACAGTAGTTCTATAAGCCTTCCACTTCCGGATGATGCTCCCAACAGTGGAGACTGTTTGGGGAGGGTCTTAATTAGTCAGAAAAGGCTGGAAAAAGAGATAATTAATCCAATCATGTGAAGCTCATTGTTCTTTGTGCCTGAAATACTTCTTAATACTTTAGGGGAACCAAACAGAATTCTTGTGGTTTGAGGGGTTGAATAATAAATGACCCTCTGAATAAACTTTTCACAATTTAAAAAAAAAATAAAAAAAGAAATAACATTCTTTTTTGCTGCAGTGCATTTCACACTTCCAGGCTGATCTACAGTCCAAATGTCACAATGCCAAGTTAATTCCGAATGTGTAAACCTGCTAAATCTGCAGGGGGTTGAATACTACTTGTAGGCACTGTATACCTATTACTTTTATATCTGTAAATAAAATGCTAAATAAGCTCTATGTTAAATGTTAATGAAACCAAATGTGACAGGTGTTCTTTAATGCTTTCTTTCAATTGCCTCATAATACTTACACAAGTTAAGTCTTGATATATCTTTAGCAATAATGAAAATAATCATTTTTAATATGGTATCACATATTTGGCACCTTTATAAAAACAAAGTCCTGCAGAGACGTAGGCTGGGCATTATTTTCATCTGATTGTGCTTGTACGTTACTTAGTTGTATGTATGCACAGTTTATACCTCTTTGAGGATTGTGAGTCTAGAAGGTCATTGTGACCCAAAAATGACAGTCACTTTAATTTGGTCCCAGCACTAAAGCGGATCCACAGCTGTTGTGAGGATAGCTCACCTTTACTGAGAATGTGCAGGGAAATGGAAGATGGGCCTTATTGGTATACATTCACCAGCATATTATATTGGATCTGTTCCCACTCCAGGGCCTGGTGGGTCATCCTTATGTCATGAGCTGTAGAGTCCTGGTGGATTTAGGAATCAATTACCTATCTCTGCCTATGGCTAACAAGCTCTTAGTAATAACTGGAGCTTTTATTTTCTTTTGGCATTTCATAATAACTCTTTTAGCTTCATAAGACTTCAACCATATTGTTCCAAAGCCATGTATTAATGAGGCAGTGTCACAGTGATACATACTGACTGTGCGTTTATGGTCCTTGCATAATGAATCCCTTTTCAAAATGCCATTCATTTTCTATCATTGCGGGCTGTCATTATTATGTACGTAGGTAAAGTTATAACTAATTAGTTACTTACACATTTTATTGCACATCTTCCCAGGGGTGCTGACTGTATTCTCCATATTTATACAGACAGCCTTTCCTGCTAAAATGGTATAGGCGGTGAGAAGAACAGCATGGGCTTGGGCTGAGCAAATCCTACCTGCAGTAATTATCGCCCAAGGGATAAGATTATGATCCTCCTAGGAAGGAGTAGCTAATAGATAGTGCTAATTTTTCCCATTGACACAGTATTAATGGCGCTGGTGGCACCCAACAGAACCCACGGACTTAGGCTTTTGATGGCAGGAATAACGGTTCATGCTAAACTATCCTTGTTGTCAAAAAGTGATGGAAGCCTCAAATAGAAAGCCCCAACGCAGATGTGATCATGCCATTATATAAAACTGCACTAGTTTGTGGAAGAAAAAAGGAAGAGCTGGATAAAAGTAAGTCATTCTTAAAAAAAAACACGGCATATATATGACCCCAATTTGTCCTATTCTTTCAATTTGTCAAAATTACAAGTAAAATTATTACCAGTCATTTCTTTATTATATCTGTTCTTGCAAAACTGGGTGACAACCTATATAACCAGTCTTCCTTGTTATCCCGCAATATGTCAGCACCACATAATTAGGCAGATATGTCATTCTGCACCATGGCCATTATGTCACTTAGGTTTCCTAGTAACAGGTATAGCAAAGAAATTTTTAAATAAAATGTTTAAAGGCATTTTACAGGAAAAAAGATTTTATTATTTCACTAGTTCCTGCTCGAAATAATAAAAAGAGATGTCTACTCACCCTGCGCTGCTACAGTGACG
This sequence comes from Anomaloglossus baeobatrachus, assembly GCF_048569485.1. Taxonomy (NCBI): domain Eukaryota; kingdom Metazoa; phylum Chordata; class Amphibia; order Anura; family Aromobatidae; genus Anomaloglossus; species Anomaloglossus baeobatrachus. The sequence goes on along the minus strand of NC_134354.1, from coordinate 412,596,123 downwards.
CCTCTCCGCCGCTGCTTTTGCTTTTGTTTCCAAGCTGCGTTAGTGACATAATATGGACTGCTGCAGCCATGAGTTCATGCCACCTACATCAGCAAGGCTACTCAGCTCAGTGATTGGCTGCAACAGGTACATGTGTTGTAATCATGACATCACTGCTGCAGCCTGTAAACAAAGACCAGAGCAGCAGCAAAGAGGCGGCACTGGAGCAGCTCGGGGTGAATAAACAGCTCTTTTTATTATTTTAATCTAACCAATGAGATAGAATGAAGAAATGTAATCCCAAAAAACTCATTAGTTTCTCAGAAAGTAAAAGATCAAGAACTATTAAAAGCATTTTCCAGGAAAAAGATTTTATTATTTCACTAGCTCCTGCTCGAAATAATAAGAAGAGATGTCTACTCATCCTGCGCTGCTACAGTGACGCCTCTCAGTCGCTGCTCTTGCTTTTGTTCACAAGCTGCATTAGTGACATAATATGGACTACTGCAGCCAATCAGTGAGCTCAATGGCACATGCCACCTACATCAGCAAAGCTGCTCAGCTCAGTGATTGGCTGTAGCAGGTACATGTGTTGTAATCATGACATCACTGCTGCAGCCTGTAAACAAAGACCAGAGCAGCAGCAGAGAAGCTGCACTGGGGCAGCTTAGGGGCATGTGCCCCGGGCACAGCTCCTGTGCCTTCATTATCCCGAGGAGTCCCAGAGGCATATCTTGGGGGGCTGGTGGGGCATGTGCCCTGGGCGCAGTGCCTTTGCCTGCATTATCCCCAGGAGTCCGAGAGACATATCTATGGGGAGGCTGGTGGGGCATGTGCTCCGGGCGCAGCTCCTGTGTCTGCATTATCCCCAGGACCAGAGGCGTATCTAGGAGGGGGCTGGTGGAGCATGTGCCCCAGGCGCAGCTCCTGTGCCTGCATTATCCCCAGGAGTCCCAGAGGCATATCTATGGGGGGGCTGGTGGGGCATGTGCTCCGGGCGCAGCTCCTGTGTCTGCATTATCCCCACGACGAGAGGCGTATCTAGGAGGGGGCTGGTGGAGCATGTGCCCCAGGCACAGCTCCTGTGCCTCCATTATCCCCAGGAGTCCCAGAGGCATATCTATGGGTGGGGGGCTGGTGGGTCATGTGCTTCGGGCGCCGCTCTTGTGCCTGCATTATCCCCAGGAGTCCCAGAGGCATATCTATGGGTGGGGGGCTGGTGGGTCATGTGCTTCAGGCACCGTTCCTGTGCCTGCATTATCCCCAGTAGTCCCAGAGGCATATCTATGGGCGGGGGTCTGGAGGGTCATGTGCTTCTGGCGCCGCTCCTGTGCCTGCATTATCCCCAGGAGTCCCAGAGGCATATCTATAGGGGGGCTGGTGGGGCATGTGCTTCGGGCGCAGCTCCTGTGCCTGCATTATCCCCATGCAGGCACAGGAACTGCGCCCGGGGCACATGCCCCAGCAGCCCCCCCCATAACGTCTCTGGCTTGCCATACACAAGTGAAATATCTCAATACTTGTTCAGATGGTAACTATTACCCCCAAGCTCCTCACATGCACCACACATAGATCATGCATGTACATTATTATAAAAAATGGAAAGGGATACACTCCCAGACAGAAGAAAAAAAGCTTTAAAATGTTAAAAAAATAATTTACCTCTATACAGCTATCATATTTCTGCTATTGTATCCAACTTACTGCCTCCAAACACTCATTGTTATCTGGTGTCCCTTAAATCAGTAGGATCCATCAGCATTTCTCTAACATGCTTGGCAGCTTTAGTTGTTTCCATATCAGACCTCTGCATTGTACAGTCTCTGGTGTCAAGTTTTAATTTTGTAGTTTGCAGGTCACTAGAGAGAGCTCCTGTGCTGACTTTGAGCCAGTAAGGCATGCTGAAAGATTTTAGCTATAAATCCAGTAGAGCCACAATTGTAGCTCTGGCAAGAGTATAGACTATGATTCAGAGTCACTACAATAATACCATCCATTTCCAGAGTTACAGCGTTTCAGAGTTTAAAGGGGTATTCCCATCTCCAAAATCCTATCCCAATACCTAGAATCTGTAATAATAATAATAATAATAATAATAATAATAATAATATTAGCAAATACCTCCAATCAGAAATGTAGTATAGTTCTCCTGATATAGCCATGTCTCTTACCTCATGTGCAGGGCATTGCAGCATAGGTATCTATGATTACAGCCATGAGCAACTAACTAACTCACTATATGTGGGGACTAAGATAACATTGGATTCCTAAGCTCCAATGCCCTGCACATGAAGTAAGAGACATGGCTTTAACAGGAGACCTATACTACATTTCTAAATTGAATATACTTACTAATATTATTACGCCTACTATATATTGGGATAGGATCTCGGAGATACGAATAACCCTTTAAAGGTAACAACACAATTTAAATGACTACTTATAAAAAATATTAATAGAATCTACCTGTCAAAATAAAAAAAATCTGTAAAGAGAGGTGGAATTTTATTAATGGTAATCTTAAAATAAGATAACCCATATAAAAGCATTTGGCCTTGTTTATATGGCCATGGAATCATGAAACTCCTGTTATATTTATTGTTTTTGAAATCCCTTGGGAAATTTTTGTAGCCAGACTGGCCAAAGAACTCTGATAATTTAATACTCACAAAGTTAAATTTTAAAGGTTTATTTTCTTTGGATAACCACTTTTGTTAGACATGCTTAATAATGAGTTAATTGATATGATCTTTCATTATTAACAGTTTGCTGTGTGTCACATGGAGCTTTGCACAAAATTTGCCAACTGTCATGGTGGCATTAGGCTCTGTTCAGATTGCAGATTCTGACACTCCCACCCAAAGGTTTCTCTGGTGTCTGGGATCAACACAGGAAGACTGGTGAAAATTGTGTTTATTGTTTGGTGAGGTTGTGAATTTTACCCCTGTTGTTTTGTAGCTTTCTTCCTTCTCTTGGTTCTCCTCCTTAATCTCTTGCTGACTTTGCCTATGTGTGTGCGTGCTGTATTAGAGAGTGTTGGCTTTCCCTTGTCCATCTTTATCTGTGAGGTTTCATCACACTCCTGTACCATCCCTCCCTGGCAGAGGGGGATTAGATCAGGACTGGTCAGGAGCAAGGCGAGGAAGGAGACTCAGGCCTCTCCACCATCAGAAGTATCCCAGAGGATAGGGGGGGAGGGGCAAGGGGAATCATATGAGGACTGGTGAGGAGCAGAGCCAGGAAGGAGACTCAGACCTCTCCACCATCAGAAGTATCCCGGAGGATAAGGGGGAGGGGCAGGGGGAATCAGTTGAAGACTGGTCAGGAGCAGAGCCAGGAAGGAGACTCAGACTTCTCCACCATCAGAAGTATCTCTGATGATATGGGGGAGGGGCAGGGGGAATCAGATGAAGACTGGTCAGGAGCAGGGCCAGGAAGGAGACTCAGGCCTCTCCACCATCAGGAGTATCCCTGAGGATAGGGATAGCATAGGGCACCCTAGCTTGAGGAACAGCTTAGATCCCCCAGTTCCCCACTATTCCATACTCATCATGTCACTGGGATTGCTAGAAGTGGCTAATGAATTAACAATGCCTCTAAAGGTGAATTGAAGTATTACACGGCATCTGGTGAAATTAGTGGACTATTCATGTAGTTAACTACTTAATCGTTTCCCCAAGAAAGCCATCTATTTCTATAAGGACATGATAAAAAGAGGTTTAATGAGGAGCACAAAGTCTTTATGCAAGAGAAAGACAAATTAAATAGCATATATGAGTGCAAACATAGCGAGAATTCAAAAAAATGATTTAAAAATAACAATGAAAACAAGGAGGTAAAAGTTAAAGAATTGAGAGGGCAGTATAACATGAATATAGAATTGTGGAAGATGAAGGTCTCAGTGGAAGGAGATAGGGAATTCTAGCTGAAAGAATAGATAATTAAACATTTACAATTTAGAAAAAGGTCACGTGAAAGCGTCTGGTTGAAGAATGCCTTGAGTAGAGGCTTTATTGGGAAGGTCAGCATGGGCCTCTCAGCAAACAGAAAAGCCCTGTGTTATCACTCTAAACAGCTAGAAAATACTTTTCATTTGCTTCCCTCTCTGTTCTTCTCCATGCAGTCTGGGATTTCTTGCTCAACTAAGCTGGGTTAAAAGAGGCCTAAAAATCGAATGAAACCTCCCTTTTGTTATTTCTATCATTTTCTATCAGTGTGGGAGACCAAAGACTTGATAATCACTGCTCACTCTGTGAAAAATTCAATCAATACCGTAATAGTATAAATTCATTGGGGGGACAAAATGTGAGCACTTTCCTGTCTGATGTTGTGTGATGATTTTCAGTTTGTAACCGTGACTTAATAGCATTACATTATCGATTGCATTCTCCACATCTTCCCAAGGTTTTTTTCTTTTTTTTTTTTTTTCTTTAATTTTTCCCACAGCGATTTTCTGTTCTGGGGATAACCTACTGCTCTGGTTTCTGATTATCAGCTCATTAGTTATGAGCGAAGCTCAAGAATTCTTCTTTTTAGGAATCTTCAGCTGGTCATAGATTTTAGATCTTCTCCTTGGTGAGAAAATGCACACGTCCCTGGGGCCACATTCGAGATTTGCTTTTATTATGTCTTCGCTGTCAGATTATCTTGTTTTCCACCGATATAAGCATCAGCAACAGAAAGCTGCTCATCTGCCCTTCAGAGTACTTCAAATTATTCCATGAACAAAATTTATAAAAATATAAATTTATTGGTTAAAACTAAACACACATATATAAAATCAGACACACATAGACCACATAATAAAGGGAGGGCGTAAGTGGGTGGCCAAGGGAGCCCAAATCCTGATGCAGTTATACAATCAATTCATCAAAACAGTGTTTACATACATAATAAAGTCAGAATAGACATTTGTTCAGATGAGTAGAGATACAATTCATAACTGGCAAAATATTACGTCAATGTGCAATATTAACCTTAAAATGTATACATAAATTCACTATATCCAGAAGAAAGACACAAGTTTATCATATAAATTTCTGAGGTCACATGTAATATAAAGATGTCAATAAATTACTTCTAAGATGATGGCAGATGATACCCCTTAGTGTAAACTGCAACAGTGGCAAAGAATGGAGGAACCACTCACTCATATATGATATGGCATTCCTAGACACTATTTAAATCCCCAAAGTAGAGAAAAAGGGGTCATTAACCAACATTAGAGAGACCACATTGAAAAAGTGTAAAGCCAGAATCATAGATGTAGTATCAAAAGAACTCATCAAACAGCATCCATTATAACCAGTGTAATGGGATCAATACCAAAGCTCAACCAAGGCCAAAAAAGAGTTAATAGCCCACCCTCACCAAACACTCCACACTCCAACGATCGTTTCGCAACCGCTTCGTCAGGGAGTGAGGTGGGTGGGCTCGTGGGCATCTTAAATACCTGTACGGCAGCTGTGTCTAATGAAAAACCGGACGACACCATGATTATCGGGCGGCGCGACTCGCGCATGCGCAGAGTCACAACTCCGTGCCCGGATATCCGCCTACGTCCACCAAGGGCGCCACAGTCGCCGTTGATGATGCAGGCAAAACATCCACACACGGACCGCAACCCGCGCATGCGCAGTCACGCCGCACAGTGTCGACCGCCGCCATCTTAGTAAAGGTATGCCAGGCATATCACAGCCAAATATATCAGGAGGAGGAGAAATAGAAGCGCAATAGCAAAGATAATATTTATTGATAACATATCTATCACATATTTACCCGGTAATAGGTATTGCGAAGTGGACAGAAAGTGCACAATTCAGTAATCGTGCATTGCATAAATATTATACTTGAATTCATGTGTGGATTTACATCATTAATAACATCAATTATCCATATCATCTCAAATATCAGAAATAGCAATGGCTATACATAAGAATCCATACATAAGAATCCATAGCCATATGCATGATGACAGATGTGTACACACAAGTTTTTATATTTTAATTTTAACATAGCATAGATCGAATATATTAACAAAAACACCCATATGAAATATGTATCATAAACCTATAAATGTGTAACCATAAATATATAGGTGTCATAACTAGACTTATGTATTCAAACCTATCATCATTGATCTTAAGCCGTCCACTTACACACATAATATCAAAAATTACTCTCTCGGTCCATCTCCCAAAACCAATGTGATACAACACCCACAAGCCTCACCACCTACATAAGAGAGAAAAAACAATGGAGGCGGAATCAAAAAGGGGAACTATATCACTAAAATACTATAATAAGGAGATGGCAAAGACGACGAGACCCAAAGAGACAAACCCTCAAATAAATAAACGTATCATTGGACAGAGCATTCTCATAAGAAACTTGAGAAACCCCACTGATCGTTCAGACCCCTCGGTTTCATGCACTTAAGAAGTGTAATCCACCTACATTCTAACTGACTGAGTTTTTTGAAAAAATCTCCTCTCCTGTTCCCTGGATAAATGCGATCTATCCCACTGAACCTTAATAGATGTGACTGTCCTAGATGGAAATCCCTAAAGTGTCGAGCAAGAGGTTTGAGTTTTGCAATCACAAAAACCTGGTCTGCTGGAACTTTCTCTGCTGCCCTTATATCTCTAATGTGTTCCTGTATGCGAACACGAAGTTCTCTTGTAGTCATTCCTACGTATTGTAGGTTGCATGGACATTTGGCCACATATATGACCATTGATGTTCTGCAATTAATAAAGTGCAATATTTTGTATTCACGTTCTTTATTTGAATCTGAAAATGTATTAGTCTTAGAGACATAATGGCAAGCAGTACAGCTCCCACAAGGCCAGCAGCCCCATTTCGGGCCTTTAGACCCAAATAAAAAATTGGTAGAAGAGGACGGTACATGATGACTATGGACTAGCAAATCCCTAAGGGTTTTTCCCCGTTTGGCGACAAAATAGGGTTTCTCTGTAACGAAATCAGATAGCGATGGGTCTTCTCTTAAAATAGGCCATGACTTCGTTATAGCACTAGTAAGCTCTCGCCACCTGGATTGATAATTGGAAATAAATCGAGTAATGTCCTTTGATTCTTTTTGCTTCTTGGAGTATAGTAGCGAATGTCTTCCAATACTTTTTGAAACCTGATATGCGTTATCAATATTATCCCTCCGGTAGCCACGTTGTGAGAATCTTTTCCTAAGCTCTTCTGCTTGGAGTTCAAAATCTTCATCCCTATCACAAATCCGCCTGGCGCGGATAAATTGTCCCTTAGGGATAGCTCGAATGACATGGGAAGGGTGGGCAGATCGTGCATGTAAAAGAGAATTCACACTAGTGTCTTTACGAAACACAGTGGTGTGAAGATGACCCTCCCCATCGGTTGTAATATGTAGATCTAGAAAGTCAATGGCTGTTTGACTGACGTGATGTGATAGCTTGATGTTCCAAGAATTCGTATTCAGATGGTGAAGAAATTGGTCCAGGAGAGATCTCGTACCCTGCCAAATAAACAGCACGTCGTCAATATAACGAATCCAGAGTGCCACCGATGCACAAAAATCATCATTATTTTGGATGAATTCTCTTTCCCATAATCCCAGAAAGAGATTGGCGTAGCATGGGGCACAAGCCGCCCCCATTGCCACGCCCCTCTTCTGTAGGTAGTACCTATCCTTGAACACAAAGTAATTGTGTGATAAAACAAAATTCATCAAGGATAGGAGAAATTCCACCATTTTGGAATCTAAATCCCGGCCATGGAGAAAGAACTCCAAAGCTGACAAACCCAGGTTGTGATTAATGCAAGTATATAACGATTCTACATCACAAGTGACTAGAAACATGTCAGGGGTCATATGTATTCCCTCCAATCTCTGAAGAACTTCCGTGGAATCACGCACATATGAGGGTAATTCCATTACAATTGGTTTAAGGAAGTAATCTAGTAGTCTAGAGATAGGTTCCAAAAGACCCCCATTTCCGGACACAATTGGTCTACCCGGAGGGTTGTGCAAGTCTTTATGAACTTTGGGTAAAAGATATAAAGTCGGTACCGAGGGACTCTTGATCTTTAAACCCTCCCATGTTTTTTTAGGTAAAATGCCATCATCATATGCTTCATCCAAAATCCTCCCCAAATCTGTTTGAAATATCAGGGTCGGATCTTTTTGTAATTTTTTATAGCATAAAGGGTCTCCCAACTGTCTAAATACTTCCTTTTCATATAATTCATCTGGCCACACCACGATATTACCTCCCTTATCTGCTGGCTTGAAAGTGACCCCCTTCATCTTCCTAAGTTCTCCTAGGGCTTGTCTCTGTTCTTTAGTCAGATTGTCATATGGCCTGTGACCAGGGATTTTAAAAATCTCCCCCACAACCATCTTCACAAAGACCTCAATGGAGGAGTATTTTAGTGATATAGTTCCCCTTTTTGATTCCGCCTCCATTGTTTTTTCTCTCTTATGTAGGTGGTGAGGCTTGTGGGTGTTGTATCACATTGGTTTTGGGAGATGGACCGAGAGAGTAATTTTTGATATTATGTGTGTAAGTGGACGGCTTAAGATCAATGATGATAGGTTTGAATACATAAGTCTAGTTATGACACCTATATATTTATGGTTACACATTTATAGGTTTATGATACATATTTCATATGGGTGTTTTTGTTAATATATTCGATCTATGCTATGTTAAAATTAAAATATAAAAACTTGTGTGTACACATCTGTCATCATGCATATGGCTATGGATTCTTATGTATGGATTCTTATGTATAGCCATTGCTATTTCTGATATTTGAGATGATATGGATAATTGATGTTATTAATGATGTAAATCCACACATGAATTCAAGTATAATATTTATGCAATGCACGATTACTGAATTGTGCACTTTCTGTCCACTTCGCAATACCTATTACCGGGTAAATATGTGATAGATATGTTATCAATAAATATTATCTTTGCTATTGCGCTTCTATTTCTCCTCCTCCTGATATATTTGGCTGTGATATGCCTGGCATACCTTTACTAAGATGGCGGCGGTCGACACTGTGCGGCGTGACTGCGCATGCGCGGGTTGCGGTCCGTGTGTGGATGTTTTGCCTGCATCATCAACGGCGACTGTGGCGCCCTTGGTGGACGTAGGCGGATATCCGGGCACGGAGTTGTGACTCTGCGCATGCGCGAGTCGCGCCGCCCGATAATCATGGTGTCGTCCGGTTTTTCATTAGACACAGCTGCCGTACAGGTATTTAAGATGCCCACGAGCCCACCCACCTCACTCCCTGACGAAGCGGTTGCGAAACGATCGTTGGAGTGTGGAGTGTTTGGTGAGGGTGGGCTATTAACTCTTTTTTGGCCTTGGTTGAGCTTTGGTATTGATCCCATTACACTGGTTATAATGGATGCTGTTTGATGAGTTCTTTTGATACTACATCTATGATTCTGGCTTTACACTTTTTCAATGTGGTCTCTCTAATGTTGGTTAATGACCCCTTTTTCTCTACTTTGGGGATTTAAATAGTGTCTAGGAATGCCATATCATATATGAGTAAGTGGTTCCTCCATTCTTTGCCACTGTTGCAGTTTACACTAAGGGGTATCATCTGCCATCATCTTAGAAGTAATTTATTGACATCTTTATATTACATGTGACCTCAGAAATTTATATGATAAACTTGTGTCTTTCTTCTGGATATAGTGAATTTATGTATACATTTTAAGGTTAATATTGCACATTGACGTAATATTTTGCCAGTTATGAATTGTATCTCTACTCATCTGAACAAATGTCTATTCTGACTTTATTATGTATGTAAACACTGTTTTGATGAATTGATTGTATAACTGCATCAGGATTTGGGCTCCCTTGGCCACCCACTTACGCCCTCCCTTTATTATGTGGTCTATGTGTGTCTGATTTTATATATGTGTGTTTAGTTTTAACCAATAAATTTATATTTTTATAAATTTTGTTCATGGAATAATTTGAAGTACTCTGTGTTTGGTTATATTCCTGAACTTGACCTTTTGAGGTACACTGGGATGAATATCCTCCTGATTATAGGTTTTCTTCATCTGCCCTTCAGTCTGGTCTATTAAAATAACGTGGGTGTGGAAACTTGGCAGTCAAGATGTATGTGAATAGTGGTCTTTTATTGAGAAGAACTTGTAGGACCAGCACAAGCACATACATTTCGATCAAAGACTGCCACACAGACAACGGTGGACTCCGCGTCATCCCCAGTTACACCGTTTGCCAAGTTGCTATACCTTCTGAGGACCATCTGCACGCACACTGATGAAGGTCTTTGACCGAAATATCTGTGCTTGTGCTGGTCCTACAAGTTCTTCTCAATAAATAAACACTATTCACATTTATCTTGAGTGCCAAGTTTCTAAATCTACTTGAGACGGTTTTAGACCCTACTTGAGCACCACACCAGAAGTGCTGTGTGTATCAACTCACTTATTAAAATAACGTGAACACATGGAGACTTATGGCCAAAATCAATTATGATAGCATGATGCACTGTGAGCAATATACTGCCTTAGGCCTCTGCCACACTCACGTGAAAAAATCGTAATGTTTTTTCACGTACGTGTTAAAGGGGTTGTTTGCTCCCCGTGTGCCGTGTTTGTGGCACGTACGTGTTCTCCGTGTGTTATACATAATAACACACGAAGAACGGAAAGCTCCGCCTTACCTGCTTCTTTCGGTGCTGTCTGCGGTGCTGAATCCCAGTGTCCGGCCCAGGCCACGCCCCACTGACGCTGCTTCCGGCTTCCAGTGAAGAAGATGCGTTGTTCAAATTCACTGGGGGACGGATGCAGGTGACAGCCGCGGCAAAGACTGCAGGGCCCGTGGAGATGAGTGTGTGTTTTTTTAATTTTTAACCTGACACGTGTGTTTCTCAGGCGCTTGTCACACGTGACCGCATCCACACTACATCCGTGTGGTACGTGTGCGGGCCGTGTGCCACCCGTGCTGCCGGAGAAAAACTGACATGTCAGCGTATAGAACTCACGGACACACGTAGGTATGGAACGGCCACACGTTCCGTTCCTAAATACTTACGTGTGTCCTGACCATTAGGATTAACTAGGTCCCCATGTGTACGTGTCTCTGGTACGTGTAAAAAATGGCAAACACGTACTGGCAGTACGGATGTGTGATGGAGGCCTTATGCACTTAAAAAATTATCATAATAAAAATGCCAATTTTGGCCATGTATTATCTGCAGATTTTATGGAGTTGTGACAGTAAACACATTTTTTCAATGGAGGTCGAAAAAAGTGACCAAAGAATATAACAACGGCCAAGAACCATAACTTTTTTAGTTTTCTAAGGCTCTATTTTGTGTTGGACACATTTTTCTTTTCATTGGTACCTTTCTGTGGACTTCTTGATTAACTTTTATGCATTTGCTTTTGGGAAGGAAGATGAACAAAAATATATCAATCCTAGTATTTTTTTTACAGCTTTTAGGGCACAGAATAAGTAACATATTCATCTTACAATACTAGTCACAATTTTTATGGCAATGCTAATTGTGTGGTTTTCAAAGTGTTTTATTTTTATTTTATAAAGGACTTTGTATGGTGAAAGAGTTTTTCTTTTTTATCGTTATCTTTCTATTTTTATAAAAACTTCATTGGAGGTTTTAGTCGTCCATGCAGGACATCTACCTCTAATCACTTTTAAAATGCAGTACAGAGCCACTTAAGCAATTTCTCCTGAGTATGCCAATACCCCATATATGGTGGAAAACTACTGTTTGGGCACACGGCAGGGCTCGGAAGGGAAGAAGCACCATATGACTTTTGGAATGCAAAATTGGCTGAAATAGGTAGCAGACACTATGTTGCTTTTACAGAACCTCTAAGGTGCCTTAACGGTGGAAATCTCCCACAGTTATCACTATTTTGGAAACTACATGCCTCAAGAAATGTATCTAGATTTGAGGTGAGCACCTTGAACCTCCAGGTGCTTCACAGAATTTTATAGCGTTGAGCCAGGAAAAAAAGAATAAATTGTACCCAGAAACAGCTTTTGCTCTATATTTTAAATTTTCACAGGGAAAAATGGACCGTATAATTTATTGGGCAATTTCTCTTGAGTATGCCAATACCACATATGTGGTGTAAACTACTTTTTGGGTGTGCGGCAGAGTTCAGGAGGAAAAGAGTGCTATTTGCAGTTGGGAATAGATTGCACACTTCATGTCACATTTGACAAGCCGCTGACAAGGCAAAACTGCAGAAACCCCCCCACAAGTGACCCCATTTGATTTCGTTTTATTCCCAGCGGTTTGATTAAATAGGCTAATTTTTGCCACGGTTTTCACTGGAAGGGTTAACTAGTATGACAGATGTAAAGATGGGGTCATTTCAGATGCAGCAAAACCAAATATGTATACTTTTTTAAAATATTATTTATTTGGAGATTTTTTAAAAATATTTGTTCAATTTTTTTTTACTTTATTTAATCACCCTATGGTATATTAACTTTTATTAGTCTGATCACTGGTGTAATGCATTGCTATGCACACTGAAGAATGCCTATTAAACCATGCTCTTGGCATGGTCTAACAGGCTACTGTAGCCAGGTAACCCGGAGGTCGTCATTTAAGCTTGGGTTGCCATGGCAATGATGAGGACCCCATGATCACCTCACAGGGGTCCTGATCAGGTGAGAGAGGGAGTTCCCCATCTTTCCCAGCCTCCTAAATGCTGCAATTGTTATTGATTGTGGCATTTAGTGGGTTAAACAGCCACAGGAGCCTGGCTGCACAGACAGCTGGAGCGTAGCTATCTTCTTAAGCCGAGCTCCTGGTGACAATTGTGCGTTCACAGCTCCTGTGCCCTTCACGATCACCATGACATGCCAGTATGTCCATTTGTGGGAACGCACTGGAAAATAGGACGTACCAGTATATCCAATGTTAGGAAGGTGTTAAGCCTTTTATTGGTACACTGATAAACAGCTTATTAGGTGCTGTATGTGGAAGGGTCTACAAGACTTAAACCCACCTACACAAAACATGAGGCAAAAACAAAATGAGCAAATTCTCTGTTGGAAGTAAATAATGAAATTGTAATAAAACATGCAAATAATATAGGGTACTTAGTTGACACCATTTTGATCAAAACAGCGTAAAAGCCATACCACCGCGCCAAGGTATACCCAATCAGGACAGTCCTATGTCTAATATAAAATCTATCTGTGTTACTTACTATTACAATTTATTAATTTACATATAAAAGAGTATTTGTTCATTTTGTGTTTATCTCAGGTTTTGGCTGGTAAATGGTCACAGTGTGAATGTTCATCTACACTCTGCATTTATATCAAATGCCCCATCTATATTGAGGTCTGTTAACACATGGAGAAGTTTTATATTATAAATAATACTGTTCCGAATGGGTACACCTTGTCGCGATAGGATGGCTTTTATGCTTTTTTATTTAATCACAATGATGTTAATTAAGTGCCCTATGTTATTTATATGTAATATTTAGAGATGAGCGAACCGGTCGCGGTTCGGCTCGTGGTCGGTTCGCCGAACGGACGTCCCGTTCGAGTTCGTCTCGTCGAACGTTCGACGAACCGAACTCGAACTGCATAGGAAACAATGGCAGGCAATCACAAACACATAAAAACACCTAGAAAACACCCTCAAAGGTGTCCAAAAGGTGACAAACAACTCACAACACAAACACATGGGAAAGTGACAAGGACATATACTCATGCGAAAACAAAAGAGCTGGACAAGGAAAAAGAGGAGGACACACAGATATAGGCATGGCACGCCCTTCTAAAATCATGTAAAACACCGCAAGGTGACTCCAAGCGGAGTCTCCCTTTTTTTCCAAAAATTGGGCCCCACACACACCCACCCATTCAGTGGCAGCACTTGTGCCCTAGTTGTACACTTCACAGCTAGATTTGCATCAAGCACATTCAAAAATACGCTATTCTTAACCGTCCCCAGGATGACACCGGGGTAGGTAGCAAAGTCTTTCCTGATCCCAGCTCTGTTCATCTTGGCTTCTTTTAAAAACAATGTAAGCAAGGGTTACTCCAAGCGGAGTCTTCCTTTTTTCCAAAAATTGGGCCCCACACACACCCACCCCTTCAGTGGCAGCAGTTGTGCCCCAGTTGTACAATTCACAGCTAGATTTGCATCAAGCACATTCAAAAATACGCTATTCTTAACCGTCCCCAGGATGACACCGGGGTAGGTAGCAAAGTCTTTCCTGATCCCAGCTCTGTTCATCTTGGCTTCTTTTAAAAACAATGTAAACAAGGGTTACTCCAAGCAGAGTCTTCCTTTTTTCCAAAAATTGGGCCCCACACACACCCACCCCTTCAGTGGCAGCAGTTGTGCCCCAGTTGTACACTTCACAGCTAGATTTGTATCAAGCACATTCAAAAATACGCTATTCTTAACCGTTCCCAGGATGACACCAGGGTAGGTAGCAAAGTCTTTCCTGATCCCAGCTCTGTTCATCTTGGCTTCTTTTAAAAACAATGTAAGCAAGGGTTACTCCAAGCGGAGTCTTCCTTTTTTCCAAAAATTGGGCCCCACACACACCCACCCATTCAGTGGCAGCAGTTGTGCCCCAGTTGTACACTTCACAGCTAGATTTGTATCAAGCACATTCAAAAATACGCTATTCTTAACCGTCCCCAGGATGACACCGGGGTAGGTAGCAAAGTCTTTCCTGATCCCAGCTCTGTTCATCTTGGCTTCTTTTAAAAACAATGTAAGCAAGGGTTACTCCAAGCGGAGTCTCCCTTTTTTTCCAAAAATTGGGCCCCACACAGACACCTTATCAGTGGCAGCACTTGTGCCCTAGTTGCAAACAGGATGTTTTGATTTGCATCAAGCACATTCCAAATCCACAAGCATTTACTCTCCCCAGGATGACACAGGGGTAGTAAATTCCTTCTGGATCCATGACTTGTTCATTTTGATGAACGTCAGTCTGTCCACATTGTCACTGGACAGACGCGTGCGCTTATCTGTCAGCACACACCCAGCAGCACTGAAGACACGTTCAGAGACAACGCTGGCAGCTGGACACGACAAAATCTCCAAGGCGTAACTGGAGAGCTCTGGCCATTTTTCTAGATTTGAAGCCCAAAAGGAGCAAGGCTCCATTTGCAAAGTCATGGCATCGATGTTCATTTGGAGATAATCCTGTATCATCCTCTCCAGCCGTTGACTATGTGTCAGACTTGTTGTCTCTGGTGGCCTTGCAAAGGAGGGTCTAAAAAAATGATGAAAAGATTCCATAAAATTGCTGTTACCAGCACCAGATATGGTCCTACTGGTACGGGTAGACTGTTGAAGATGACGAGACCGTCCCATGTTTGTCAAGTTACAACTGGGAGAATCACTCCCTGCACCTGCACGGTTGTTTGGTGGAAAAGCCGAGCTAAGATCGAGTAACAGCTTCTGCTGATACTCCTGCATACGTGCGTCCCTTTCTATGGCTGGAATTATGTCACAAAATTTGGACTTGTACCGGGGATCTAATAGTGTGGCAATCCAGTAGTCATCATCACTTCTAATTTTGACAATACGAGGGTCATGTTGGAGGTAGTGCAACAAGAAGGCACTCATGTGTCTTGCGCAGCCATGCGGACCAAGTCCATGCTGTGTTTGTGGCATAAAGGTGCTAACCGTTCTTTCTTCCTCTGACATCTCTCCCCAACCTCTTTCAACAGAAATTTGACCAAGGTCTCCCTCATCTGCTGAGTCTTCCTTGTCCATGGACAGTTCGTCCTCCATTTCTTCATGTTCTCCTGCACCTTCCTCAACATTTAGCCTGCTACTATGCGCCCTTGTTGATCCCTGTCCCCCATTGTCCCATGCCTGCCGCGTTGGTGATGATGAACGTCTGGACCTTGGTGATGTTGTTGTCCCTTGCGCATATGAATCCTCCTGTAGTTCCTCCCCTTCCTGTTGTCCCACCCCCTGACTCCGAATAGTGTTTAGCGTGTGCTCCAGCATGTAAATGACTGGAATTGTCATGCTGATAATGGCATTGTCAGCGCTAAACATATTCGTCGCCATGTCGAAACTGTGCAGAAGGGTGCATAGGTCCTTGATCTGAGACCACTCCATCAGGGTGATCTGCCCCACCTCTGCATCTCGTTGGCCCAGGCTATACATCATGACGTATTGCACCAGGGCTCGGCGGTGCTGCCACAGTCGCTGTAACATGTGGAGAGTTGAATTCCAGCGTGTTGCCACATCGCATTTCCGGTGATGAACCGGCAGGCCGAAAGACTTCTGGAGCGATGCAAGTCGCTCAGCTGCGGCGCTTGAATGGCGGAAGTGAGCAGACAGTTTTCGTGCCCTGTTCAGAAGGCCATCTAGGCCGGGATAGTGTGTTAAAAATTGATGGACGACAAGGTTCAACACGTGAGCCATACAAGGTACGTGTGTCACCTTGCCCAGGCGAAGGGCCGCACCCAGGTTTGCAGCATTGTCGCACACGGCCTTACCAGGCTGCAGGTTGAGTGGAGACAACCATTTATTAAACTCGGACCGCAGAGCTGACCACAACTCCTCAGCTGTGTGACTCCTATTCCCAAGACATGTCAAGCTAAAGACCGCCTGATGCCGTTGCGCTCTGCTGCCAGCATAGTAATGAGGGGTGCGTGATTCCTTCTGTACAGTGAGAACGCTGGTGGCCTGACCAGGCAGGCTTGGGGCAGAGGTGGAGGACCCAGATGAGGTGGAGGAGGCAGAAGCAGTGGCGGAACTTGGACAGACAGAGGATTGACACACAAGTCGTGGGGATGGCAAGACTTGTGCAACAGACCCTTCACCATCTATCACCATAGTTACCCAGTGCCCAGTCAGCGACATGTAACGTCCCTGTCCATGCTTACTGGTCCAAGTATCGGTGGTGAAATGCACCCGTTCACACACAGTTTCTCAAGGAAGCGGTGATGTTGTGTGCGACATGCTGGTGTAGCGCGGGCACACCTTTCTTAGAGAAGTAGTGGCGACTAGGCATCTGGTACTGGGGCACAGCGACAGACATAAGGTCTCTAAAATCCTGTGTGTCCACTAGGCGGAAAGGCAGCATTTCGGTAGCCAAGAGCTTACAGAGGGATAGAGTCAACCTCTTAGCTTTGTCATGGGTCGCAGGAAGTGGCCTTTTATTTGACCACATCTGAGGGACAGAGATTTGGCTGCTGTGTGTAGACGGTGTTGAGTAGGGTGTCCCTGGAAAAATGCAGGTTTGTGAGGAAAGTGCAGGCGGAGACATGATGTTGCCTTCATCTAACGTTGGTGCTATCGATGTCTGAGAGAGCTGTACACACTCACTTGTTTCCCCTTCCAAACCAACTGACGACCTACCAAGCAAACTGCCTGTTGCGGTTACAGTGGTGGAAGTTGTGCGTGGAAAAACAGGTGTGACAGCTGTCCCCACAGTCCTAGAAGATGAAGAGCGCGCGGATGCACTGGAAGGGGCAGGCGGTGGATGGTTCGCTCCGCTAGGCCGCATTGCAGCACGGTGAGCTTCCCACCGGGACATATGATATTTATTCATGTGACGATTCATGGAAGAAGTTGTCAAACTGCTGAGGTTTTGACCTCTACTAAGAGAACCATGACAAATTTTACAGATCACATAATTTGGGCGATCTTTTGCTATGTCAAAAAAGGACCAGGCTAGGCAAGGCTTAGAGGGCATGCGACCTGTTGATCCACCCCGACTAGTGCTCAGAGGCAGAGTGGTGGCTGAGGATGCAGTTGTAGACGTGCTACCAGTACTCCGACTGTGTCCAGGAAGGCGCAAGGTAACTTCGTCATCAGTTGCATCCTCCTCCACCACCTCTGTTGACCTCCTCGAGTGCCTGACTGTGGGTTGACAGTAGGTGGGATCTAGAACTTCATCATCAATTGTTGTGTTTGCACTCCCCTCCCCCTCAGACCGAGCCTCTTCTTGCCCTGACCGAATATTTAAGTTGTCATCCCAATCGGGTATCTGCGTCTCATCTTCATCAGTATGTTCTTCATTGTCTATAACCACAGGTGTTACAGTTTGTGACAAAGGGTCAACATTATGCTCAGAAACTTGGTCCTCACGGCCTGAATCAGAGTCACAAAGGTTCTGGGCATCACAGCAGACCATTTCCTGTTCTGTACTCACTGTAGCTTGGGAGCAGACCTCTGATTCCCAGGCTATAGTGTGACTGAACAGCTCTGCAGACTCAGCCATCTCAGTTCCACCATACTGTGCAGGGCTGATGGAGACTTCAGAGCTGGGAGAAAGCAAGTTTGATTGGGATGACAACTCAGAGGACTGGTGTTTTTTGGATGCGGTACTTGAAGTGGCTGAGAGGGCACTTGTTGGACCACTTGAGATCCATTCAAGCATTTTCCTTTTTTGGCCATCATCTACCTTTGTTCCTGTTGTTCGTGTCCGTAAAAAAGGGAGCACATCGGATTGTCCACGGTAAGTAGTAGACATCTTACTTTTGCTGGTAGATGGTCTATCTTCAGCAGATGATAATGGAGCATTGCCACCTTCCCCACGGACAAACCCTTTTTTTCCTTTTCCACCACGCCCCACCACGCCTCTTCCCCTTTCCACCAGCATCTGTCATTTTGCCACTCATGTTGATTGCGACAAGATTGTGCACTGAAAATGTGGTAGTAAAAATTGAGAGGTGGTGTAGATTGCAGCGGTGGTCTAGTTTTATTAACAGCAGAATAATAAAGAATAAATATCCCTGATAATGCAACTACGGCCCTTAAACTGGCAGCATAAATTGCTAGTATAATGGCTTAGTAACTATCAGTTGGAGTGTGCAATGCAGGCAGAGGTGCTGCAAATATCTGTGCACTAGTGGGACTATACAGAAGTCCAATAGCCACGTTTAGGATGACACTAGGTACACTCAGTGTTTGCTAGTATAATGGCTTAGTTATAATGAGTTGGAGTGTGCAATGCAGGCAGACGTGCTGCAAATATCTGTGCACTAGTGGGACTATACAGAAGTCCAATAGCCACGTTTAGGATGCCACTAAGTTCACTCAGTGTTTGCTGGTATAATGGCTTAGTTATAATGAGTTTGAGTGTGCAATGCAGGCAGACGTGCTGCAAATATCTGTGCACTAGTGGGACTATACAGAAGTCCAATAGCCACGTTTAGGATGACACTAGGTACACTCAGTGTTTGCTAGTATAATGGCTTAGTTATAATGAGTTGGAGTGTGCAATGCAGGCAGACGTGCTGCAAATATCTGTGCACTAGTGGGACTATACAGAAGTCCAATAGCCACGTTTAGGATGCCACTAAGTTCACTCAGTGTTTGCTGGTATAATGGCTTAGTTATAATGAGTTTGAGTGTGCAATGCAGGCAGACGTGCTGCAAATATCTGTGCACTAGTGGGACTATACAGAAGTCCAATAGCCACGTTTAGGATGACACTAGGTACACTCAGTGTTTGCTAGTATAATGGCTTAGTTATAATGAGTTGGAGTGTGCAGAGGACAGGAGGGTACAGTGCCAGGATTGTGGGGCTCTGGGTAGAGGAATGGAAGCCTGCCTTTCTATTCCCTCCTAATGGGGAAATGCAGCGAGGAAATCCCTGACCTTAGCTACACAGACGCTTTCTCTGTTTTCAGGACCTGTCACCTATGGCTCTGACCCTGCCCGTATGAGCCCTTAAAAGGACTGATAGAAAGTGCTATCCCTAAGCTGTCCAGCGCTGTGTATGGAGCGCATACAGCAGTATCGGCGATAGGACAAAGGACGGAGCTGCGCCAGTGATGTCTGACACCAAGGACGCAGAAGAGATAATGGCGTCCGGATGGGCAGATACTCGTTTTTATAATGCAGGGACATGTGACATGGACATCCTATCACAGATGCCATTGCTTCTCTGGCTAAAAGTCCATTTAGCTGTGTGTGTGTCTGGGATTGGCTGACATAATGGCCCTCCCCACTACACGCGCGCGCTTAGGGAAGGAAGACAAGGAAAAAAAAAAAAATGGCGATCGCCATTATACAAACAGCAGTGATCTGAATGCGCTGTTCCCGCACACTATACACTGAAATTTCATAATAGTGTGAGTCACAGAGTGACTTACACTATTACAGCGGAAAGCCAGCTAGGAATTAGCTGTTTTTTTGCTGCTAGAACCGTTCTCGAACGTTTCTAGAACTATCGAGCTTTTGCAAAAAGCTCGAGTTCTAGTTTGATCTAGAACAGGCCCCAAAATCACTCGAGCCTAGAACTGGAGAACCTCGAACCGCGAACCGCGCTCAACTCTAGTAATATTACTATTTATTTATTTATTTACTCACAGCAGGGTATTTGTTCATTTTATTTTAAAGTGAACCTGTCACCAGATATGTCCCCTATAAGCTGCGGCCACCACCAGTGGGCTCTTATATACAGCATTCTAACATGCTGTATATAAGAGCCCAGGCCAATGTGTAGAACATAAAAATGACTTTATAATACTTATCTAAACGGTCAATACGGTGCAGATGGGTCAGATGGGTGTCTCCGTTCTCTGAGTGCAATGCCTCATCTTTCAGTCATCTTCGACCTTCTTCTGAAGCTGGGGTGCATGACACATCCTATGTCATGCACACGCATCGGCATTGAGGTCCTGCGCAGGCGCACTATAATACTTTGATCTGCCTTGCTCAGGACAGATCAAAGTGCACCTGCGCAGGACCTTAATGCCGGCTAGTGTGGATGACGTAGGACACGTCATGCACCCCGGCTTCAGAAGAAGGAGGACAAAGATGGTCGAAAGAGGAGTCGCCACACTCGGTGAACGGAGACACCCATCTTACCCATCTGCACCGTATCGACTGTTTAGATAAGTATAATAAAGTCATTTTTATGTTCTACACAGCGGCCTGGGCTCTTATATACAGCATGTTAGAACGCTGTATATAAGAGCCCACTGGTGGTGGCTGTAGCTTATAGACAGCAAATCTTTTGACAGGTTCCCTTAATCTCAGGCTTTCTATATTAAATGGCCTCAGTATGATCGTGCGCCTACACTTTTGCACTTATTCCAACATATGTGTGGCTCATTTATTTGGTTGCCACATACACAGTAGATAGCTGTCAGTCATACAACTGGCCTACAGCTATTTCTCCCAATTCCTCCATACACAGGAGCAATCCGATGTTTTCTATGAGTGAGACATTGCCAGACTGTTCTGGCACCAATTAATATCCCAGAGAACAAAAGTATCAGGTGTCAGAAAGGCAAAGTGCTGGATCCTTCTTTTTCCAAACATTATCTGTCAAAGGCGAGTCACGAGGCCCTTATGTCTGTGGTTTCGGCCATATTTACTGAGCAATTCTGGCCACCTGCTACCTCTGCTGAAACCGAGAGCAGCTAATCGGTGAGGGTGCCGGGTCATGGACCCAGGCCAATCAGACCTTGATGACCTATCCTAAGGAAAGACCATCAGTATAAAAGTAGTGGAAACCTCTTTAATATTAGGATAGTGACTGGACAGTTTAGCCAACCTTAGAGCCTTTATATTGTGCTCCCAACAGCACTACTTCAATTTAATACCCTCTGTGAAAGTGCTGGACTCCGGCCACCAGACAGTCCTTTGTGACCACCACCGAACCATCTAAGCTGTATCACACTGGCTTGTTTTAATTAAAGAACCTTCTATAGCTTTTACAGTAATTAAGTCAATTTATTCGGCCTGAATCTGAGGGAGCGTACATAAAACAACTTGTTGGGAATATGTTTATTCCTCCATAGTAACGAAACTAGGGGAAGAATTCTTCTCCAGAGTAATATAACAATAGTATAGTGCGAAATATATCAGCATTCAACCTGACGGAGTCCACAAAAATGTTGCTATGGCAACTACCTATAATGCATTCAACCAAGCACTCGTAGGGACGTGGGTTAAGCACGGGCTGTAGTGAGATGGGGCTGAATACATAACATACAAATATTCACTCTATACCCAAGGCAAATGCTGTTTTTTTCCCCAGGTTTACTTTACAAATAGCATGCTGTTTTTCCTGATATGGCTGGATAAACAATCTTTGGTTTTCAGCATTTAGTTTTGTCAGAGATGGATGAAAGACAGCGTGCTACACTGGTTGAGGAATGGGTGACAGGTCAGAGGAGGGGGTGAGTGAATTTGGGTACAATTAGCATAGAGATGAAACAGGTTGGCAGTTGTTGTGGAGCTGGTCATATCTTTGCTGACAAGGACAAACAGATGGAGGAGATTTGCTGCGCTCGGCATTTCCGTGCCAGTATAAATCTACAAATTATTTTCGGTCATATACTGTAAAAGATCTACACATTGGCGAAGGTAATCTGTAACTAACACTGGCACCCAAAAGACCCCTCAGCGGCCTCACAGGATGAAGTGAAACCTCCAGTCTCGGGATATGTAATTTATAAGTGTTGGGTCAAGACTGGGAAAAATTAATGAAAAATGAAATTGGAGGAAGCTGTGGTCTGACCCCAGAGAGTACGGGTCTTCTTTATTTTTGGCCCGTTGTTGTGTCACTTCTGAAAGTAATATTGTCACATATTAGCGCAGCGTACATTAGGTCACATACACAGAGTTTAATCGCGGCTGACTTACAGAAGAATACCGGCAACACGAAGACTTCTTAGAAGTCATTTTTATTTGTGTGTATTGACCCTTTCTCAGTTCCTCATAAGTCATGAGAATACTTATTGGGCAAACAATAACTACACTGTTAAATATACTGTTCAATAGACATTCAAGCCCCGATTTATTAGCCCAGCCCTAATGAACGTGGATTAAGATGCGCCTAATTAAGAAGGATATACCACTTAATGAATAAAGGGGGCTTTACATGGAGCAACATCGCTAGCGATGTCGCTGGTGAAAGCACCCGCCCCCGTCAGTTGTGCGTCACGGGCAAATCGCTGCCCGTGGCGCACAACATTGTTAGGACCCGCCACACGGACTTACCTGCCTAGCGACGTCGCTGTGGCTTGCGAACCGCCACCTTTCTAAGGGGGAGATTCATTTGGCATCACAGTGGCGTCACTAAGCGGCCGCCCAATAGAAGCGGAGATGAGCGGGCGGAATATTCCACCGACCTCCTTCCTTCCTCATTGCCGGCGGCCGCAGGTAAGGTGTTGTTCCTCGTTCCTGCAGTGTCACACATAGTGATTTGTGCTGCCACAGGAACGACGAACAGCCTGCGTCCTCAACAACCAACGATTTTTTTAAAATGAACGACGTGTCAACGACGGGCGATTTGGTGAGTATTTTCCATTGTTAACGGCCACTCGTTGATGTCACACGGAACCACATCGCTAACAATGCCGGATGTGCGTCACGGAATCTGTGACCCCGGCGATATATCGTTAGATACATCGTTGCGTGTAACGGGCCTTAAGGCACTAGTGATGACCAAATACTAAATATTTGGTTTGGGTTATTTGTGCCTAGTGCTATTCCAGTATTCGTCACAAATAACGAACCTAATGCAAGTCAATGGGGAGTCCAAACATTTTTCTGGGAAATCTACAAGAAAAATGCTCCGGTTCCCCAATGACTTGCATTAGATTTGTTATTAAAGACGAATACTGGAATAGCACTAGGTACAAATAACCGAAATCTGAATATGTAGGCACAAATGCCGTGCTCATGCTGCTGAAATGTCCTCCAGTCAAGGACTGGAGTACATTGATGGTATAATATATACCACCAGAGTGGAGTAACCCCTTCTAAATTAATTGGGTGTGTTTAGTCATCCCTATCATGCCCATCCTACCATGTTGCAAAAGAAGTTGCACAATCTCTTAATTTATTTGCAACCATTTTAGGCTGAGTAGAACCTGTTTAAAGTGCTCCTCAGAGTGTAGGGAACATTTATGGGGGTTGCAGACTATATAAAAATTAAGGATGACACCAAAGAACTTGCAACTCAATAGGGAGAGCAGTTGTCCTGCTAATGTAGGAACAGTCCAATTGTCTTTTTCAATAAAGAGCTCTTCTTTAAAGGGACTCTATCAGCACAAAATAACCATTAAAATCAAGCACAAGTGCTTGGTGCCACCAGTTGAGTGCAAACCTAGCCACCTGCTCATTTACCATCTTTCCCTGTCGTCCTTTGGCTTCTGTAAAGCCCAACCTATCAATTAAAGTAAATATGTCACCAGGTTTTTGCCACCTAATAGGAGAGCAGCATAATGTAGGGGCAGAGATCTTGATTCCAGCAATGTCACTTACTAGGCTGCTTAGTATAGTTTTGATAAAATCACTGATTAATCAGCAGTAGATTATCATTACAAGACTACTTGGTGTGCTGCCAGGTAGTCCAGCATGTTCATGAGCTCTGTATAACTGCTAGATCTGTCTCAGAGAAAACACTGATTTTATCAAAATGACAGCAAACAGCTTAGTAAATGGCACATCGCTGGAATCAGGGTCTCTGACTCTACATTATCCTGCTCTCAGATGAGATAGCAAATACCTGGTAAAAGATTCTCTTTAAGGACAAGGGGGCAGAGAGAGAGGGAAAAGAAGTAGCTGAGAAGGTGCACTCGGTTGTATAGCCATGTCAACAGTACAAAGGCCCTATAAGGCTATGTGCGCATGTTGCAGGTTTGGTGCAGAAATGTTCGGTATCAAATCTCCACCTTCTGGCAGAAAAAAAATGAACCAAAAAACACATTTTTGGTGCGGTTTTGTACCATGCGACTCTCTGAATGAAGTCAATGGGTGTAAGGGCTAAAAAACGCACCTACAACTGACATGCTGCAGATTCATTTCTGTACCAAATCTGCCAGGAAAAAAGAAGCAATGTGTGCACAGCACTTAAGAATTCTCATTGACTTTGCTGGCATAAAGATAGACATGCAGATTTGTGTCAAAATCTGCATGAAAAAATGCATGACTCTGAAAAGTCTGACTAGTCGGCCCTTACCTTGTCCAACCTACTATCACCCCCACCCGCTACCCCAATTCGTATCTGAAATAAATACAAAAATTGCGTGACGTTGGGTATAAAAGGCCACAGCAGCCTCTTTTATTAAAGAACAACAAACATCAAAACATAAGTAACGTTTTATTACACGGTGAAAAACACCCCAAAGGAGGAGGGGTAAATGAAGGTACCAGAAAACCGTTTTATTACAACATTGGCTCCACCACATGCCCTCAGCTGCACCACACCGGCTCGAGGGCACCCAGCCGAATGTTGCCCAACCCATGTCCCGCTAAGACTCAACCCAGCAAGGACCCATGTTACCAATCAGTTGCAACACCAAAGGTAACCCGTTCCTGCACTGGGTTCCCACCCTCACTATTTTATGCAAAATCCCCTCTTCAAATGCCCCCCTCCTTTCCCCCGCTGCTGCGACGAAGTCTCTCCTTCCACTTCTCCACGCTGGTTGACGAACTGCTATAAGGGCGGGTGGGCGCGAACAAATCGGGTCACCTTCCCAGGTAAAAGTGACCTACCTCCTGGAGACCTGACCTTATATACTGCTCCCCTTAGCACCACCCCATAACCAATTGGAGTGCCTCAAATCCCAACTAACCCTACAACTCCACCCTAAAATTTTCCCACACAAACCCCTCCACAAATTAACCCCTTCTCTGCCACTAAGGCCAATACTTTATAAACGCACTGTGCGCACACTATATCTTATAAATCTACATTCAGGCCAGGGCTTAGTGGATTTATAACAATTTGAATGGAGTGCCGTGTTGTTATCAGCAGATGTAAAGTCTGCCATCTCTAAATTTTTGTGTTAAAGGGAAGGTGTCGTCCAAAAAAAGAAAAATTCAATAACTGAAAAAATGTAAAGTATTAATGTTTTAATGTTTTGTTTAAATATTATTTGTTTTTAATTGAGCAAAATATAAAAAAAAATTAAAAAGTTTGATATTTTTCATTGGTAAACACTAGGGGGAGCAGCTGCTGAAATCCTACAGAAATCCTACTGTACTGGATTACAGCTGCAGTAAAGTGGGCAGAATCTGCTCTCCTGTGTGTGATGTCACAGCTCCCCCTCCTAATCTGGGTGTTTCGAAAGGATAACAGAGAATGAAATTTAGGATCACAGTGTGTTGGTGACCAGAAATGTCTAAAGTGTCACCTAAGACAGCTGGAGTATCACACAGGATAGGATTAGATACACGGCTCAGCAGACAGTATCACACAGGATAGGATTAGATACATGGCTCAGCAGACAGTATCACACAATATAGGATTAGATACACGGCTCAGAAGACAGTATCACACAGGATAGGATTAGATACACGGCTCAGCAGACAGTATCACACAGGCTAGGATTAGATACACAGCTGTGTATCTAATCCTATCCTGTGTGATACTGTCTGCTGAGCTGTGTATCTAATTCTAGCCTGTGTGATACTGTCTGTTGAGCTCAGCAGACAGTATTACAGGATAGGATTAGATACACAGCTCTGCAGACAGTATCACACAAGATAGGATTAGATACACGGCTCAGCAGACAGTATCACACAGGATATGATTAGATACACAGCTCAGCAGACAGTATCACACAGGATAGAATAAGATACACAGCTCTGCAGACAGTATCACACAGGATAGGATTAGATACACAGCTCAGCAGACAGTATCACACAGGCTACGATTAGATACACAGCTCTGCAGACAGTATCACACAGGAGAGGATTAGATACACAGCTGTGCAGACAGTATCACTGGTACACACACAGCCTGACAGGTGGCAGGCAAAAGGGGGATGGG
The DNA here is from genome assembly GCF_048569485.1 of Anomaloglossus baeobatrachus. NCBI lineage: Eukaryota > Metazoa > Chordata > Amphibia > Anura > Aromobatidae > Anomaloglossus > Anomaloglossus baeobatrachus. The sequence continues at coordinate 412,569,364 of NC_134354.1, read as the reverse complement.
GGGGTAGCAGCGGCAGTGGTGGGGAGAGGGGCGCCGGTACTCAAATGCAGAGGCACACAAACACACACACAGCAGCGGTGGCAGGGGGCAGAGTAGGGGCTGGGTAGAGCAGAGGGAAGGGGTGTCATTGGAGACGGTAACGGCGGGGAAAGGGGCAGTGGCGGCAGCAGTAGCAGGGGCAGAGCAGGGGCTAGGTAGAGCAGAGGGAGGGGGTGTCATTGGAGATGGTAACGACGGGGGTAGGGGAGGTTAGGCGGCCCGTACTCACACATCCCGGTGGTTGACAGGGGTAAAGTGGAGCAAACAGCATACGCTGTGAGCTCCACAATGATGGCGCCAATCTCCTCCCTCTGCTGTGATCTGGACAGCCCAGGGGGCACGTCCAGGTCACAGCAGACGTCTACTCTAACGTTACTAAATGGTGTCGGATCCCAACTACTGTTCTCTATGCACAGGGGCTGCCATAAAGGCGTGAGTAACTGTCGTTACGCACAGCAAATCCAAAATGGTAGCCCCTAGTGCCTTCAGTAAAATTAGAATTAAATAAAAACTATATAAGCAGTGATTTTAATTTTGTATTAAAAATACTTGATTTCATAATCACTATTTTTAATACAAAAATAAAAAAATGCGACACCCTACCTTTAAGCACATTAAGGTTATGTTTGCACAATGTGTATTTGCAGCGGATATTGATGTGAAAAATTTGACAACATTCCCATTCATCTGAAACAACCCGATTCAGACAAAAGGAAATGATTTTCTGTAGCAGAAGTTTCTTAAGGTCACCTCAAGCTGCTTCTTTTCTGGAGCTCTTTTAATTTACTGCAATGCAAAGGTTTTAAAGGGATGTCCAAGTTTAACGCGAGTCTGCCATCGCTCAATTTGACTACAGACTTGTGAATCCTCACATCATGCCAGCGTTCGCTGTGAGAATTCTCCGGTGTTGCCGGTCATATGACCGCAAAGGGTCATGCATCGTTTCTGCAACATTCTGACTAAACGTGTGTAACAATTTACGTGTATTGAGTGAGGCCTCACACGTCTAGTTGGAATGTGGCTGGGAGTATCCATATCTTATACATGCGGTCATATGACCGCTTGGCACCAAGGTCGATACCGGAAAATCCACTATGCACAATATGAGGATTTGCAAGTCTGTAGTCACAATCAGTGATTGCAAATTTTTGTAAAAAATCTGAAAAACCTCTTAAAAACAGACTTTGTGCAAATAAACATGCAGATGTAGCATAACCCATTATTATTGTGGCGCCCCTGTGGTAGCCAGGTGTCACAAAAATAAGGTAACAACAAGGTAACAGCTCGGGTCCAACATGACTGTGCCAGTCACTATACACAAACTACCACACCAGGACATTTACACTCGCTGTACCCGGCTGGGAGCCTCACCTAGCCAGATGACAGGGCTGGGCACTGTGAGATAACAGGCAACCAACTGGGTGGAAGAGACCAGACCTGGGGGAGGAGACAGTGACCTTGGAAGTGTTAGTGAGCAGTCAGTCTGGAGTAGACAGTGAAAGAGGAAGAGTGTCAAGACAGACCAGAGACTCTTGAGACACAGAAAGGAAAGTGAGGAGTAAGAAAGTAGGCGGAGTGGTAGAAAAAGAGACTGCAAAGACCTGAGCAGTAAGAACAGCCACTCCGAGGAAGAAAGTAGCTGCAGAGTGAGAGAGCAAGCCCCAAGGAGAGAGGGACCCTGTGGGGTGGACATCCATGGCTTACAGGACTTTGCACGCACAGGGTGCAGATCCCAGAACAGACCAGGACTTCAAGCCCTCTGTTAACTCTGCCAGACGGGTGGGTTTCCAGGACTCATCTGCCACCACTAACGTCTGAGGCATCAGCAGCAAAGTGTGGACCGGGACATATTCCCTTAAATAGTCCAAGCTGCCTGCGGCAGGACCCAGACACCAGGAGGACCTTCAAGTGCTCCACGCCACGGAGGACCCACTTACACATGACTGCACAGGTGGAGAGTGACACCAGGTTGGCAGCCATAGCCATCAGGACACCGGCGCATCCTGAATCCAGTATGTCTCAGGGCGTCGAACCACTGAGTTAACACCATCAAACTGCTCTCCTTGCCTGGGCTACTTCATTGCCGCGCGCCTCCATGTTAACCCTTCACCTACCCCTGGGGAAAAGCCCTGCTCACGGAGGGCTTCCCCATGCACGCTGCCCCCATCCATCGTCCCCAGAGGGAACCTGCAGCGGCGGCCCTACCATCCTAGGCCGCAAACCACGAGTGGCATAGTCGTACTTTTCTTTTTCTTTTAAAACTGTTCGACGGTGCCCCCGGGTCTGGGACCCCTCGAGCCACGGACCACTCCGGATCCGAGCAGCTCGGCTGCCCTAGGGTGCAACATTATCATACTTAAAAAAAAATAAAATAACTTAATTTTGCACCAACCATTGACCGATATCAAATTAGGGCTTGTTCACATGCTGCAATTTATACTCTTCCCCCCCCCATACATTTTTGCCACAGAAAAACCACAGCATTTTACACAGTACACCAGCAAAGTGAGTGAGAGTTCTAAAATCTCATGAACAATCTGTTCATTGTTTTACTTGTTGATTTGAACCAGTAAGTAAATCAAGTAAAAACACATTAAATTTCCCTGCCAATACTCTGGTTTTTGCTATAGAAAAACCTGCTGTTTACATACCCTTAAGCATCACATAACACTTTAATGTTCTGTTATCAAGAATTGTTGTCAATTTAACCTTTGATGTGTTGCGCCCAGGGTTATGGGGTACTCGGTCTCAGGTGGTGTATAACTGGGGAATGTCACTTGCCTGGTTGCCTGGTCTTGTGCCCTGGGCCCTTTTTGTAAAAGTGATATTTACAGGGGATTAGAATAATGTTCACACATGACGACACTTGTGGTGTTGCGCCTATGTAGATTAAGCTGCCACTGCACAATGTCCACTACTGGGGCTGGTGTTAATGGCAGCCTGGATGGTAGGTCCTCCACAAGCAGGGCCGAGCCCCAGATGGTAGGTGATTGACGGGTGTCTGAAGAAGGTAGTCCACAGAAGAGTTTAGTGCAACTGGGTTTTTACTCACTTTTGCTGGTGGTAACTGGTTACCCGAGGCTGGCTGGTTTTACCTCCAGGTTCCCTTAGTCCCAGTGCCAGTTTAGTAATCTGGTGCCTTCTTCCCCTGCACCTGTCTCTGGTTGGTGGGTCCCTGTGGCATAGAGCAACTGGGGGTCCCCGTCCGGTGGTGTGTCTTGCCACTGCTGTCCGCCTGATGGTAGAGTGAACCCTGTTGGGTTGGAGTCTCTGGTCCTGTCCGCGACTCTCTCTTTGCTACTGAGTCTCGGATTCTTAGATTGAGCGAGGTCCTTGATGGTCCCCTCGATGTGCAGGTGTTAACAGGCCAGCTTGGAGCTTTTTCCTGTCCTGTATCTGGTCCTGTACCAGATTGGTGTTTAGTTCCGGGAGTACTCCACTGTACTCCACTGGCAACTACCTTCCTGGGCACCAGGTTACTGTCTCCTCCTGTCCACCTTCACTCCTCGGCTCCCTAGGACTATCTGACTCTCTGTCCTCAGTCCGCCCCTGCCACCTGGTCAACTAGTGGACTGGACTGGCTCCACCTCTAGGCGGCAATCCATTGGTCCGACCCTAGCCCTGTACCATTGTATGGAGGATTGGTGGGGAAAACTGGGATTATCTGGAGTGTTTGTGTGTGACCGGCACTGGTCTTCCGGGTTCCTAGGGGGTAGGCCCTGCATCGTGGTGAGGATGCAGAACCTTGTAGCTCCCTGATGGCTTCAGGAGCGCTACAGATGTATCTCTATATACACTGGAGAACAAAATTAGAGAACAATGTATGATCACTTGCTTTTTTCAGAAATAATGTAATCTACATTGATCAACATTTGAAGGGTTTTTTGTAAGGGGTACACAATGCCACTAGAATAGTGGTTTACAAAAGATCCAAAGTTTATCAACATAAAACCTTTATTTTGCCCAAAACGTGATGATCATAAGAGAACAACAATGACTGTAGCACAAAGAAATATTATAACTAAATTTTCTGAAAGTAACAACAGTTGTCAATCATTAGGAAGTGTACAGGCCTTTGCTTTGAATGACTTTAGCACATCTGCAGCCACAGGACATTTCTAGTCTCTCACACTGCTCTGGTGTGATTTTGGGCCACTCTTCTTCCAGTCTCTTCCACAGTTCTTTGACTGTTGTGGGTTTCTTGGCCATAACTTTGTCACCAGGGATTTTTGAGAAGTTTTCCATTGGGTTTTTAGATTGGGTTTAGAGGTTTAGTTACTGCAGAGTGGGCTTTCAGTCCAAATGCTCTTAAACGTATTGACACTGTATAATGAGACAGATCCTTACCTTGTTCAGTGCTGAACTGGCGAGTAATTCCAGCTGTTTTGAAACGATTACCCATGGAGATTCTCCTCATTATTCTGTCCTCTCTTGCAAGGGCAACCAGCCTTCTTGAAGGACTTGAATAAGTTTGTGATGTAAAGATGCAATATTCTCAAAATGAAAGACTTTTACTTGGTGTCTGGGATTAGAAAACCTGACTGTTCACTTTTAGTAAAAGTGTCATCCCTGACCACCGGTTGTTTGTTTTTTTCTTACTAAAGGGGGCTTTACACGGTAGCGATATCGCTAGCAATTTCTAGCGATATCGAGCGTGTAAGTACCCGCCCCCGTCGTGCAGGCGATTGTTCGTGATCGCTGCCGTAGCGAACATTATCTCTACGGCAGCGTCACACGTACTTACCTGGTCGGCGGCGGCGCTGTGACTGAAGAACAATCCCTCCCTCAAGGGGGAGGGACGTTCGGCATCACAGCGACATCACCGCAACGTCACTGAGCGGCCGGCCAATCAAAGTGGAGGGGTGGAGATGAGCAGGACGTAACATCCCGCCCACCTTCTTCCTTCCTCATTGCGGCCGGCGGCAGGTAAGGAGACGATCCTCGGTCCTGCGGTGTCACACATAGCGATGTGTGCTGCCGCATGAGCGATGATCAACATGGATAAACACCCTTAACGATTTTTGAGTTTGGGATGACCTCTCCATGGTGAACGATTTTCACCATTTTTGAGGTCGCTTAAGGTCGCTGGTCAGTGTCACACGCTGCAATATCGTTAATGACGCCGGATGTGCGTCACTAACAACGTTACCCCGACGATAAAACATTAACGATATCGTAGCGTGTAAAGCCCCCTTTAGTCCTGTGCACTTTTATGAACTGAACTGCACTGACCAGAAAGGTTTGGGGCTGCTTCAGAAAGAAAACAGACAAGTATTCCTAATTCTGCTTAATCTCTTTTAAGGGACTTTGTCAGCACAAAATGACTGATGAAACCAAGTAAAGGCACTCGGTACATTATGGCCAAACATTTAAGTACACCTTCCCACTTGCTTGTTTTCCTCTATGTCCTCTCTTCTCAGGCTTTAGGAAGCCAGAACTGTCAATCAAAGAAGAGGGAAGGGTGGAGAGAGATGGAAAATACATAGGTGGGAAGGTGTACTGAAATGTTGATGCTCCGACTGCCTATACTTGGTTTGAACAGCCATTCTGTGCTGACAGAGTCCCTTTAAGGACTCCAGTACAGACAACATTATTTCTCCGAGGATTGGTGCGTGCCTCTTGTTCAGGATTCTGTCTCTGCAAAGAGATGCGATGTCCCTAGAGACTCACACACATGCTGCCGTCCCATTAAATGATTTACACGTGGGCCAGTAATCTCCATACGGTGCAATAAATCTCATTAAAAAGTAATACAACTGCAACGCATAATTGGTTCCAAATGAGCAAGTGCATCGAGCTGACGGCTTTCTCCTTAGGATGTTCCCAAGCACCTGCATCTCTTCAGCTGAGAGACTTGGCTCCTTGCAACAAGAGGCAGGTGGAGTGTCAGTGTACCGAATCACGCTTGGTGTGTGAGCACCCTCACCCCTACGGGTCATTCAATGCATACAGACAGCTCCAAACATTTCACAATCGTTCTTGGCCATGGATACATTACTTCCTTAAGTGAAAAAGAGCAAACACATCATGAGTTCATATCGTAGGTTAATAATTCTAAAGAAGGATTTTGGGAGGAGATTAAGGGATTATGAGATGTTTCTGAAAGAGTAACTTGAGAAATGCTGTGTAAAAATTGTATACGACTCAGTATGTAGAAAAGACAAGGGAAATTATCTGGACTGTGATCATATCATCATGTGGATGGCAACTTAAGTTATCTGAGACATTTTATGAACCTCATGAAGACAATGTGGCAACGTACTCCTGAAATGCCAATAATACTATGTGGACATGTTCTACAACATACTTATTTCATACTATTTTAATAATGTATGTTTTATATACATCTTTATATTGGGAAAATGAGGTATTCGTTGTCATCTGTAAGGAAGTATTTAACCGTCAGCCTTTTATGTCTCTTATGGGAAGGGTTCAGAGCTCCATCTTTGAAGACCATAATCCTAGGATTCATTTAATTAGAAGGCAATTAACCATTAATTAACTTGAGAGCTCCACACATGCTATGTCCTTTAAACCTCTACTGTCAGCATCATTCATAGACACATATCCTACTCCCTCTTTTTAATAATAGAGTCATCTGGGACCAGAATTGGAAAGACAATGTCCCACATGGGAAATATCTGTATGGTTTTTACTGGCTTTCTTGTAGTAGCCTCATAAGATTTATAACAAGTAGGCTGGGTATATTTTAATGCATTATTTATATATTAAAAGGATGTTACTTATCACCAAAAACACTCATTCATGTATGATGAAATGACAATTTCTCGATATTCTTCATTCATACTTTCCAAGATCTCTGTTTCCAGGAACTTTCATTGGTGATTTCCAAAGTATACACTTCACACAACTGGGGAAATAGTAAATCAAGTGGAAATAAACTATGAAAATTTCAATTAAATTTATTTTCCCTAAATTGCAAGTTGCCTCCTATCCATGATCAATGGAATTACAATGGATAAAATAATAATCAATTGATAAAATAATAATTAATGGATGAAAGAAAGTTTAGACAATTATCTTCCTTCAATAAAAAAATAGATGAGAAATAAAGAGCATTCAACTAGGATGTAACTAGGATGACCGTTAAAGGGAACCTTTCACATGGAATAATGTTTTTAACCGGCATATATGGGGTTAATCTACAGTTTAATAGCATTTTGAACCTGCACCCCGCTACTGGGAGGAATAGAACTTTAATCCTCCTGGCAGTGTTCCAGTTTAAGTCATGGTGGCAGTGGCGCCAACACAGGTTCCGTCAACGCTCTATGAATGGGAAGTGGCGGCTGTATCCACACCCCCGCACTGACTGACAGCTTCCTCTAATGCTGAGCTCAGTCGGTGCAAGGGGTCGGTGACATCCGCTGCGATCAATGCACAGAGTGGTGACTGAACCCGCACCAGTGCCACCTCCATTCCTGTTGGGAGGATTAACGTTCTTTTCCTCCCGGCAACGGGGTTTAATGTGCAGGCTGCGGGTAGGTTTAGAATGTTATTAAACTGCAGATTAACCCCATTTATGGAGGCTAATATAATTTTCCATTTGACAGGTTCACTTAAAGACATGATCAGTCGATTTCTCTCAGATGGCATGTGGATGCCTGAATACAGCCTTATGGATCTTGTTAATGAAACTAATTGCTACATATTTTACATAGTTATGTTGTAAGTACCATGTCACCATTGCACTACGGCTACTTTCATAAGAAGCACATGCTTTTGGCTTATGGATGGATATTCACACAAACTTAACGCAGATGATGTCCGTGCTTGGAATCAATCTCTGGACTAAGTACCTTACCACCCCATACTAATAGAAACTTATTACATGGCTTACTGCAAACAACTAATGGGAATAAGGAGCAGGTTATCCTACTTAGTTGATATTCTTTCCCTAGTGTTCAATGCTTTAGCATTCTGGGCCAACGCTGCTTGGTTTAGTATATCTCGTTTCTGGTTGAATAGGCTTACATAGTCATGCACAATAGAATGGGCGAGCATTCTGTGGACATTGACCTAGTGTATTTATTACGAAAATCCAAAAACCCGTTATAAGAAGTTTTTTATCCCTTACAGCAGATAACATTTTTTTTAACACCTTACAAAAAGGAAAGTCACGATTTTAGTTGAAACATGATTTTCTTTAAGTAAGATTTGTTTCAGTTTAGTTTGATCCTCTTTCAGTGATGGTGTCTGAGCTTTCGTCTTACATGGCTTTCTTTTCTTCATACTTTTGGATAGATTAAAGTTTATCTGGATTATTTTTTACCCACTGTATGTGGAAAATGCTGAGGCTAGGAATGGCTTGTTAAGACATCTTTCCAAGCCTTTTATTATGCAGGACTGCTTTGAAAAGTACAAGAATTGAAAATATTGTAAAATGTGAGCACGGTATGGTGAATATCATTAATGCACCTATAGGGGTAGCAGCATTGAAATCCCATTGCCATTCAAAGGAACGCCTTGTACAATTCCAGTAGTCTTTAAATTATATACAGTAGATAGGCCAAAAACAGTGTACTATAGGAGAAAAGAAGTCTTCAGTGGACTGGGTTAGGATGACACCATAACAGGAAGACCAATATGCGGAGTTACCAAAAGCTGAAAAGTGGAACAGATTATTAGCAGCCAGCCTACTTCAAAATAGATCAGATAATCTATGTACAGTAATAATACTCATATTCCAGGAGTTGCATATATGCCAAACGCCATGCTCCTTTATGGAGGCCATTCACTGAACTTTTTTAAAGGGGATGTCCAAGTTAAACACAAAATCCTCTATGGTAGATAATGGAATAAAATAATAAATAAAACAATACTCACATGTTGATGTGTTGTTGTGCTCCGATCTTCAGTGCAGGATACTGCAGTGCTCTTTACAAGGGTCAGAACTAAAGATATATCATTCTTCAGTCACTTGTTCACTGAGGTCTATGCGGGATAGGGCTCAGATGCTGCACTATCTCAGATCGCTGTTCTTTAAAGCTGGGTTTACACACTGCAACATCTCAAACGACATCGCTGTAACGTCACCGGTTTTGTGACGCAATAGCGATGTCGTTTGCGATGTTGTAGTGTGTGAAACACATCAGCGACCTGGCACCTGCTGTGAAGTTGCTGATCGCTACAAATCGTTCAGGACCATTCCTAGGTCCTTTGTTTCCCGCTGTGCAGTATGCATCGCTAGAAAGTTTCAGTGTGTGAAAGACTTTGCAGCGACTTTGTTAGCAACTTCCCTTTCAAAAAGCTGCTTATCAACGTCCCCAACAACCAGCTAGGTCGCTCTGCAGGTCCGGATCGCTGTTGCGTTGTTGGCCAGGTTTGCCTGTTTGACAGCTCACCAGCGACTCAACAGAGACTTAGGGAGGTCGCTGTTACGTCACAAAACCGGTGATGTTACAGCGATGTCCTTTGCGATGTTGCAGTGTGTAAACCCAGCTTTACTAATGTTGATGATATGATAAAGGCATTTAAGGGAATAGAGACCAGTGGTTCCATCACCCATTAATCACTCTCTACAAATGGTGATGTCATAGTAACAAGTAGCCTACTGAAAAATACTATAACTACCATGCTGATACTACTACAGTATGAAGCCCTGCCTGTGGCTGGGCATCATAGGAAATAATTAAAGGGGCTGTTAAGGTGTAGCATCGGCATCCCTGCACCACTTGTCCTCCTCTATGCAGGGACGCAGACTCACTCACTGCCAAGGCCGGCCGGTGCCACGCTGCCCAGCTTAACTGCGGTCCTCCACGTGAGTTTCCCCTGCTTCCTCCTCCCAGGGCCTGTGCACACCGCACAGGTTCTCCGGGAGTACTCCTGGGGCATGTACACGCACAGCTGCCTTTCTCTTAAAGGGCCAGAACGTCATATTCATTTCCTGCGGGGCACTGGGTACTTAAGGCACTCTCCCTCTAGGGGAGGCGCCTGATCAATATGTTTAGTTAATTAGTGGTTTGTACCCTAGCCAGCTAGTTGTCAGGTCCCCTTGTCCACTGTGTGTCCCCATGTCTGTGTATAGTGTTCCTCTCCTGTTTCCCAGTCCCTTGAGTACCCTGGTGCCTGTCCATCCTGGTCGTGCTTTTTGTCTCAGCTGTCCTGTTGGTTCTTGCTGCACTAGTGACTCTGTCCATCAATCTTGGCCATGCTATCAACCTCAGCTGTCCTGGTGGTCCCTGCTGCACTAGTGACTCTGCCTATCCATCCTGGCCATGCTATCAGTCTCAGTTGTCCCAGTATTTCCTGCTGCACCAGTGACTCTGTCCATCCATCCTGACCGTACTATCTGCCTCAGCCATCCTGGCTGCACATGGTAAATTAATGACTCTGCCTGTTTGCACCTTTGTCCATCCTTGCCCTGGACTTCAGCTGCCATAGTCCCAGTCACTGCTTTGGGAGTGGCACTTGGTGTCTGCCTCACAGTAGGCACATAGTCAAGCCCCTCCCACTAAAGGGTAAGTCCGCATTCCCCCCTGTGGCCCAGTGGGTCCACTCCTGCTCACCACCTTACCATCTTCAGCAGCGAGCCTTAGACAACGCTTGTGAATCCTTAGAGTACACACTATCAGATTTCTCTGTCATTGGGAGCTGCTGTCATGTGACCATAAGTATGCGATTTGCATACTTCCAGCCACATTCCAACTAGACATGTCCGGACTTGCTCAATTCATTTGTTTTGAGTGAGCCTGCGCACGTACTAGTTAAAGCTATATACTGTACAAGCAAAGAAAATAAGCCTTTACCCAATTACATCAACTTTTGAAAAGATTGAACAATTTTTTTTTCTTCATTTATAAGCAGTAAAATGTGAAAAATAAATTAAGAAATTAAGTATATATTTAATATCATCATAATACTATATAATCACACTAACCAGCAACATAAGGTATTTTTATGACAGAAGGAATGGTGTAACATGAAACCTAAGCAACAATGGTAAAATTGCATTTTATTCTTCATTAAATCCCAAATAAAATTATGTCTTCCCAACAACTTGTCAAGCAAATAACAAGACTGCTATGTTGACTGTGAAATAAACTGTATGGCTCTTGGCAAAAGAATGCACATTAACCGGCTGGGATTGTGTGGACTCATGATATTGATGACCTTTCCCTATGATAGGTTATCAATATCAAATCTGTGGGGATCCAATACCCGGCCCCTCCACATATCAGCTGTGTTCAGCTCTTGCCAGATGTAGACAGTGAGCTACTGAAAATTGTAATCCTAGAGCATGTTTGTGTCCCAAAAAGGCACTGCATAAACGGAAGAAACCGAAAAGGTGTCATGTGGTGGGACGGAATCAATAATATCTTCCTCCGGAGTCAAGCATTTATGAAACGTGCGTTGGGTGTTTGGTGGGTGAGCTTATTGTTAACAATTACCTATACTTATTACCTTTGACTCCTTTGTGGGATATACAGTTACTGATATTTTTTGTATAGACATTTTTATTTGGATTTATATTTATTTGTTAAAGAATACTATTGATAAGTGGGCACTACCATGCTCGGGTGCTCAGTACTTGTTAAGAGCAGTTGGATGCTTGGATGGGCGCAACTCAAATACTTGAGTATAATTGAAGTCAATGGGGGATGTTAGCATTTTTCCAGATTTCACGGAAAAATACTCCAGCCCCTCATTGACTTCCATTATACTCAGTAGTCAACTCATGCTCATCTGACCAACCAACTGCCCATTACAAGCACCCTAGCATGGTAGCGCCCGCTCATCACTAGAGTTGAGCGCGGTTCGTGGTTCGTGGTTCTCCAGTTCTAGGCTCGAGTGATTTTGGGGCATGTTCTAGATCGAACTAGAACTCGAGCTTTTTGCAAAAGCTCGATAGTTCTAGAAACGTTCGAGAACGGTTCTAGCAGCCAAAAAACAGCTAAATCATAGCTTGGTTTCTGCTGTAATAGTGTAAGTCACTCTGTGAATCAAACTATTATCACATTTCAGTGTATAGTGTGCGTGAACAGCGCCTTCAGATCACTGCTGTTTCTATAATGGCGATCGCCATTTTTTTTTTTTTTTCTTGTCTTCCTTCCCTAAGCGCGCGCGTCTTGTGGGGCGGGCCAGCATGTCAGCCAATCACAGACACACACACAGCTAAGTGGACTTTGAGCCAGAGAAGCAACGGCATGTGTGATAGGATCTGCATGTCACATGTCCCTGCATTATAAAACCGGACATTTTCTTCACGAACGCCATTATCTGCCTTCTGCATCTTTGGTGTCAGACATCAGTGTCGCAGCTCCGTCCTCCTGAGTCCTATAGCCGATACAGCTGTATGCGCTGCATACACAGCGTTAGACAGCTTAGGGAGAGCACTTTCTAGCAGTCCTTTTAAGGGCTCAAAGCGGCAGGGTCAGAGAGCCATAGGTGACAGGTCCTGCAAACAGCAACAGCGTCTGTGTAGCCCAGGTCAGGGATTTCCTCCCTGCATTTCACCATTAGGAGGGAATAGAAAGGCAGGCTTCCATTCCTCTACCCAGAGCACCACAATCCTGCCACTGTACCCTCTTGTCCTCTGCACACTCCAACTCATTCTAACTAAGCCATTATACTAGCAAACACTCAGTGTACCTAGTGGCATCCTATCTGTGGCTATTGGACTTTGCTATAGTCCCACTAGTGCAAAGACATTTGCAGAGCACGTCTGCCTGCATTGCACACTACAACTTTTTTAAACTAAGCAATTTTACTAGCAAACACTCAGTGTACCTAGTGGCATCCTATACGTGGCTATTGGACTTTGCTATAGTCCCACTAGTGCAAAGACATTTGCAGAGCACGTCTGCCTGCATTGCACACTACAACTCATTGTTACTAAGCCATTATACTAGCAAACACTCAGTGTACCTAGTGGCATCCTATACGTGGCTATTGGACTTTGCTATAGTCCCACTAGTGCAAAGACATTTGCAGAGCACATCTGCCTGCATTGCACACTCCAACTTTTTTAAACTAAGCAATTTTACTAGCAAACACTCAGTGTACCTAGTGGCATCCTATACGTGGCTATTGGACTTTGCTATAGTCCCACTAGTGCAAAGACATTTGCAGAGCACGTCTGCCTGCATTGCACACTACAACTCATTGTTACTAAGCCATTATACTAGCAAACACTCAGTGTACCTAGTGGCATCCTAAACGTGGCTATTGGACTTTGCTATAGTCCCACTAGTGCAAAGACATTTGCAGAGCACGTCTGCCTGCATTGCACACTACAACTCATTGTTACTAAGCCATTATACTAGCAAACACTCAGTGTACCTAGTGGCATCCTATACGTGGCTATTGTACTTTTGTCAATTCACAGTATTGGAACGATATTTGCAGCACGTCTGCCTGCATTGCACACTCTAACTTTTTTAAACTCAGCCATTATACTAGCAAACACACAGTGTACCTAGTTGTATCATAAACGTGGCTTTTGTACTTTTGTCTATTCACAGTATTGGAACGTTATTTGCAGCACGTCTGCCTGCATTGCACACTCTAACTTTTTTAAACTCAGCCATTATACTAGCAAACACACAGTGTACCTAGTTGTATCCTAAACGTGGCTTTTGTACTTTTGTCTATTCACAGTATTGGAACGTTATTTGCAGCACGTCTGCCTGCATTGCACACTCTAACTTTTTTAAACTCAGCCATTATACTAGCAAACACTCACTGTACCTAGTTGTATCCTAAACGTGGCTATTGTACTTTTGTCAATTCACAGTATTGGAACGTTATTTGCAGCACGTCTGCCTGCATTGCACACTCAAACTTTTTTAAACTCAGCCATTATACTAGCAAACACTCACTGTACCTAGTTGTATCCTAAACGTGGCTATTGGACTTTTGTCAATTCACAGTATTGGAACGTTATTTGCAGCACGTCTGCCTGCATTGCACACTCTAACTTTTTTAAACTCAGCCATTATACTAGCAAACACTCACTGTACCTAGTTGTATCCTAAACGTGGCTATTGTACTTTTGTCAATTCACAGTATTGGAACGTTATTTGCAGCACGTCTGCCTGCATTGCACACTCTAACTTTTTTAAACTCAGCCATTATACTAGCAAACACACAGTGTACCTAGTTGTATCGTAAACGTGGCTTTTGTACTTTTGTCTATTCACAGTATTGGAACGTTATTTGCAGCACGTCTGCCTGCATTGCACACTCTAACTTTTTTAAACTCAGCCATTATACTAGCAAACACACAGTGTACCTAGTTGTATCCTAAACGTGGCTTTTGTACTTTTGTCTATTCACAGTATTGGAACGTTATTTGCAGCACGTCTGCCTGCATTGCACACTCTAACTTTTTTAAACTCAGCCATTATACTAGCAAACACTCACTGTACCTAGTTGTATCCTAAACGTGGCTATTGTACTTTTGTCAATTCACAGTATTGGAACGTTATTTGCAGCACGTCTGCCTGCATTGCACACTCTAACTTTTTTAAACTCAGCCATTATACTAGCAAACACTCACTGTACCAAGTTGTATCCTAAACGTGGCTATTGTACTTTTGTCAATTCACAGTATTGGAACGTTATTTGCAGCACGTCTGCCTGCATTGCACACTCTAACTTTTTTAAACTCAGCCATTATACTAGCAAACACTCACTGTACCTAGTTGTATCCTAAACGTGGCTATTGGACTTTTGTCAATTCATAGTATTGGAACGTTATTTGCAGCACGTCTGCCTGCATTGCACACTCTAACTTTTTTAAACTCAGCCATTATACTAGCAAACACTCACTGTACCTAGTTGTATCCTAAACGTGGCTATTGTACTTTTGTCAATTCACAGTATTGGAACGTTATTTGCAGCACGTCTGCCTGCATTGCACACTCTAACTTTTTTAAACTCAGCCATTATACTAGCAAACACACAGTGTACCTAGTTGTATCGTAAACGTGGCTTTTGTACTTTTGTCTATTCACAGTATTGGAACGTTATTTGCAGCACGTCTGCCTGCATTGCACACTCTAACTTTTTTAAACTCAGCCATTATACTAGCAAACACACAGTGTACCTAGTTGTATCCTAAACGTGGCTTTTGTACTTTTGTCTATTCACAGTATTGGAACGTTATTTGCAGCACGTCTGCCTGCATTGCACACTCTAACTTTTTTAAACTCAGCCATTATACTAGCAAACACTCACTGTACCTAGTTGTATCCTAAACGTGGCTATTGGACTTTTGTCAATTCACAGTATTGGAACGTTATTTGCAGCACGTCTGTCTGCATTGCACACTCTAACTTTTTTAAACTCAGCCATTATACTAGCAAACACACAGTGTACCTAGTTGTATCGTAAACGTGGCTTTTGTACTTTTGTCTATTCACAGTATTGGAACGTTATTTGCAGCACGTCTGCCTGCATTGCACACTCTAACTTTTTTAAACTCAGCCATTATACTAGCAAACACTCACTGTACCTAGTTGTATCCTAAACGTGGCTATTGGACTTTTGTCAATTCACAGTATTGGAACGTTATTTGCAGCACGTCTGCCTGCATTGCACACTCTAACTTTTTTAAACTCAGCCATTATACTAGCAAACACTCACTGTACCTAGTTGTATCCTAAACGTGGCTATTGTACTTTTGTCAATTCACAGTATTGGAACGTTATTTGCAGCACGTCTGCCTGCATTGCACACTCTAACTTTTTTAAACTCAGCCATTATACTAGCAAACACACAGTGTACCTAGTTGTATCGTAAACGTGGCTTTTGTACTTTTGTCTATTCACAGTATTGGAACGTTATTTGCAGCACGTCTGCCTGCATTGCACACTCAAACTTTTTTAAACTCAGCCATTATACTAGCAAACACACAGTGTACCTAGTTGTATCCTAAATGTGGCTTTTGTACTTTTGTCTATTCACAGTATTGGAACGTTATTTGCAGCACGTCTGCCTGCATTGCACACTCTAACTTTTTTAAACTCAGCCATTATACTAGCAAACACTCACTGTACCTAGTTGTATCCTAAACGTGGCTATTGTACTTTTGTCAATTCACAGTATTGGAACGTTATTTGCAGCACGTCTGCCTGCATTGCACACTCTAACTTTTTTAAACTCAGCCATTATACTAGCAAACACTCACTGTACCTAGTTGTATCCTAAACGTGGCTATTGTACTTTTGTCAATTCACAGTATTGGAACGTTATTTGCAGCACGTCTGCCTGCATTGCACACTCTAACTTTTTTAAACTCAGCCATTATACTAGCAAACACACAGTGTACCTAGTTGTATCGTAAACGTGGCTTTTGTACTTTTGTCTATTCACAGTATTGGAACGTTATTTGCAGCACGTCTGCCTGCATTGCACACTCTAACTTTTTTAAACTCAGCCATTATACTAGCAAACACACAGTGTACCTAGTTGTATCCTAAACGTGGCTTTTGTACTTTTGTCTATTCACAGTATTGGAACGTTATTTGCAGCACGTCTGCCTGCATTGCACACTCTAACTTTTTTAAACTCAGCCATTATACTAGCAAACACTCACTGTACCTAGTTGTATCCTAAACGTGGCTATTGTACTTTTGTCAATTCACAGTATTGGAACGTTATTTGCAGCACGTCTGCCTGCATTGCACACTCTAACTTTTTTAAACTCAGCCATTATACTAGCAAACACTCACTGTACCTAGTTGTATCCTAAACGTGGCTATTGTACTTTTGTCAATTCACAGTATTGGAACGTTATTTGCAGCACGTCTGCCTGCATTGCACACTCTAACTTTTTTAAACTCAGCCATTATACTAGCAAACACTCACTGTACCAAGTTGTATCCTAAACGTGGCTATTGTACTTTTGTCAATTCACAGTATTGGAACGTTATTTGCAGCACGTCTGCCTGCATTGCACACTCTAACTTTTTTAAACTCAGCCATTATACTAGCAAACACTCACTGTACCTAGTTGTATCCTAAACGTGGCTATTGGACTTTTGTCAATTCACAGTATTGGAACGTTATTTGCAGCACGTCTGCCTGCATTGCACACTCTAACTTTTTTAAACTCAGCCATTATACTAGCAAACACTCACTGTACCTAGTTGTATCCTAAACGTGGCTATTGTACTTTTGTCAATTCACAGTATTGGAACGTTATTTGCAGCACGTCTGCCTGCATTGCACACTCTAACTTTTTTAAACTCAGCCATTATACTAGCAAACACACAGTGTACCTAGTTGTATCGTAAACGTGGCTTTTGTACTTTTGTCTATTCACAGTATTGGAACGTTATTTGCAGCACGTCTGCCTGCATTGCACACTCTAACTTTTTTAAACTCAGCCATTATACTAGCAAACACACAGTGTACCTAGTTGTATCCTAAACGTGGCTTTTGTACTTTTGTCTATTCACAGTATTGGAACGTTATTTGCAGCACGTCTGCCTGCATTGCACACTCTAACTTTTTTAAACTCAGCCATTATACTAGCAAACACTCACTGTACCTAGTTGTATCCTAAACGTGGCTATTGTACTTTTGTCAATTCACAGTATTGGAACGTTATTTGCAGCACGTCTGCCTGCATTGCACACTCTAACTTTTTTAAACTCAGCCATTATACTAGCAAACACTCACTGTACCTAGTTGTATCGTAAACGTGGCTTTTGTACTTTTGTCTATTCACAGTATTGGAACGTTATTTGCAGCACGTCTGCCTGCATTGCACACTCTAACTTTTTTAAACTCAGCCATTATACTAGCAAACACTCACTGTACCTAGTTGTATCCTAAACGTGGCTATTGGACTTTTGTCAATTCACAGTATTGGAACGTTATTTGCAGCACGTCTGCCTGCATTGCACACTCTAACTTTTTTAAACTCAGCCATTATACTAGCAAACACTCACTGTACCTAGTTGTATCCTAAACGTGGCTATTGTACTTTTGTCAATTCACAGTATTGGAACGTTATTTGCAGCACGTCTGCCTGCATTGCACACTCTAACTTTTTTAAACTCAGCCATTATACTAGCAAACACACAGTGTACCTAGTTGTATCGTAAACGTGGCTTTTGTACTTTTGTCTATTCACAGTATTGGAACGTTATTTGCAGCACGTCTGCCTGCATTGCACACTCTAACTTTTTTAAACTCAGCCATTATACTAGCAAACACACAGTGTACCTAGTTGTATCCTAAACGTGGCTTTTGTACTTTTGTCTATTCACAGTATTGGAACGTTATTTGCAGCACGTCTGCCTGCATTGCACACTCTAACTTTTTTAAACTCAGCCATTATACTAGCAAACACTCACTGTACCTAGTTGTATCCTAAACGTGGCTATTGTACTTTTGTCAATTCACAGTATTGGAACGTTATTTGCAGCACGTCTGCCTGCATTGCACACTCTAACTTTTTTAAACTCAGCCATTATACTAGCAAACACTCACTGTACCAAGTTGTATCCTAAACGTGGCTATTGTACTTTTGTCAATTCACAGTATTGGAACGTTATTTGCAGCACGTCTGCCTGCATTGCACACTCTAACTTTTTTAAACTCAGCCATTATACTAGCAAACACTCACTGTACCTAGTTGTATCCTAAACGTGGCTATTGTACTTTTGTCAATTCACAGTATTGGAACGTTATTTGCAGCACGTCTGCCTGCATTGCACACTCTAACTTTTTTAAACTCAGCCATTATACTAGCAAACACACAGTGTACCTAGTTGTATCGTAAACGTGGCTTTTGTACTTTTGTCTATTCACAGTATTGGAACGTTATTTGCAGCACGTCTGCCTGCATTGCACACTCTAACTTTTTTAAACTCAGCCATTATACTAGCAAACACACAGTGTACCTAGTTGTATCCTAAACGTGGCTTTTGTACTTTTGTCTATTCACAGTATTGGAACGTTATTTGCAGCACGTCTGCCTGCATTGCACACTCTAACTTTTTTAAACTTAGCCATTATACTAGCAAACACTCACTGTACCTAGTTGTATCCTAAACGTGGCTATTGTACTTTTGTCAATTCACAGTATTGGAACGTTATTTGCAGCACGTCTGCCTGCATTGCACACTCTAACTTTTTTAAACTCAGCCATTATACTAGCAAACACACAGTGTACCTAGTTGTATCGTAAACGTGGCTTTTGTACTTTTGTCTATTCACAGTATTGGAACGTTATTTGCAGCACGTCTGCCTGCATTGCACACTCTAACTTTTTTAAACTCAGCCATTATACTAGCAAACACTCACTGTACCTAGTTGTATCCTAAACGTGGCTATTGGACTTTTGTCAATTCACAGTATTGGAACGTTATTTGCAGCACGTCTGCCTGCATTGCACACTCTAACTTTTTTAAACTCAGCCATTATACTAGCAAACACTCACTGTACCTAGTTGTATCCTAAACGTGGCTATTGTACTTTTGTCAATTCACAGTATTGGAACGTTATTTGCAGCACGTCTGCCTGCATTGCACACTCTAACTTTTTTAAACTCAGCCATTATACTAGCAAACACACAGTGTACCTAGTTGTATCGTAAACGTGGCTTTTGTACTTTTGTCTATTCACAGTATTGGAACGTTATTTGCAGCACGTCTGCCTGCATTGCACACTCTAACTTTTTTAAACTCAGCCATTATACTAGCAAACACACAGTGTACCTAGTTGTATCCTAAACGTGGCTTTTGTACTTTTGTCTATTCACAGTATTGGAACGTTATTTGCAGCACGTCTGCCTGCATTGCACACTCTAACTTTTTTAAACTCAGCCATTATACTAGCAAACACTCACTGTACCTAGTTGTATCCTAAACGTGGCTATTGTACTTTTGTCAATTCACAGTATTGGAACGTTATTTGCAGCACGTCTGCCTGCATTGCACACTCTAACTTTTTTAAACTCAGCCATTATACTAGCAAACACTCACTGTACCTAGTTGTATCCTAAACGTGGCTATTGTACTTTTGTCTATTCACACTACTGCAAATCTATGTGCAGCACCTCTGCATGACAACCTCGTGCTCTGTTTTTAATAAGCTATAATTATAGCACAAAATACTGCCATTTTGTGGCATCATAGAACTGGCTGTTGTATTCCATTAGTGCCCCACTGGTGACAAGCTATTTCTAGCACCTCTACATCACACCCTCATGCACATTTTGCTACGCTAATGTTATAGCAAACTCATGGAATTCATTGCTGCATTTCATAATTCGGAGTGATAGAAAGTCAGGCTTCCTTTAGCTTTTCCTTCTGTTCATAGACAGCATCTCCAAGACAAATTTCCCCTCCACGTCTAAGTGTGGAGAGGCAGCAAGTGCGCATGCGTGTGCCGATGTACCCCAGCTGCAGCATAATTACAGTGTTTCGCCTAGTGAGTATGCTCAGCCTGACTGTGCCATTCCTGACGCTAAGTCTTCATTTCGGGATACAGCGCATGCTCCCACACTAAGTGTGAAAAGCCTCTTTGCACAGGTGCTTGCATTCCGTGCCGGGTCTAAGTCCTGTTTTGTGCCTAGACACCATGCTAAAGCTGATAGTCTTTTTTCAGAGACTGTATTTCATGCTACTGAGCATGCTCAGGCACTTCCTGCATCAGAGACTAGGTCCGGTAATGAACTCTTTGGCCCTGGCCCTGATGTGGGGGTCCCATATAGACCACAGGGCATCAGGTGTCCTCCCAAATGGCTTGCAGAGGCCCACACCTATGACTTGTCATCGCATTATTGATGGTCAGACGATGACTGGTGAGGTGTTTGGGTCATGGCAGCCATGAGGTCATCATTGAAGTTGCGTTTCCAAATAGGACGCTAGTTATGCCACTCATGACGTGTCACTCTACTTTTGTCTATAGGAGGTGCATTGTGGTTCACCATGGTTTGGGGCGGACCCAGGTTATCAAAGGGGCTGGAGCCAACAAGGAGGTGCACAGTCTTCTATTATGCTCCGAAAGAGCACACCTCCATGTGTTGAACCCATTGCGGCTTTAGGCCAGAGGTAGGCAGGGATAGGGTGGTGGATGCAGGCCACCACCACAGTTGGTAACGCAGAACGGTTAAGACCAGCTCCTGTCCTAACAGTCCTGCTTGTGCAGCCCAGTGGCATTAACAGGCCTGCTGCTGCTGATGCGCCTGCTGTCCACAGGTGTGGCCCCTACGCACACGGTCAGCGTACTCAATGGCCCCTGTGTTGTTAACAGGGAGTTCCTGGGCTGGGTGGGCATGTGGACCCTGTGACGCTAACAGGGCTCACAGTCTCCAGATCCGAATGGCGTCTAACTCGGTTCAGGCTACTATTAGTTTCATAGCCACACAGCTCTGTATCCTCCACCAAACCTTCCAGTTGCCAACCTCTCCTTTTCCAACTGGGAGCACGGTGGACACTGACTGCTGATGGGGATATATACCTTTCTCTTTCTTTTCTTATTAATTTTCGTTATATAGCGGTCACAGATTATATACCACTTTATCCAAATCTGCCAGTCCCACTGTAACAGATGTTGTTTCTTCAGCAAATGTTACAGTTGCTTAACCACCAAATCCACGGACCAAAATTTTTTTCCCCTTTCCAACACACCTGTTCCCCTTTCCAACAGCATCTGTCCTTTTCCAACTCATTTTGGGATATGACCAAAAGTGCAACTGTGCAGGCACACCGTACTCAACGCCATCTCAGCACAGCAGCCATCCCTCGGTCCCTCCGATGTGGACAAGTAAAAGACCATTTCCTCCTATCCATGACAAAGCGTTGAGATTCACTCTGTGCAGCACTGGTGTTTAGTGGAAAAGTAGATCTAAGATTGCGTACCACATTCTGCAGATACTCCTGTATATGTGCGTCTATTTCTATGGCAGGAATTAGTTCGGCAAATTTTGTCTTGTACCGGGGATCTAACAGTGTGGCAACCCAGTATTCTGGATTACTTTGAATTCGTACAATCCGAGGGTCATGTTGTAGGTAGTGCAGCAAGAATCCGCTCATGTGTCTTGTGCATCCAGGAGGACCAAGTCCTTGGTGTGTTGGTGGCAGAGAGGTGAGAATCGTGCATACTTCCTCTGTCCTCTACCCACAACCTCGCACAACCGAAATGTGAGCAAGCTCTCACTCATCTGCTGAGTCTTCCATGCCGATCGCCAGTTCGTCCTCCATTTCTTCATGGGCTCCTGCACTTTCATCAACACTTT
Source organism: Anomaloglossus baeobatrachus (assembly GCF_048569485.1). Classification (NCBI taxonomy): domain Eukaryota; kingdom Metazoa; phylum Chordata; class Amphibia; order Anura; family Aromobatidae; genus Anomaloglossus; species Anomaloglossus baeobatrachus. The sequence continues at coordinate 412,547,109 of NC_134354.1, read as the reverse complement.
TTGCTGATACTATGCGCCCTTGTTAATCCCTCTCCCTCACCATGACTGCCGCATAGGTGCCGCTGACCATCTGGACCTCGTAGATCTTGTTATCCCTTCCGCATATGACTCCTCCTGTACTTCCTCCCCTTCCTCTTGTCCCAACACCTGACTCTGAATAATAATTACAGTGTGCTCCATCATGTAGATGACCAGAATTGTCACCCTGAGAATGACATTGCCAGTGCTAAACATCTTCGTCGACATTTCAAAACTGTGTAGCAGGGTGCATAGGTCCTTGATCTGACACCACTCCAGCAGCGTGATCTGCACCACCTCTGGATCAAGTTATCCCAGGCTATATGTCTTACCGTATTTCAGCAGGGCTCTGCGGTGCTGCCACACACGCTGCAACATGTGCAGATTCCAATTCCTGCGTGTCGGAACATCGCATTTCCGGCGTTTAACTGCCAGACCCTAAGACTTCCGGAGTGATGAAAGTTGTTGAGCTGCTGTGTGCGCACGATGGAAGTGAGCACATAGTGAGCGTGCCCGCTGCACAAGTCCATGTAGGCCGTGATGGTGTTTTAAAAATTGCTGGAGAATTCGGTTCAACACGTGAGCCATACAAGGCACGTGTGTCACATTGCCCTGACGATGGCCCACAGCCAGGTTTGCATCATTGCCGCACACGGCTGTTAAGTCACCAACGTAGTCCGCTCCGTCAATTTGTACTCCGGTTGCCAGGTGACAACGTGTTCCTTTCATGAATAGTGCTGATGATGGGAGAGTAGTCGATGCCAGCGGCGCAGGTGGACGCAGGTTATGCTCACCCACTGGGCTGCATTACCTTGACAGATGCAGAATCTCTGGCTGAATGTAGCTGGTGGGTATCTCACAGATGAAATACCATCATTCAGCTACAACCAATGGGAAGACACCACACCCTTTTTTATGCCCATCCTGTCTGCAGACCACTGCCAGACATAGCTATGAACCTCTGGTTAATTTTACCCCCAGTTCAGTTTTATGATTTTGTGTGCTTGTTACCTGACTACTTTTCCTGCTTGCTGTTTATGTACCTTGTTGGCCGATACGCATTTCACCTCTGCTTGTTTTCTGATTAAGTCCTGGCCGTCCCATTCTGTTCCTGTTCCTCAATTAATGTTTTGACCCTGCCTGACTACTATTCTCTGGAATAGCGGTGTGACTCACATTTCCCATACATTTCAAAGTAAAACTTTGACTGCCTGATGGCAGTGAGCTCTGCTGCCAGCATAGTAAGGAGGTGTGTGGTAGTCCTTGTGCGCAGTTGCAAGGAAGGGTGGCCTGACCACACAGGGTTTGCGCCAAGGTAGAGGACCCACACGAGGTTGAAGAGGCAGAAGCAGTGTATTAACTTCTACATACAGAACAAGGATTGAAACAACTCGTGGGGACGGCAAGACTTGTACAGCAGACCCTTCTCCATCTCTCACCATAGTTTGCCAGTGCCCAGTCAGTGACATGTAATGACCCTGTCTATGCTTACTGGTCCAAGTATCTGTGTTGAAATGCACCCTGTCGCACACAGATTTTCTCAAGGAAGTGGTGATGATGTTGTGTGCGACATGCTGGTGTAGCGCGGGCATGCTTTTCTTGGAGAAGCAGTGGTGATTGGGCACCTGGTACTGGGGCACAGCGACAGACATAAGGTCTGTAAAATCCTGTGTGTCCACTACACGTAAAGGCAGCATTTCGGTAGCCAACAGCTTACAGAGGGATAGAGTCAACCACTTAGCTTTGTCATGGGTCGCAGTAAGTGGCCTTTTATTTGACCACATCTGAGGGACAGAGATCTGGCTGCTGTCTGTAGACGGTGTTGAGTAGGGTGTCCCTGGAAAAATGCAGGTTTGTGAGAAAAGTGCAGGCGGAGACATGATGTTGCCTTCATCTTGCCTTCAGATCTGTTCATCTTGTATCATTTTTAAAAAACACAGCAAGCAAGGGTTACTCCAAGCGGAGTCTACCTTTTTTCCCAAAATTGGGCACACAGACACCCCATCAGTGGCAGCACTTGTGCCCTAGTTGCAAACAGGATGTTTTGATTTGCATCAAGCACATTCCAAATCCACAAGCATTTACTCTCCCCAGGATGACACAGGGGTAGTAAATTCCTTCTGGATCCATGACTTGTTCATTTTGATGAACGTCAGTCTGTCCACATTGTCACTGGACAGACGCGTGCGCTTATCTGTCAGCACACACCCAGCAGCACTGAAGACACGTTCAGAGACAACGCTGGCAGCTGGACACGACAAAATCTCCAAGGCGTAACTGGAGAGCTCTGTCAATTTTTCTAGATTTGAAGCCCAAAAGGAGCAAGGCTCCATTTGCAAAGTCATTGCATCGATGTTCATTTGGAGATACTCCTGTATCATCCTCTCCATCCGTTGACTATGTGTCAGACTTGTTGTCTCTGGTGGCCTTGCAAAGGAGGGTCTAAAAAAATTATGAAAAGATTCCATAAAATTGCTGTTACCAGCACCAGATACAGTCCTACTGGTACGGGTAGACTGTTGAAGATGACGAGGCCGTCCCATGTTTGTCAAGTTACAACTGGGAGAATCACTCCCTTCACCTGCACGGTTGTTTGGTGGAAAAGCCGAGCTAAGATCGAGTAACAGCTTATGCTGATACTCCTGCATACGTGCGTCCCTTTCTATGGGTGGAATTATGTCACAAAATTTGGACTTGTCCCGGGGATCTAATAGTGTGGCAAGCCAGTAGTCATCATCACTTCTAATTTTGACAATACGAGGGTCATGTTGGAGGTAGTGCAACAAGAAGGCACTCATGTGTCTTGCGCAGCCATGCGGACCAAGTCCACGCTGTGTTTGTGGCATAGAGGTGCTAACCATTCTTTCTTCCTCTGTCATCTCCCCCCAACCTCTTTCAACTGAAATTTGACCAAGGTCCCCCTCATCTGCTGAGTCTTCCATGTCCATGGACAGTTCGTCCTCCATATCTTCATGTCCTCCTGCACCTTCCTCAACATGTCGCCTGCTACCATGCGCCCTTGTTGATCCCTGTCCCCCATGGTCCCATGCCTGCCGCGTTGGTGATGATGAACGTCTGGACCTTGGTGATGTTGTTGTGTCTTGCGCATATGAATCCTCCTGTAGTTCCTCCCCTTCCTGTTGTCCCACCCCCTGACTACGAATAGTGTTTAGCGTGTGCTCCAGCATGTAAATGACTGTAATCGTCATGCTGATAATGGCATTGTCAGCGCTAAACATATTCGTCGCCATGTCGAAACTGTGCAGAAGGGTGCATAGGTCCTTGATCTGAGATCACTCCATCAGGGTGATCTGCCCCACTTCTGCATCTCGTTGGCCCAGGCTATACATCATGACGTATTGCACCAGGGCTCGCCGGTGCTGCCACAGTCGCTGTAACATGTGGAGAGTTGAATTCCAGCGTGTCGCCACATCGCATTTCAGGCGATGAACCGGCAGGCCGAAAGACTTCTGGAGCGATGCAAGTCGCTCTGCTGCGGCGCTTGAACGGCGGAAGTGAGCTGACAGTTTTCGTGCCCTGTTCAGAAGGCCATCTAGGCCGGGATAGTGTGTTAAAAATTGCTGGACGACAAGGTTCAACACGTGAGCCATACAAGGTACGTGTGTCACCTTGCCCAGGCGAAGGGCCGCACCCAGGTTTGCAGCATTGTCGCACACGGCCTTACCAGGCTGCAGGTTGAGTGGAGACAACCATTTATTAAACTCGGACCGCAGAGCTGACCACAACTCCTCAGCTGTGTGACTCTTATTCCCAAGACATGTCAAGCTAAAGACCGCCTGATGCCGTTGCGCTCTGCTGCCAGCATAGTAATGAGGGGTGCGTGATTCCTTCTGCGCAGTGAGAACGCTGGTGGCCTGACCAGGCAGGCTTGGGGCGGAGGTGGAGGACACAGATGAGGTGGAGGATGCAGAAGCTGTGGCGGAACTTGGACAGACATAGAATTGACACACAAGTCGTGGGGACGGCAAGACTTGTGCAGCAGACCCTTCACCATCTATCACCATAGTTACCCAGTGCCCAGTCAGCGACATGTAACGTCCCTGTCCATGCTTACTGGTCCAAGTATCGGTGGTGAAATGCACCCGTTCACACACAGAGTTTCTCAAGGAAGCGGTGATGTTGTGTGCGACATGCTGGTGTAGCGCGGGCATACCTTTCTTAGAGAAGTAGTGGCGACTAGGCATCTGGTACTGGGGCACAGCGACAGATATAAGGTCTCTAAAAACCTGTGTGTCCACTAGGCGGAAAGGCAGCATTTCTGTAGCCAACAGCTTACAGAGGGATAGAGTCAACCTCTTCGCTTTGTCATGGGTCGCAGGAAGTGGCCTTTTATTTGACCACATCTGAGGGACAGAGATCTGGCTGCTGTGTGTAGACGGTGTTGAGTAGGGTGTCCCTGGAAAAATGCAGCTTTGTGAGGAAAGTGCAGGCGGAGACATGATGTTGCCTTCATCCAAAGTTGGTGCTATCGATGTCTGAGAGAGCTGTACACACTCACTTGTTTCCCCTTCCAAACCAACTGACGACCTACCAAGCAAACTGCCTGTTGCGGTTACAGTGGTGGAAGTTGTGGGTGGAAAAACAGGTGTGACAGCTGTCCCCACAGTCCTAGAAGATGACGAGCGCGCGGATGCCCTGGAAGGGGCAGGCGGTGGATGGTTGGCTCCACTAGGCCGCATTGCAGCACGGTGAGCTTCCCACCAGGCCATATGATATTTATTCATGTGACGATTCATGGAAGAAGTTGTCAAACTGCTGAGGTTTTGACCTCTACTAAGATAACCATGCCAAATGTTACAGATCACATAATTTGGCCGATCTTTTTTTATGTCAAAAAAGGACCAGGCTAGGCAAGGCTTAGAGGCCATGCGACCTGTTGATCCACCCCGAATAATGCTCAGAGGCAGAGTGGTGGCTGAGGATGCAGTTGTAGACGTGCTACCAGTGCTCCGACTGTGTCCAGGAAGGCGCCAGGTTACTTCGACGTCGGTTGCATCCTCCTCCACCGCCTCTATTGACCTCCTCGAGTGTCTGACTGTGGGTTGACAGTAGGTGGGATCTAGAACTTCATCATCAATTGTTGTGTTTGCACTCCCCTCCCCCTCAGACCGAGTTTCTTCTTGCCCTGACCGAATATTTAAGTTGTCATCCCAATCGGGTATCTGCGTCTCATCTTCATCAGTATGTTCCTCATTGCCTATAACCACAGTTGTTGGAAAGGCAGCATTTTGGTAGCCAACAGTTTGCATATGATGAAAGTCAACCTCCAAGCCATGTCATGCCCTTCTAAAAGCATGTAAAACACAGCGAGGGGACTCCAACCACAGTCTCCCTCGTTGCCACTAACTGGGCCACACACACCCCACTTGACTGGCATCGGTTGAGCCCCCTTTTGAAAAAGAAAAAGATGCTTTGCATGAAGCACTCTCAAAAATACGCGTGCCTTTCCCGTCCCCTGGCTGACCCAGGGGAAGAAAAGTCCTCTGAGAGCCATGACTTGTTCATCTTGGTTCTTTTAGAAACACAGCGAGGGGACTCCAACCACAGTCTCCCTCGTTGCCACTAACTGGGCCACACACACCCCACTTGACTGGCATCGGTTGAGCCCCCTTTTGAAAAAGAAAAAGATGCTTTGCATGAAGCACTCTCAAAAATACGCGTGCCTTTCCCGTCCCCTGGCTGACCCAGGGGAAGAAAAGTCCTCTGAGAGCCATGACTTGTTCATCTTGGTTCTTTTAGAAACACAGCGAGGGGACTCCAACCACAGTCTCCCTCGTTGCCACTAACTGGGCCACACACACCCCACTTGACTGGCATCGGTTGAGCCCCCTTTTGAAAAAGAAAAAGATGCTTTGCATGAAGCACTCTCAAAAATACGCGTGCCTTTCCCGTCCCCTGGCTGACCCAGGGGAAGAAAAGTCCTCTGAGAGCCATGACTTGTTCATCTTGGTTCTTTTAGAAACACAGCGAGGGGACTCCAACCACAGTCTCCCTCGTTGCCACTAACTGGGCCACACACACCCCACTTGACTGGCATCGGTTGAGCCCCCTTTTGAAAAAGAAAAAGATGCTTTGCATGAAGCACTCTCAAAAATACGCGTGCCTTTCCCGTCCCCTGGCTGACACAGGGGAAGAAAAGTCCTCTGAGAGCCATGACTTGTTCATCTTGGTTCTTTTAGAAACACAGCGAGGGGACTCCAACCACAGTCTCCCTCGTTGCCACTAACTGGGCCACACACACCCCACTTGACTGGCATCGGTTGAGCCCCCTTTTGAAAAAGAAAAAGATGCTTTGCATGAAGCACTCTCAAAAATACGCGTGCCTTTCCCGTCCCCTGGCTGACCCAGGGGAAGAAAAGTCCTCTGAGAGCCATGACTTGTTCATCTTGGTTCTTTTAGAAACACAGCGAGGGGACTCCAACCACAGTCTCCCTCGTTGCCACTAACTGGGCCACACACACCCCACTTGACTGGCATCGGTTGAGCCCCCTTTTGAAAAAGAAAAAGATGCTTTGCATGAAGCACTCTCAAAAATACGCGTGCCTTTCCCGTCCCCTGGCTGACCCAGGGGAAGAAAAGTCCTCTGAGAGCCATGACTTGTTCATCTTGGTTCTTTTAGAAACACAGCGAGGGGACTCCAACCACAGTCTCCCTCGTTGCCACTAACTGGGCCACACACACCCCACTTGACTGGCATCGGTTGAGCCCCCTTTTGAAAAAGAAAAAGATGCTTTGCATGAAGCACTCTCAAAAATACGCGTGCCTTTCCCGTCCCCTGGCTGACCCAGGGGAAGAAAAGTCCTCTGAGAGCCATGACTTGTTCATCTTGGTTCTTTTAGAAACACAGCGAGGGGACTCCAACCACAGTCTCCCTCGTTGCCACTAACTGGGCCACACACACCCCACTTGACTGGCATCGGTTGAGCCCCCTTTTGAAAAAGAAAAAGATGCTTTGCATGAAGCACTCTCAAAAATACGCGTGCCTTTCCCGTCCCCTGGCTGACCCAGGGGAAGAAAAGTCCTCTGAGAGCCATGACTTGTTCATCTTGGTTCTTTTAGAAACACAGCGAGGGGACTCCAACCACAGTCTCCCTCGTTGCCACTAACTGGGCCACACACACCCCACTTGACTGGCATCGGTTGAGCCCCCTTTTGAAAAAGAAAAAGATGCTTTGCATGAAGCACTCTCAAAAATACGCGTGCCTTTCCCGTCCCCTGGCTGACCCAGGGGAAGAAAAGTCCTCTGAGAGCCATGACTTGTTCATCTTGGTTCTTTTAGAAACACAGCGAGGGGACTCCAACCACAGTCTCCCTCGTTGCCACTAACTGGGCCACACACACCCCACTTGACTGGCATCGGTTGAGCCCCCTTTTGAAAAAGAAAAAGATGCTTTGCATGAAGCACTCTCAAAAATACGCGTGCCTTTCCCGTCCCCTGGCTGACCCAGGGGAAGAAAAGTCCTCTGAGAGCCATGACTTGTTCATCTTGGTTCTTTTAGAAACACAGCGAGGGGACTCCAACCACAGTCTCCCTTGTTGCCACTAACTGGGCCACACACACCCCACTTGACTGGCATCGGTTGAGCCCCCTTTTGAAAAAGAAAAAGATGCTTTGCATGAAGCACTCTCAAAAATACGCGTGCCTTTCCCGTCCCCTGGCTGACCCAGGGGAAGAAAAGTCCTCTGAGAGCCATGACTTGTTCATCTTGGTTCTTTTAGAAACACAGCGAGGGGACTCCAACCACAGTCTCCCTCGTTGCCACTAACTGGGCCACACACACCCCACTTGACTGGCATCGGTTGAGCCCCCTTTTGAAAAAGAAAAAGATGCTTTGCATGAAGCACTCTCAAAAATACGCGTGCCTTTCCCGTCCCCTGGCTGACCCAGGGGAAGAAAAGTCCTCTGAGAGCCATGTCCACATTGTCAGTGGACAGACACGTGTGCTTATCTGCCAGCAGACCCACAGCAGCACTGAAGACAGGTTCCGAGAGAACGCTGGCTGCAGGACACGACAAGATCCCCAAGACGTACGTGGCGAGCTCAGGCAATTTATCAACATTGGAAGCCTAAAATGAGCAGGGCTCAAGTTGCACAATAATGGAATCGATGTTTCCTTGCATATACTCATATATCTGTGTGTCCTACTCTTTTTCCTTGTCCAGCTCTTTTGTTTTCGCATGAGTATATGTCCTTGTCACTTTCCCATGTGTTGTGAGTTGTTTGTGACCTTTTGGACACCTTTGAGGGTGTTTTCTAGGTGTTTTTCTGTGTTTGTGATTGCCTGCCATTGTTTCCTATGCAGTTCGAGTTCGGTTCGTCGAACGTTCGACGAACCGAACTCGAACGGGAGGTCCGTTCGGCGAACCAACCTCGAGCCGAACCGCGACCGGTTCGCTCATCTCTACTCATCACTACTAAAAACTGATTCACATACATCTCTATTACTACTAATTCTCTATTCAATGTGTAAATTATGCCTTGGGCATCCACAGTTGCTCACCCACCAATTTTAATCTTTGTCTGTATTGCTAGGATTATCCTTACCCATTGTTTTTATGAATTGTACCTAAAAAGGTTTATCATCTTTAGTAATTGGTATTATTAATTCCATCCTGGCACATATCCCCTTTATCTGTTTCTTCCGGATGTAGACAGTGAACAGCACAGCGCCTTTCTCTATACCTAGAACTGCAGCGCAGATGTTTCAGCCATAGTGTTTCCATATGTGCCATTAATATTGCCTCTACGATCAGTGGATTGGATATATGACTTTAGGTGACAATCTCAGACTTCCCTGAAATTCTAATTTTCATGATGGCAATTTTTCAATGTAAAGGAAGTTGTACAAGCTTGATTTTAGAAGTAGATTTAGAAATGGAGCTGTACCTCCCATTAGGGAGTGTAATTGTATACCATTCTGTATCTGGAGCTACTATAATGCTAGTTTTTTAGCATGGCGCGGATAGGAAAAGCAATACTGTATTTCTGCTAATAAGGTTATGCTCCGTCATTCTTGGGGTTCTTTCATATTTTCCTTGTTGAATAGCCTTTCATGTCTTATAAAATACCTCTAATTCCTCCCTCTTTCCCGTTCCTTATACAGTGCCCACAGAATAGGGTGCCAGCAGGGAGAACAGATGCCATTCAGCAATACTGAGAACATGCATTAGGTCAATCTGAAAATAACAGTAGCACAAGAATCAAATTGGATTTAAAGCACCTAGTAAAATGACAGCCTGTGTCGCACAAATGGGTGTTATCTATTGTCATGTTCTACTTTCTTTGTAGTTTAATCCCATTTTCGAGCACAAGACCAAATCTTGCAATATTAAATGCGGTTTCTGCCAAGGAAATCCAATTACTCCGCATTATCCTCACTGCTGCCTTTTCTGGAAATGCACCACAAGAGCTCACAATCTCGGCGCAGCGAACATTTCTTCAGATGACTTGTGCCAGCTTTCCACAGCCGGCATGAGCTGTGATGATGTTGTGAGCCGCAACAGATCAATTCACAATTTACTCAGCTGTAACTGAGAGGTTGTGAATAAGGACTTCTGAACCAGACTGGAAGCAGCCGGAGTGTGGAGATCCGGGGCTGACACGTGTATTCAGACGTAAGCCTATGGAAACCAACGCGTTACCACCCGTGAGTGTCAACCATTTAAAAACAGTTGAATTGCTGCCTAGAAATCGAAATACCTTTAGCAAATGAGGCACAGAGAGACAGGCGCGAAGAAACACTTTGCATCCATTAGGCTTACAGACAGTTTCTTCTCCCTTCTACATCAACACTTCTCCCTCCTCCTTCGCCCCTCTCTGCTCCACATCACGTCTCCGCTCCACTCCATCAGCCCTGACAGAACCTTGAAAAACACAAGCGGGAGGTTTAATTAAAAGCTGGTCGATTTGACGAACAATCAGATGAGGTCACTCTAGGTTTTTCTTCTTTATCCTCTTGAGATTTATCCTGTTTTAATGTTTTCCCCTATTTATTTTGGGGTGGAGAGAGAGGGAAATACGAGGAGAGGATATATTGGTGATGCATTGTTTTCCAATTTTTCCAGTTTGAGTTGTTTTGAAATATTTAAGTGTGTGAGTACCTAGAAGTGGAAGCACTATAGACGCGGAGAATCAGGATTGTACGTGGACAGCCTAGACAAGCATTGTATCTGCATCATTTTCGGCCCTCACTTTACTATCCTAATGGGTTTCTACTCATGGAAATAATGAAGGGTCCGCAGGATTAGAAACACAGATCTAGAAACATATTTTGATTAGGAAAACCACTGGCGGGTGCACACATAAAAGGGCACCTGTGCAAGAACAATATATGGGCTCTTTGCAGCCCAAGAGCTCAAAAAAATGCTTAATTCCACCTGCTTTGGGAGGTAGAAATGGGCCCCCAACCTCTTGGACTCCTGTGCGGCTGCACAGATTACGCCAATGATTTGTCCACCCCTGAGTAAAATTAATTGTTTAAAGGGGTTATCTGGGACTATTTTATTTTTTTTACTATGAACCTTAAGAATTAACTGTTCTAGCCAGCGCCAGCTTAGGGTAGTCATGGACCACTCCTGCTGGCAATTCTCCTGCTTCCCATCAACAGAGCAGCTCTTCCTCTTCCGGACTGTGCTGTCGACAGGACGTCAGTGCTCACACCATGCCAATTGACAATTAGGCAGTGGGAAGTCAGCTGTCAGTCAACATGACATTGGCAGTTATGCCCCTTCAATGACGCAGAGTAGAAAAGAAGCTGCGGTTCTGTTGACATAACGCCACAAGATCACTAGCAGAAGTGATCATTGACTGCTCTGTGCCAGCGGAGCTCTTCCCTAGGCATCAGCTATCTGCCTGTTAGTTCTTAAGCTCATAGTAAAAACATTTTTTTAAAAAAAAGTCCTGGACAATCCCTTTAAAGGGGATGTAGAATACTGGTAAATCCCAGCGTAATCACTTCAGCCCTTTAAAAAATAAAGGCAATCTATACTCCCTTCCCGCAGCTGCGCCATTCAAGTAATGTGGGCGCAACTATTATATTACTAGGAGGTAAAATTGTCGTGTCACATGACCATTGCAGACAATCAGTGGGTTTGATTGGCTGTAGCTCATATCCGCTTCAGGCAAAACAGTAAAGTCTACAGTGAATCTGTGGCAACCTTTGGATAACCCCTTAAATTGTGCATCCATCTTTACATATTTCAATATTGCTATATCAATTATTCTTTTTTTCTTTTTTTAAAGAAACAATTGTTCACAATACTCCTAGAAGTAATATATATATATATATATATATATATATATATATATATGTTCATTCCATTGTGTGACAATTTTCACGTACCGTAAAAGGGGCCTTGGTAATTACTCTTTTCGGAAAAGCCCTTTATGAGCCACAACAGTGAGCCGCTATGGAAGAGCTGGTTCCCCTCGGAATCATTCATTGTGAGCATGTATTACATGGTCGGCTATTTTTTTCAACAAGTGTAGAGTACAGAGGAGATGGACTGCTACACAAAGCTTCCACTAGCTATAAAAGCTAATCACATGGGCTTAGAGAAGCCAGACACACGACGATCCTATTCGGCACTGCAGCTTCAACCTAAAAAATGGTTGGCCAGATGGGAAATCAGGCTTTTTTTTTAACAAGCTTTTTTCCTTGTTTTTTTTTCTTTACAAATTCCTACTGACTCATAGAAAACAATATATTGCGCTTGCTTGACCTATGGCAGTGAATAGATAAAATCACTAGGGGAGCATATAGGACATTTTACTACCAGTTCTGTTATTTTCTCATTTTGTTCTTTTTTAATCTATATTTATTATACAATTACTGCTCCCTTGTTAACATGGCTGTCATGTAGTCTTAAAGGGGTTTTCCCATGAACAAAGTTCATTTTAAAGTTAATTTTAACCAATAGATCTTGGAATAATACTAATTTTCATACTTGGATATGTTTAAAAAAAATGTTTCTGTGGTGAGATAACTTGTATATGTGTCCCTGCTATGTACTGTGTAATGGCCGTGTCTGACCATACAGGGACATGGTCTGATCATACCCCATCTCCTGGGCAGGGGAGGACGCAAAAGAGAGTATGCTGATAGCACAGCACAGGATCACAGCTGTTTTGTTGGGTAACACATTTCCTCTCCTCTTTTTAAAAAATATTTTACCTCATAGAAAGAATTATTTGCGATCCTGCACTGTATTGTAATATATTACCTTGCATCATAATCACGTACAATAATCACAGGCTGCAACAAGTTTTTACCACTCCCACTCTGTAGGTCATAGATCTGCAATCTGAGTCTATGGCCACAGGAAAGTTCTTGGTGTCTACATGGATGCACCTGACGCCAACCACCTTTCCTGGAATGAGTCGATGTGGAAATGTTGCCCTTATCAGGGTCACCAAATTTTCAGAGTTCTGGAGACCAGTCATTTGCATCCCATTTACAGATACGTGGCATGCTTGAGGCACATTGCCAGGATGAGGAATAGCACTACAGGCAGGGTATGCGAGTTAAGAGCAGAACCAGCCCATGCTGCAGTCCATCGGCTCAAAGGTCATGTAATAATTGGCTGATATATTCGATGGGGCACAACACCTCCGACACACAATATCTCAAGATGTTTCTCTCCACCAAGCCCACCAGTTTGTCTGAATTCTGAGGATCTCTCTGGGCGATCCATCTCTCCACTGGCCTCAGCAATGAGAGGATAAATTAATCCATCATGTCCCTCTTTACAGACTATGCTGGGAAATAAGTTTCAGGCTGGAGCCATTTTTGCATCAAGTGGAGGAGATGAAACATTTGGTACCTGGGAGGCTTATCCCTGTGACAGCCCTAGTGGTGCACTCGTTGTGCCCTGACTGCCTTGGTGACAACTAGACGAGCCAAGATCTCCACCCTTAGTTGCTGCAAAAACTCCTTTGTGTCCTGCAGAGCTAGGAAGTTCCTCAGTTAAATATGGTGCCAGAACTTCTGCCCCCTGCTTCAGGGACAGTTTCTCCTGGTCCACCACCCTCTCAAACATAGACAGGAATGCCTTATTCTCATCCCCGGTGCCATCTTCTGCAATGATCCTCTTAAAGTTTTCCTCAGCTGAGCATTGTCACCTCAGTTTTGAGGTGGTGCAGTTTTCTCTGATGTGGACAGCCTCTGTAAGGAGATCAATCTGCTGCTGATGTTGCTTCTGCTGCTGTTGTAACTGCTGCTGTTGCAGATGAAACTGTTGCACTGACAATTTCTTGGTCTCTTCCTTGGGTTGCTGTTGCTGCATATTGGCCTCTACCAGTTTTTTAACAAGCTCCTCCATTTTGTCCGTCTGTCCTTGCAGCACTGCAGCTGCTTTAGTCGAGGACATATGGTCTCTTATCCAGCTGAGCTTCTTGATATTTCTTGCCCGCATTCTCTACCAATTGTAGGGATTCACTATCTTCCAGGCAGCTGGGTATCGTTCACACAGGCACAAGGTTCTTTTATCAAACAGTGAGTGGTTCACAGTCTAGACTCAAAATAAAAACAGCCTTTTTTTCTAGGACAAAGGAAGAACATACAGATCAGTCCATTTAACAGTACAGGCCCAACTATTCACACACACACACACACACACACATATACACACACACACACACACACACACACACACACACACACACATAAACACACATACATACACTCACACACACACACACACACACACACACACACACACACTTTCCACTTTACCAGACATTGTAAGGAGACATATATACTCCATCCAGTACATGTGCAGCTGCCATCTTACAATATTTATATACATATATATAGATGCCCAAAATTTTATTTTCATAAGGACTTTATTTGTAACACACTTGTGATTATTGGTGGGGTGTGGTGAGAATTGATGGTGGGGGAGTGGAACTGTAAAACATCTTTGCTGACAAATGGGTGCTTCACTTATTTGATTCTGGCTGTTCTTTGGCTTCTCAGTGTACATGAGCCGTCTTCAGAACTTCCGGTCATGCGCAGTGCGCCTCTGAAGCCCGGAAGCGTACACTGTCAGAGAATGCAGTGATGCTGCCGAAATGAGCTGTGTGCATGCGCAAGATTTGACGATGATGCTGGCTCATGCACATCATCTTATCACGCCCCTGGAAAGATGGCCGACTATTCTGGGGAAACCCTAATCCTCCATCGACTAGTCAAAGCCCTAATTACCATAGGAAAAGTGGAGTTTATAAACATCTTATTTTAAACATTGATTTAAGTGAATAAAACAATACAGGGCTGGTTAGGCAAGGAATTTATATGCTCAACATACTCTATGGGTAAAATAGTGGGCAGAGTGGGCTTTTTCCCAATGATAACAGCTTTATCACTAAAGAAGCCGGTCAATATGCCAGCCTCAGATTTAAAAGGGATTGTTTTTGTGAATCCACCCCTTTAATACTGCTTTTCTGTAGTTTTTGCTAGTAGAAAAGGTTGTGTCTCTCTGCTCATAGCAGAAGTCTAATGGCAATGCACAAATTGAATAGAAATGTCTCAAATGTGCAGTAAAAATTATGTTCTTGTAGAAGTTAAAAGACATAGAGGACTAAGGTAAGGATATACCAGGGGAAGGATATCTGCTGAATGCTGCATATTCTGCTAACAAGCCATTTCTTACCAGATGGTAATATAAATATTTAACATAATATGTTTCATTGTGTGAAACACATCACATTGTGTTCTTATGCTTTTTCATTTCTAATCCATAAAAGACACACTGAATAAGACTGAACCATGCTGTCGTTATACCAAATGCTAAAAAAATCATTTTCACTTTTGTATACTGGAACATGTTTTTTTTTTTTGACAGTGCAAAAGCTTTAATAAAATTTTTCTTATTTAGTGATTTTAAGAAATGGGTTGCTTGACTCTGTAGATACAAGACATAGCTGGCACAATACTCTACCGTAAAGGCCACTTGGTTGTACGTAGAATGTTTTTAGTCTACATTTGACTTCTGTTTAATATGAATGTATTTTTAGCATAAAATATGCTTTTTCCATTCGTTTTAAATAATACAACATTGCATTTCCACTTTTTATCTGAGTATTGAAGCATCACAGTCTAAGGAATCATGTCTTCAAAAACTATAGTAATAAATAGAGACTGCACATTAGGTTAACTTCTGCCGAACCCACCAATATTGGTGGAAAGAGTGCGCCATATAATATATATGGTGATGAGAGGAAAGAAGGATCAGACCTGTTCAATTTTAACATCCCCAATCTTTGTTTTCACTGAAGATGAGCTACCACCATCATTAGCAGAGTAGATTCCACCCCTAATTGAGAACCCTTAAGTGGGAAGGGTGTTTGCAAGAATATGGTTGGGAGAAAAAGTTGCCTAACATGCCCACCAAACTGAATCCATTTGCCTTTAGCAAAATAGCATCAAAATGTCACATCTCCACCAGAGTCCGCTCTTGTGACTTCTGCTTCAGGTCACCAGGCGCTACCGTATTCCCACTGTGGGCAGTGCTGGTGATAGGGGAGGAGTCAGTACCAGTGGCTCTGGTGGGCACAGGCTCTCCCCATCCACTAAGCTGGGTTTGACTGTGACCTGCAGTACCACCGGCTGACTGTGGGGGTGTGTGACTTTCAGCTGAAATTATCGCCTTTCAGCTACGGCCAATCAGAAGGTACCATACCCTTCTTATTCCTCCTACAGTCTGCTGGTTGCGCCAGATATAGTCTAGGTATTACTGCTTCTCTTGTTCACACCCTGCTTTGTATTTTGATCCCTGTGTTTTGACCTCTGCCTGATCCCTAACTACTCTCCTGCCTGCCACTTTTGTACTTCGCTGCCATCTCTGATTTGAACTTGGCCTGACTTCCTGACTACGCTCTTGCCTGTCGATTTTGTCCCTTTTTGTACCTCCAGCTTTGACCCTGCCTGACGACTACTCTTCTCTGCTTGCAGCCTTTTCATAGGCAGCGATCTCCTGGACCTTGTTGTAATTCCAGATACTTGTACAGAGGTTGAAGGCTTTTGGGGTTCTTGGGATCCTTCTGGGTGGACGGCTTGTCTGTAGTCTGTCTATAACAGTTACCTTGTGCCTGTGGTCCCGGACAAACGTCACACAAATTGAATGGAACCATTACTTTGATATTTGAGATTAAATTTTCAGCCAAGACACCATGTTAAGCCCATAGAGCAACCTAGCAACCTATTAGAGGAGGAACAAGGAACAATCATGATCCACAACGTGTTTGTCACCTTTTGTCCCTTCATGCCATTCTCCGGAATAGACCTAAAAACATATTTAAAATGTTTTCTCTCAATAAAGATAGTATATTCGTGAGCTAAATAATAGCAAAAGTAAATCCATTGCACCTTTTAAAATGAGTTTAGTCTGTGTTTTAATTGTGGCATGGTGTCATCTCACAATTTCATACCACTGTGTGGGTAGTAATACACAGGCTATTAGTGAGCATTAATTGTTATCTAATATATTCATTAACAGCAAAGCTCTTCAAAGTCTTGTGAACCATGAACCGCTGCTAATTCATTCTGTAAGCAGCAATTACAATCCTACCAATAGCCTTAAACAGCCCCAATTTTACTGATCTCTGTAAAAGAAAAAAAATTGTGACACGGACAAGGCCTGGCAATGGAGTAGTTAAATCACTGATATCAGACTGGACTTCACCTCTAATGGATATGTGCCCTTTTCCTTCCAAAATTATTTTAATGCTTGAATGTACACGGAATAAAATGTAAGCAAATAAAAATCTGCTCTTTTGTATACAGTACGTTTATTCGGTCCCAGACTAATCTGGCAGTCATATTCCCTCTATAACATCCAATGGTCCTTTTTTTTCAGGGGATCAATCCTTGCAGGATTCCTAAAAATGCATATTACATATATTTACATACAAATCAATATAAAAAAAGCCCTGACCTGCATATATTTATAATACCAGAGAATGCTTATTAAAGTGTGATAAGCAGTGTTGCCATCTCTTCCCTGTGCTGACAACACAAATCTGCAACAGGACAAGGAAGTTTTACATTAGTGGTCATGGATCAGCTGAGGGAAGGAGTCTGATTTACTTTCTTATAGTACAGTTAGAACATTGTGGCTAAATGAACAATGTAAATGACAATGGACAGTTTTGTAGCTTGTGGTGGACATTGTGGCTGACACTGGAAGGTCACTGTGGCTTGTGGTGGGCATTGGGGCTGAAATTGAAGGGCACTATGGATTGTGTTGAGCATTGTGGCTTACACTGAAGGGCACTGTGACTTGTGGTGAACATTATGGCTGATATTGAAGTGCACTGTGGATTATGGTGGGCATTGCGGCTTATACTGAAGGGCACTGTGACTTGTGGTGAGCATTGTGGCTGATATTGAAGGGCACTGTGGACTGTGGTGGGCATTGTGGTTTACACTGAAGGGCACTGGGACTTGTGGAGAGCATTGTGGCTGATATTGAAGGGCACTGTTATTTGTAGTGGGCATTGTGGCTGACATTAAAGGGCACTGTGGCTTGTGGTGAGCATTGTGGTTGACATTGAGGGCACTGTGGCTTGTGGTGGGTATTGTGTCGTACATAGAAGGGCACTGTGACTTGTGGTGAGCATTGTGGCTGATATTGAAGGGCACTTTGGATTATGGTGGGCATTGTGGCTTACATTGAAGGGCACTGTGACTTGTGGTGAGCATTGTGGCTGATATTGAAGGGCACTGTGGATTGTGGTGGGCATTGTGGCTTACACTGAAGGGCACTGTGACTTGTGGTGAGCATTGTGATTGACATTGAAGGGCACTGTGGCTTGCGGTGGGTATTGTGTCTTACATGGAAGGGCACTGTAGCTTGTGGTGGACATTGTGGCTGATACTGAAGGGCACTGTAGCTTGTGATGGGCATTGTGGCTTACACTGAAGGGCACTGTGCACTGGGGAAATCAAGTAAGAGTATTATGGGCATTGTAACCGGACCGAGGGAGCTTCCTGGTCAAACCCTGAATGGTTGTAGCAAGAATTAAAGGGAATTTTAGTAGAAATAGTCATTGTTGCCTTATGGATTGGTTTTTATATGTCTACCGCATCTAGCAGCCAAAAATTGGAAATGTGTTAGGGGCACAATATGGTTGGTAGTAAATAGGGACACATTTCAGCTCTATGAGTCAGGTGCCACTTTTAAAGAAGGTTGTTTTTAGACATAGCGAATATTAAAACCTGATAAAAAAAAATATAAACAAGTGATTTGACACTTAAGGCCCTGTCACACACAGAGATAAATCTGTGGCAGATCTGTTGTAGATCTGTGGCAGATCTGTGGTTGCAGTGAAATTGTGGACAATCAGTGCCAGGTTTGTGGCTGTGTACAAATGGAACAATATGTCCATGATTTCACTGCAACCACAGATCTGCCAAAGATGTATCTCTGTGTGTGACGGGGCCTTTACTGTGTTGTTAGATAACACTACCATATTATTATATGGGGTTGGCACTATATGGAGGACATCGCGGTGGCCACTGTACAGGCCTCAGCTGCTGTATTTTAAAACCAATTAAGATCGATATTTAATCTCAAATTTTCATTTGGCTCCTGGGGTTCTTTGAGAACCTGAGGTGTTTCTTTTCAAGAATGATGGTGATGTGTCATGTCTCGTATGCTTCTACATTAGAATCGATGATTTCTTTTCCCGTATACAAATATATCTATTATTTATTCAGAATATATATTTATGTCACATTGACTTATGTGGAGTTTTATGAATCTACAGATCCTTCATTTATACCAGACATTCCGACCAGTCACCTGGTAAAAGTCATAGAGCTTGCTATTAGCAACATCATAAAACCCTCCTAAAAACTCATTCACAACCCACCAGAACCAAGACTGAAACCCACCAGGATTTATCAGGTTATAAACACACTCTTACAACTGCATCCTGGGATACGTCTGATGTTGTTACCTTCAATTTATATGCCCAACGGGAAGCCCTAGATATGTGTTCTTGAAAGATTATCAGCAAACAACATCTGTGAAGAAGTCTTACTATATCCCAATTAAAGGAATCTCTGCCTGTGGAGGAATCCCTTGTGATGTTAACAACTTTGTGAACTATTCCACTACATTTTTTTTTGTCTAGCAGATGCATTTACTTGAGAAGTGGATTTTGGAATTTTTTTCCTTTCTGTAACTCGCTATCTTCAAGATTCATACCAATATTAATACTAGCGCCAAGAAAATACACATTGTAAACGTCAGTAAAATATTATAAAATATACTTGGTACATGAGTCCCACTTTAAATAAAAATTATACATTGGATACAATTATCAATTACTTACCCAATGACTAAAGTACTCAGAATGATGTGAACTTTTTACCTAAATACGTACAATACTACTGTCATGATTCACGTATAGAGCCTTTGTATGTGTTTGTTTTCCTGCTGTCTGCATTCTCTAAGGTTAGTTCCGATGGGAGGAGCCTATTTTGTTGTGCCTCGTTCTGAGGTTCAAGCTGCCTTATCTTTGAACGGTTTTCCTCGGTACTCCGCCAGTGATAGTTCCTGCTCTACAGTATGCGCTTCTGGTTCCTGTGAGTCTGTTCTGATCCTGCCTAATACACCTAGTACTCCTTTCCCTGACCTCCATCCTTCCCGTCTTGTCTTACCTTCCTGTCTCTCTAACCCGCTCTCTGCTTTGTTATGCCGTCTCCACTTCCTCCTCTACACTTACTTGTCCTCTCAGTTTCCGACCCCGGCTTGCTTTCTGACTACAGCTCTGCTCCCCTCTGGTTCCTGACGATACCTCCTGGCATTTCAACCCTCGGCTCTTCACCTCTGTATCTACGTGACTTCCCTGCCCTGACCTTCTGCTTGATCGACCATTCTATTGCATCCTTTTCGTGGATGTTAGCGACTTCTAGTGGCCTTACGCCTACCTACACTAAGAAACACTACATCCTGTCTAAGTACCGCCTCCCTCTGCTGGTAGTATCACAACTACATTAATATCCCCCCAAAACACCGCAATTCTAGACTCAAATAAAATTGCCATTAGGAGTCCAAATAATTTTATCCTAAAATTAATAAATATTATTTCCATTATCTACATAAATACAATATATTATGCCATGTATTGCTCACAATATACTAACAGATAAAGCTAAAATAAATACCGCAATACTGATTTTGGCCAATAATAGGAATATAAATATAATTTAATGGTAGACTAAGGAAATGAAATAACCACATACATGGTTTTTAATTATTAGTACTGTACATTTTTACTTTCCTTCAGATTACTTGATTTTGTGTGTGGAATTATTATATAACCTTTTGATGTATAGTATCAATTAGTCAACAACCTAGGATTGCAAAACTGGTCCACAAAATCACACTTTCATGGCCATGTTTGACTATTGGAATGATCTCTTTACTGTTGATTGAAGTATTTACAATAGAGGCAGTAAACCCAGCATACATAAGAAGGACATTGATTAGAGTTGAGCTAAAATATTCACTAGCTTCCACGTCATCAGTCCCTACTAAAGACCACAGCCCTGTAAACCTCAAACCTCCTACCTGAGTGCTTTGATTAGTATGAAAGGGGGACGTCTGCAGGAGCAAGGTGATTCGTAGTGCTCTGGTCTGGCAGCCACGGACTACTGACATGGCAGCGGGACTGGGGAAATTTTTTTGCTCAACACTAGCATATATTTCTCCAACTTGTTACTCATTTTAAATATTTTGGACCTATCATAAACACTTCACATACAGAAGATGAAATTAGTATTGCTTATACTGCCAATGTTCACCTGCCATCATAATATCAGACAATTTTTCGGTCCACCACTCTTAAGAAAGTTCACTATGATTTAATGTCTAGTTTACTTTTTCCAAATATTATTTGAATGTTAAAGGGATGATCCGGCACCTAAAATACTCTTACTAAAAGACTGTCTTTACACTCTAAACCACTTTTGTAATTCGTTTAATTCTACAATACCCTACACTTCTCTCTCTCTCTAGCTAATCCCTAAATGTGTTTTTTTCACTGAACTTCCTGGAATATTTTATGTGAGAGGCATATCACAGGAGACTGGGGCTGCACTCATTTCCCTGCAGTGTCTATGATCCCTCCTTCAACAGGATATCATCAGGGGTGATGCTGCATTTACTACAGATTTTTGCATTGCTGCCCTCTGAAGGTGTCCTAGATCCATAGTGATAGACGTTGTGGGAGATGTGAGTGCAGCGTCGGCACTCTACTTCTATCTCTGCTGTAGCTTCTAACTGTGAAAGAAGATATCACCGTGGGGGATAGAAGTGACACCAGCGATGCCCCACAGCTTCTAACTTCGCACTCAAACGAATTGTGATCGGGGAACTGTGATAGAGGGAATAAGTGACACCATCACCACCCCACTGCTTCTTGTACCGCCCTCAAACAAATCGTCATCGGGTTGGTGCTGGTGTTACTTATGCTTTTATCACTGCCCTGTGATGACAATTTGTCTAAGGGTGGTACTAGAAGCTTTGGGATGGCGGGGGTGTAATTCACTGGGGATTTTTTTTCGCCTCCGGATGATGTCTTGTTTTACAGAAGCTACAGTAGTAGCAGAGATAGAAGCAGCCTGCGGTCATTGCACTCATTTCTCCCACAGTGTTTATCAATATGGATCCAGGACATGAACAGAGGGTAGTGATGCAAGAAACTGAAGTAAGTAACTGTAGCACGGCACTGTGATGATGAGTTGTTCCAGGAAGCGCAAAAGATGCTGCAGGAAAGTGAGAGCAGCCCCAGCCTCCTGTGATGTTACATTGGAAACTCCTGTCAGACTAAATATTTTTTATCAAAAAACAATTTATCAAGCACCAGTATCACAGGGCCAAAAATATGCCAAAAAGGGGGGTTATGGCAATGAATATTTCTCCCAAAAAATCTATAGTGTGGAATTTACTCCCTCAGACCATAGCAACAACAACAAGAAAATTGGAGTAACACATCCACTGAAATTTTTAAGTTTTTATTCAAAAAATTCAAAAAAATGAATCAAGTATAGCAAGCAATAATGTAGATAAGGTTTTTACATAGAGGAAATGTCACACATAAATCCCACTGGTAGGGGAGGGGAGTCTAGGGAGGAAAAAAACCTATCCAAAACATGGAACAGAAGATAAGCGATATAAGTAAGACACTAAGTGAGAGGTAACATCAATTAAATTATTCCAATATGTATTCATGTTATAGTATAGAGACATCAAAAAATTCCACTCAATGAATATACAAAGAATCACAGCAAAAGTTTACCCATGTTGGATGAGGGAAATCCTCTCAGAGACCCACTAGCAACCCAACGCGCGTTTCGCCTGGTGGATTTCTCAAGGGAATGTGCCTGAGAAAGCCACCAGGCGAAACACGCGTTAGGTTGCTAGGGGTCTCTGGGAGGACTTCCCTCATCCACCATGGGTAAGCTTTTGCTCTGATTCTTTGTATATTCATTGAATGGGATTTTTTGATGTCTGAATACATATTGGAATAATTTAATTGATGTTACCTTTCACTTAGTGTTTTACTTACATCGCTTACCTTCTGCCCCATGTTTTGGATACGTTTTTTCCTCTCTAGACTCCCCTTCCCTCCCAGCGGGTTTTATGTCTGACATTTCCTCTATGTAAGAACCTTATCCACATTATTGCTCTATATACTTGATTCATTTTTTTGTATTTTTTTTAATAAAAAATTCAGTGCATGTGTTACTCCAATTTTCTTGTTGTTATTGCTAAATATTTTTTTTAAGCAAATATCACATGCAAGAAATTCTGAAACCTTTTAATGGCAAAAATCTGGTGTAGCATGGATGATAAATTCTCTCAATAATTCATGAAGAGATAAAACATAGCAGGAGGCTGGATACGCATAAATGTAGGGTATATATGATGGTCATATTTGATGATCATATACAACGCATCGTGCAGTATCTCTATAGCTATTATAACTTCTGTGATCCATTTATATTTCATTGTGCAACATCCTACGATTCATATGAAACCATTAAATGTAATTATGACAAACAACACAAATGAAAATGTTGTTCTCAGTTTGTTTCCATTTTGGCCAAGATGGCCACCAATCTTCAAATCTCTGTGCCCAAAATTATTTTACTGTCCAAACAAAAAACTGAGCAGATGGAAGTTTAATTTTTTTTTCAGAGCAGAAATTCTGTTGGCCAGAAACTGTATCATTCTTTGCTTGCAGCGAATAACTAAAGGACTAAAGGAAATATTGTGTCCTAACGAAATTAATGACTTGGTCTGTTCATTTGGCTTTCCTGTGTTTAGCCAATTTAGCCATGATGCTGTCATTCCCAGGTTGGGCAGAATGACACTTTATCTTGTTTATTCTCTATTTATGCTTTCCGTTTGTGTTTTAATGTCTCGTGGTCTACCGTTACCTAAAGCCATGAGACCAGATAACATTATGGATGTTGGTAATTTTCTACTTTTAGTGTCAACTTCCAGTACTGCCCCCGGGGAACATTGCCCTTTTTATCACTATGTCATGGTGTTACGATTTCTAATACATGGAGACAAAGCACGTAAGCGCTAAAGTCATTTAAGACTTTATCATTTAGAGATTTGTGTCCCTTGATGTCAATGAATTAAAGGCGCAAGTCAATTACAGCCCAGAATCACATAGCCTGTCCTTGCTTTCTGCTCGCTTAAGCAGTATGATCAGGGTCTAAAGTGAACCTTAACTTTTCCTTCAGTTGCTCTGGTCCCTCCATAAAGCTTATTATAAAAGGTAAAATTATCATAATGCAAACCTGGCCAAGGTAAGCCTCTCTAATTAACGTTACAAAGTTCAGAATGTACAAGCACGTAGTGTAAATTAAGGCAACATTGCCCTTATTTGCTTTCCGTGATGTGTTTTTCTGATATAAGCAATCCATATCTATGTGAGGATGAGGCAGTCATTTTCATTGTGTAGCTTCTTTTTTTCCAATGCTTGCAAAAACACTGACTCCAACAGTTTGAAATGTATTAATGAAGTTTATTAGAAAAATTAAATCTTGGTAAAGATGTTTTTATATAAATGTGGCCAAAAACAGGGAATGGACGAAAAACAAACAAAAAACTACACTCACCTCCTTAATCCTCTGTAGCTTCAATAATGTCATTCCATTGGTTTCCTCCAGTCTTTGCCTATTTCCTGCAGTGTTTATGTGCTGTGCATCAGTCATGAGATTGCTGCAGCCAATCACTGATCTTGTTGGAGGACATATGGCCAGTGATTGGCTGCATTGGTATCATGAATGATGATCACTAAAGGAAAGTCAGCAGAGACCGGGGATCACCTACAGTAAAGAAGTGGGTAAGTATACCTTTTTTTTAATGATGCTCGGCTGAAACTCGGATCAGCATTTGATCCAAATATCAGCTTACTGTGATCTGATTCTCTCGCATGGGTGAATTGGAGCACAGCTGAGGAGAAGATGAGGAACTTAATTTCTCCATGTTCTCCTTGTTCTCCATTATCTGTGTTTCAGTGTATATCGGACTGCAATCGTACGATATCCAAATGCAGTCCAATGATTTCATGCACATTGTATGGATGCGTGTCATCCAATTATCGGATGCAAGTGTAGCAGGCTGCAATTTTTCTCATGCCAAATCGGCATGGGATAAAAAGTGCAAGTCGATGATGCCCCATAGCATAACATTGGTCCGAGTGCTATCTGACAAAACATCGGATTGCACTCGGTAAATTATAGTGAATTTGTCAGCCAAATTCATTAATACCCTCTTCTGGCTAAGCTCCAACCCCTTTTCAAAAATGTGATGGCATTTACCAGGACTGGATTTCTTTAAAATTCTAGGCTTTTAGCCCAGGTAGAGGCATATAAGGATATGGTCCCAATAAAGCGGTACAGTTAAGGCCGCTTTACACACTGCGATATCGGTACCGATATCGCCATCGTGCGTACCCGCCCCCATCTGTTGTGCGACACGGGCAAATCACTGCCTGTGTCGCACAACATCGCCCGGACCCGTCACACTACTTACCTTCCCTTCGACGTCGCTATGACCGGCGAACTGCCTCCTTTCTAAAGGGGCGGTTCATTCAGCGTCACAGCAACGTCACTGCAGCGTCACTGAACTGCCGCCCAATAGAAGCGGAGGGGCGGAGATGAGCGGGACGAACATCCCGCCCACGTCCTTCCTTCCGCATTGTGGCCGGGAGTCAGGTAAGGAGAGCTTCCTCGTTCCTGTGGTGTCACACGGAGCGATGTGTGCTGCCACAGGAACGAGGAACAACTTCGTTACTGCTGCAGTAACGATATTTGAGAATGGACCCCCATGTCGCCGATGAGCGATTTTGCACGTTTTTGCGACGATGCAAAATCGCTCATCTGTGTCACACACAACAGCATCGCTACAGCGGCCGGATGTGCGTCACAAAATCCGTGACCCCAACGAGATCGCTGTAGCGATCTCATAGCGTGTAAAGCCCGCTTTAGTCAATGTCTGTTGGGCTCTCATGAAGTTGTCAATTTGTGTTCCAAGTACCTAATTTTTAACATAGTTTCTATAACAGTAATGCAATTATAATGTAATTTATTCAATGTTTACATATTATAGCATTTCAAAGTGCAGCTGTATTTTTTTTGTTATATTGACTAGTTGTCTTGGTTTGCACCTATTCACACTTGTCTTATTCTTGTAGTTGCTGGTCAGTTGTTTTTATAAGCATGGTATATTTATTATGAACTTATTGCACTTACGATATTCCAACAAGTAAATGAGCAGTGCCAAAATGAAAAATGAGCACAAGTGGTACCAGGATGGCACTTTAAACTGCTTCCAAACATTTTGGCTTAATGGTACATCTAATGCTAAGTGTCTGTGTAAGGGCTCGCTCACACGAGCATATAACATGGCCGAGTGCAATCACTGGCACAGAGGAGACAGAAGAGGAGAATGAAGCCAGCGCTGATTGGCCACACATTAACCCCTTAGTTTCCGGCTGCTGCCTCCATCTTACAGGAGGAGGGTGCGTTAGTCAGGAAGTTGTGCTGCATCTGAGCTTACAGTGGCAACTAAGCAGCAGGTATTTATATCTGAGCTAAGTGTGTTAATGTCTAATATATATCACCATATATCTAATGTATTAGTGACTTCAATGTTCAGTGTATGTGTGCTTTATATGTCCAGTGTGTGAGTGCTGTATAGAAGGTGTGAGTGCTGTATAGAAGGTGTGAGTGCTGTATAAAAGGTGAGTGCTGTATAAAAGATGTGAGTGCTGTATATGGGGTGTCAGTACTGTTTACATAAATTGAGTGCTGTGTATGGCTTGTGTGAGTGCTGTGTATGGCTTGTGTGAGTGCTGTATATGGTGTGTGTGAATGCTGTATACAGGGTGTGAGTGCTGCATATAGGGTGAGTGCTGTATACAGCGTGTCGTGTGTGTGAGTACTGTGTAGGGCGTGTGAGTGCTGTATACTGTATGTGAGTGCTGTATAGAGTGTATCGCATGTGAGTGCTGTGTACAGCATGTGAGTGCTGTGTATGGCGTGTGAGTGCTGTATACAGTATGTGAGTGCTGTATACAGCATGTCGTGTGTGTGAGTGCTGTATACAATATGTGAGTGCTGTATACGATATGTGAGTGATGTATACGATATGTGAGTGCTGTATATGATATGTGAATGCTGTTGACGTTGGCATAGTGGAGTCTGGGTGCCCCTCTATACTGCTACCAAACTTCCACCCCCAATAGTTTAAACCCCTTATTAAAATAACCACAGACACATAAATGGATGAAATGGCCACAGCAGCCTTTATTTAAACATAACTTACAATAACATTATAGAAAAAAGGGGGTTGTGGTCCTCGAAGCTCAAAACCGTCTGGTGATCACCCAATACTCCAATCTTACCTTCCCCCTAAACCCCCATTACTCCCAGCCGCAACCACCAACTCGGGAGCACCAAAACAAATATGAGGGGGAAGGGTTAAACCACCAAACACGGGAACCAGCACCACCAAGCCGACGTTCCCCCATGATCACCAGACCACTCCCCAAACCAGTAAATTAAAGGGGGTTCCACCTCCATTGGGACCCCCAATCCAATTTTCACCAACTTGGAGGACCCCACCCCAACCGCCACAGCCACTATGACCCGAAACAAAAAAAAATAAGGGAGGGTGGGCGGGACAATTTCTTCAGCTGCCACCGCAGCAATGGCTTCTTCCCCCTTGAGCTTCACTATATTATCCCCTACCAGTCCCTGTACCCCCACCCCTTTCTCACCTCACCCTATCCCCCCTAGCCACGTCATGCCGGCCTCCACCTACCCCCTGGGGAGGGGGTGTGGGGTTCCAGCCGGGCACTTGACGTTGGCATAGGGGAGTCTGGGTGCCCCTCTATACTGCTACCAAACTTCCACCCCCAATAGTTTAAACCCCTTATTAAAATAACCACAGACACATAAATGGATGAAATGGCCACAGCAGCCTTTATTTAAACATAACTTACAATAACATTATAGAAAAAAGGGGGTTGTGGTCCTCGAAGCTCAAAACCGTCTGGTGATCACCCAATACTCCAATCTTACCTTCCCCCTAAACCCCCATTACTCCCAGCCGCAACCACCAACTCGGGAGCACCAAAACAAATATGAGGGGGAAGGGTTAAACCACCAAACACGGGAACCAGCACCACCAAGCCGACGTTCCCCCATGATCACCAGACCACTCCCCAAACCAGTAAATTAAAGGGGGTTCCACCTCCATTGGGACCCCCAATCCAATTTTCACCAACTTCGAGGACCCCACCCCAACCGCCACAACGAGAGCGCTTTGACCCCCTCAAACGCTCGAGACCCCCCTCCCTCACTTGACAATGCCATGGCCCACTCAAAACCCTTCTGAATCCCCAAAGACCATAAATCCGTTCCTACTGCATTCAGGTGGACCCCCTCCGCCAACCGGTAATCCTTGTCCACCGCCTCCAAACCAAAGTGATGAAGCGCCACATCCCCATTCCTCGCCCAAAGCTGAAATTACCCGATTGATATTATACGGGTCTTAATCAGTTTTAGTCAGACAGGGCCCTACGCCACGTCCGTCTTGGGACCATGTCTGACCAGCCGTCCAAAATCCTGGCACAAAGACCCACAGACGAAGTAAATCATGTTTTACATCCCTTATCATATCCTGGCTCGCCACCATCCCCACATCATTTCCCCCAACATACAAGCCAGAATATCTGGCGCCCGATCCAGCCGCATCGCCTTGTGCACCTTGGGCAGCACCCGCATCCTCCGCATGCCCCGGAAACCCAACCACCTGATTACACCGCCCTTCGAGCAAAGCTCAGCTGACGTCCCTCCAAACGAATGCTCACCTGGATCACTGCCCAGTGCACAACGGCGTGGCCCCATATCCAGACCAAATAAGCCAGGTCGCCTGCAAAGAAGACAGCAAAACCTCACAGTACCATGACATAACCAAACAGCTCCCACAGCTCCCCCCATGTAAACAATACTAAAGGCACACGTAACTCAAATATCGCCTAGATGCCACCGACCTACCCTCCATACCACCTAGGGACTCAAACCGCACCCAGCCGCCTCCGTTCCCGCTCCAATCCTAAAAGAATGAGGCGCGTAACAACCAGGATCCAGGCCAAAACCCTCCATGCATCTCCGAAAAATTGCCCGAAACTGATAATTTGATAACACAAACCATCTCGTGACAAAGCACCGGACCATCAACCCGTGGTCCCAACCCCCATTTTTTTTTTTTTTTTTTTTTTTTAAATACCTTACCGGACACACTACCGACCCAGCCACAATACCCTGCACCACACACCGTCCTCTGCCGGCTTGATCCGTCCCTAGCCCCAGAAGCCAAAATTCCACCCCATTCTCGAGTAAAAGCACGTCTCCCGCCTGAATCCTCCCATGACCTTGCCGACTAACCGCCACCAACTCCCTAATCTTAAGCGCTCCAAAGAACTCAACGAAAACTCAACGAAACAAAATAACCGCAAAACCGAATGACACACCAACACTCAAGTGGGCCCCCCAAGCGCTCCAACAAAGCAAGAGACACTGGCCTCCTCCTATCTACACTATGCCGCCCCCGGCGAAACCCCTTCAAGGCCCATCGCACCAATTCAAGTATCCGGCAAATCCAGCCTGTTCTCAACTGAAACCAAAAGCCAGGCCCCGCCACCATCCGCCCCCATTTTTTTCTGGGACCAACCCCATGCTGACCACCGCCTGACCCCAAGAGCAACATGCCTACCTGATCCCCCCACCTATCAAATCAACCAAACGACTGAAACCAGTCCCCCCATTGTAACCAAGCCTGCTGATAAACCGTCCAGTCTCCGCCGCCCACAATCCCTTGATCCAATGTCCAACGGCCCTCAACCCACCCTCCATAGTTCAAGAGGGCACGATAATCCCACGGCCATAGCCTCCCAGCGCCAAATCACTGAAGTGGCCCACTGGAAACGATAGAGAGCGTCAGCAATAGAATTCAGCACCCCCGGCACATGAGACCCAGATAAACTAGCATTGATGGACAAACAAGCCAACACTAATCTCCGCAACACTCTACTCACCGGGGGAGAGGTAGCCGAAACTTTATAAATTGCAAAACCGACCCCCATGTTGTCACAAGTAAAACCGCCCCCAACCATTCCGAAACCGCTCCCCCCACAGCGTAACTGGTGTCAAAATCGGAAAAAATCTTTCCGCCGCGCTAAGTGCTCCACCAAACCCGCAGAACACCCACCTCCGGCCCTCGCTCCGCACACCACTCGCCCCCAAAATAGGCCCCGAAGCCTTGACCCCCAGCCAAATTACCCCCAGAGGCTCCATCAACAGTGACCGCCCATTGCAGTCCCCCCCAGGAATTGTCCCCAAAAAACCTCCAAATCCGCCTCAAACTCGACCGACAACCGCACAAAAATGGTGAGGTGCAAGCGCCCCCACAGAGGCCATCCCAAGCCGCCGTGAAAATTCCGCCGCATCGGCATCCCCCCGAAATGTAAAATCGAATTTGCCCCGCAACGATTGCACCTCCCGCATGATGAGTTATCCAACCCTCAATGCCCTTGCCACCTCCTCCCTGAGGGCCACCACCTTGTCCACCGGTAACCAAACTCCCACCTGTCCGAATCAATAACCATCCCAAGGAAGGAAATACATGCCGCCGGACCCTCCGTTTTCCGGCGCCAAAGGGACCCAAAAACGCAAAGCCACCCACTCAATTGTTGCAAGCACATTCCGGCAAACCACAGAGTCCCCCGGACCGCCACAAGAAAACGTCTAAACAGGGAATAACAGCCTGCAAAACAGAAAACTCCCTAACCACCCACTCCAAAAAGGAACTAAGCCCTCAAACAATAACAAGACAACGAGCATCCCATGGATAGGCATCTATCAACAAAATAACTCCCCCCCCCCCAAGAACAGCCGAGCAAGCGCACACTATCCGGATGAACTGGCAACCGCCGAAACGCCGCGTCGACCTCCATCTTAGCCATCAAGGGGCCCCCTTTTCCACACCGCCGCACCCAGTCTGCTGCTTCATCGAAAGACGTATCAACCACCCAGCAAAACTCAGGATCTATACCATCATGTACTGATCCCCCACGGATAAGACAAGAGGTGATGGAGCCGAAACTTAATCCTCTCTCTCATCAGCACCACCCCCAGCGGAGAAAACCACCAAAGCCGGAAGGACGGGGGCCGAAAAAAGGTCCGCCATAAGCCCGAACGACACCTCCCCTGACAACTTTTTCCGAACCACCTCCGGATGCTGGCTCTCCAACTGTAAGTTCTTAAAACAAAAACGCCCCCGCCCCGGACCCGCTCCCGAAGGAATACAAAACCAAATTCAAAAACCCCTTGCTGGTAACTCTGCCTCCTCCCTCCTCGAGAACCTATTTAGCTAAGGGAGCATCTCGTGAAGCTTCACCAGAGTCTCCCCCTGTCGAATTACCAGGCCCCCCCTTTCACCCTATTGCGCCGGAAACACTTCCCCGCCCCATGAATGGGTCCACTACAGTGCAAGCAGTGGTGCTTAAACTCCACAGCTCCCAAAACTTGCATTGGTCCTCATAAAAGCCAGTTAAGTCCTGCGTTACGGGATACCAACTGACCTCCGGTTCCCCCGCCGGACTGTTACCCATACCGCCCCCCAGCCTGGCCGGAAACCCCGGCCACCCCTGGAAAGGATTGCCCGTACCTCTTCCGTGCCCTAAACCACAACCAGAGCCCAATATCCTCCTGCCCCCACCGTATAGACGGCCGAATAGCTTTCCTCTGATGAAACTGTCCGTCATATCACAACCATGCCTGCCCCCCATGCACCCAGAGGCTTCCCAAATGAAACCCATATAGCAACAAAAGGTGCGAACAATTGTCCGGCGTCTCCTCTCCTATCACACTGGCTCGAATTGTGTCTTAGGCTGATCGTAATTGTTTTGTTTTTTTTTTTTTTTTTTTTTTTTTTGTTTTTTTTTTTTTTTAAAAGCAGCAAAGAGAAGATTGCAACCTATTCTTCGCCGTATCAACCAAGTGAATCCGGACCTTGCCTTTTCTTGCCGGCACCGAAACCGACACGGGCTCGGACTCCCTTTGTACCCCCCAACCTCCACTGACCCCGGCGGAGCCGCCCGTCCCTGAGCCCCCCATGGCAGCACCCCCGGACCCACCACACTACCCGGAACATAAACAGCAAAAGGAGACAAACAAAAACACAAAACTATACTCACCGAGCTGCGCAGGAGCTGTGATCCCACCAGCTGCCAATCCGGAATCCTGCCGTCCAGCCGCCGCCACTGGCGCTGTGTAACTCTCGTGCCCGTCATCCTCCACCTGACTGATCAGCGAAGGTCACCTCGGATCGGTCCGTCCTGAACCCCATCCAGGTGGCCCCCACACCGCTGCTCCTGGCTTCAGACCACCAGGCTGCCGCTGAGACCCAGAGCCATCCTGCTCTGGCCCGCCGACCTCCTACCCAGGGATCCCGACGTCCATCCACCGCCGCCTCCGCAGTCAAGCCAGGCCGCCCGACAGGGACATCGCCAGCGCGGCCCGCCGCAGCCTCCAGATCCTCCTGATGACAGGCAGCAGTAGGCCCCTCCCCCCTCACGGGCTGAGGCCTACTAACCACCGCCGACCTCAGCCGCGGCCTGGAATTCCTCCCGGCGTGGAGGGGGCTCCCAAGGTTGAACACCTCCCCCACCGCCAGAGGGTCCCGTACGGGGCTTCCCCCGCTGCCGCTGAGGCCCCGCAGGCGCTGCACCGAACCGCCCCGACTCCCGCCGAGGCCTGCGAGCAGGCCGTGCCTACCCAGGTCCACCGGGAGTGAGACGCTCCGGAGGCCTGGACCTGCAGTATGGCCGCCCCCGGGTCACAGGGGAGACCTCCGCGGCCGCCTCAGGAGCCTCCCGCGACCGTGGACCACTACAAGCCGGCCACGCCTGCGGCCTAGCGGGAGCAGACGCGCCCGATGCCTCACCGCCGGCCAGCACTGGCCGCCACTGCTCCTCTAACCAGCCCGGAGGTTGGCGCCGGGCTGCCTCCCGCAGCTCCTCCATGAACCTGCGGACCTTCACAAGTAAGCTGCAGATAACTGAACTTTTTTTTTTTTTTTTTTTTTTCTGTGTGCTGTATAAGCTGCTGACAATTTCTTCAGCTGCCACCGCAGCAATGGCTTCTTCCCCCTTGAGCTTCACTATATTATCCCCTACCAGTCCCTGTACCCCCACCCCTTTCTCACCTCACCCTATCCCCCCTAGCCACGTCATGCCGGCCTCCACCTACCCCCTGGGGAGGGGGTGTGGGGTTCCAGCCGGGCACTATACAGCGTGTCGCATGTGAGTGCTGTGTACATGGTGTGAGTGCTGTATATGGTAAGTGAGTGCTGTAAACAGCATGCCGCGTGTGTGAGTGTTGTGTACAGGGTGTGAGTGCTGTGTACGGCATACAGTATGTCCAATGCATGTATACTGTATATGGCCACTGTGTGATCTGTGCAGAATACAATATAACCAGTGTGTCAAGACTGTGTGCAGTATACTCCCATTGTGTGAGCACAATGTGCTGTATACTGCCAGTGTGTCAGAGTTGTGTGCGGTATATAACCAGTGTGTCATGGCTGTGTACAGTATATGTCCAGTGTATCATGGCTGTGTGCAGTATATGGCCAGTGTGTCATGGCTGCGTGCGGTATATTGCCAGTGTGACAGAGCTGTGTGTGGTATACGGCCAGTGTGTCATGGCTGTGTGCAGTATATGGCCAGTGTGTCATGGCTGTGTGCGGTATATGGCCAGTGTAACAGAGCTGTGTGTGGTATATGGCTAGTGTGTCATGGCTATGTGTGGTATATGGTCAGTGTGTCATGGCTGTGTGTGGTATATGGCTAGTCTGTCATGGCTGCGTGCGGTATATGATTAGTGTATCATGGCTGTGTGCGTCATATGGTCAGTGTGTCATGGCTGTGTGCGTTATGCGGTCAGTGTATCATGGCTGTGTGTAGTATACGGTCAGTGTACTAAGGCTGTGTGCATTATATGGTCAGTGTGTCATGGCTGTGTGCAGTATATAGCTAGTGTGCCATGGCTGTGTGCGATATATGATCAGTGTATCATGGCTGTGTGCGGTATATGATCAGTGTATCATGGCTGTGTGCATTATATGGTCAGTGTGTCATGGCTGTGTGCGTTATATGGTCAGTGTGTCATGGCTGTGTGCGTTATACAGTCAGTGTATCATGGCTGTGTGCGTTATATGGTCAGTGTGTCATGGCTGTGTGTAGTATATGGTCAGTGTGTCATGGCTTTGTGCAGTATACAATCAGTGTATCATGGCTGTGTGCGGTATACGGCCAGTGTGTCTGATCAGCTGGGATCTGGCACATGGCACTCTCACCAATTGGCTGTTTTTAAGGGAACCTGTCAGGGGTAAAATACACCCAGGACCATGAGCAGTTCTGGGTGCATATTGCTAATCTCTGCCTAACAGTCCCTGTATACACTAGCATAGATAAAGAGATCTATAGAAAAAGTATTTCTAAAGATCTTATATCGTATGCTAATGAGTGAGGGGACTAGTCCCCTGGGCATTACTTCCCTTGCTAGTCAGTCTCATTAGCATGTTAATACGCCCCGGTGGGCCCCTTTGGTGCTAACATGCTAATGAATACGCAGCATTACAGGATAATCTCACTCACCTCTCCGCTGCCATCGCCGCCTAACGCTGGATTTCGGCTCAGTGTGCATGACCCCAGAGTTTCGGTTATGTGCACTACTTCAGTTTGAAGCCAGGACACGTACACCTGGCTTCATAGTGCACATGACTAAAACTCCGGAGTCATGCACACTGAGCCGAAATCCAGCATCAGGTGGTGATGGCAGCATAGCATACAATAAAACATCTTTAGAAATACTTTTTCTAAAGCTCTCTTTATCTATTCTAGTGTATACAGGGATGGTTAGGCAGGGATTAGCAATAAGCATCCATATTGCACCTGACAAGTTCCCTTTAAATATCGACAACAGCAGCAGACGGCTAGAAGGCTCAATTCCAGATCAGCTCTGTCTTCTGATAGTGGCCACGGCCAGGTACTGTACATCTGTTCCCATGATAATCAATGAGGCAGATATGCAGTACTTGGCATAATTGTGCTCATATGATCCTCCACTCTTGCCCCTGGCATGGGAGAATCCTAAAAGTGTGCAGAGCATGCTTTGTGAGAAGTCAGAAGCCTGCAGTCACCTATAGTGACTGCAGACTTTCATCATAAAAAATTAAAATGAAGCTTTGTAGCCCAATGCTAGCAACGAATAATATACTCACTGTCAGGATTCAGCTCCGCTTGCTGTTTCCAGCAGTCATCACATTGCAGCACCACTCATATGCAAGTCTCATATTTAGTCATGTGACAATTAGCGTCTCTTTCTACTTCTGTTTTTCAGTGAAGATTGAGAAAGTAAAGGCCGCTCAAGCGATCTCGTTGGGGTCACGGAATTTGTGACACACATCCGGCCGCTTTAGCGATGTCGTTGCGTGTGACACCTATGAGTGAATTTGCATCATCGCTAATGCGATCAGACCACAGCGGCAGTGGGGAGGGCCGGAATTTTTCTCTCTCACTCCTCCATTGCCGACTGATGCGAGAATCGCACAGCAGTCGCGTTACACTGCTGTACTGCGAGTGCTGTGCGATTTTTCTCTCGCCCCATAGACTTGTATGGGTGCGAGTGAAACAGGCTTGCATTACACTCACAGCATGATGCAACTGTTTTCTCGGTCCGATTAGGGCTGAGAAAACAATTGCTTATGGGAGCGGGCACATTGGTCCAAGTAGAATGCGATTTTATCGCATTCCACTCTCTCCGTTATTTTTTCTCCTCATGTGTTCTAGGCCTTAGGAAGAGCAGCTCATCTGCACATGACTAAATGTGCAAATCATATATGAATGAGCGGCCACATGACGACAACCCAAACAGGATTCTTGCCCCGGGTGCCAGAAATCCTAGATACACCTCTACACTAGACATGAGCGATCTTGAGTTTTGGTGTTCATACCGAACAGAGACTTAACAAAAAAAACTGAGTTTGGATTCGGAGTTCGAGTGTTTACATATGGAAACCAGTCACGTGAGCATCGGTGTGCTGAGGTATGCTCGGTCCTCAGCCCAGTGTCAGCCATTTGCAGTGTGGCATGCACTGGGGATAAGAACAGCGTGATCAGATGTAGTGTACACAAAGAAAATGGAAAAATTCTGCCCACCCAACCCTGCAGTGATCTGTTTATGGCTGGCTATATGTGAGCGGAGACCTTAGCTGCCTAATTAGTTATTTCCATTGGGGCTCAGGTCATGTCCGGGTCTTTAACTGAACTTTATCTAAAGTCCACTTGAACCCACTGAACCAAACTTCCACGTGTTCGTTCATCTCTACTAGGCACATATTACTTCAGAGCACTTTTTATAAAAACTGGCAAACTAAGCACCATTCTTAATAAATTGGGGCCATAGTGTATTTTGCTTGTTGTTTATGGTGCTATGTGGCTGTGGACTATTAAAAATGCCCTTGAAACATACCACCTACCTAAACAATAATGTAGATCAAGTACATCCCTTTATGGCACCTGCATTGGCAATGACCTTCCTTCCAGTAGAATGTGTCTTGATACTCTGTTCTTAAACAACCAGCTGCCACTGTCTTTGTGCCAGATGCCACTGAATGCCTCCAGAGATCTTGTGGATCCATCAACAAATCAGAGCTGTTTATGCAGCTTATGGGGGTCTTACACAATATTAGACAGATTGTTTTATTGTTATGGAGTGATAGGTGTATACTATGTTACATGTCTTAAATAAAATAGAAAATAATTAGTTACTTACTAGTACAACCTATGCAGGGAATCTTTACTTTAGTATACTGTAGATTGGTAAATAGTTAAATATATAACTGCTCCTATTTTCTAGTGTTTGGATCACTTTAAGAAAAAAAATCCGAGAGAAAATATCTAAAGCACAGAGTATATGTCATGTCAGGAAAAAGCAGATAAGGTGGGCCAAGTGATTTTATATGCAGTCAACTTCTCTGTCTTATTGACGTGCTTGTCGATGCCGTCTGAGCGTTTTTGATGTGATAGTGTCCCTCCAGCGCCGTAGAATCTGATGGCTATAGACGCTACTGGAAGAAGACAGGTTATTGTACACACGTTGCATGAATAAAATGGCTCGTTGCCATTCCTCTCACACCACATAATCCTCTTTCTCATGAAGCACCACGTTTCCTTGTTTAATTCAGTCTTCGAGGCTATAAAGGAGACCGAATTCCAGCAGGGACCATGGCTGTTCGTTTTTGTTTTGTATTTTATTTATATTACTGCATGTAATTTTCCTAGAAGTCCCCAAGACGGGAAAAGACGACGCTTAAGTTGAAAGGGATCAAAGAAAAGGCAGATTCACGCCAGAGCTGACAGCTGTTACTCCAGTCTGACAGGGGAGGAGAGGAGAGAACAAGGCAATGAGACGGGAGGAGGAGATGTATGGAAAGGGCATTTGTAATGAAAGATTCGTCCAGGTGATAAATTATCAGTAGTGGTCTTCTAGTATTCATTTTCTCACCTGAGCTTGTGACAGCGACGTGCATGGAATTGATTCTTCATGCTCCAGAACACAAATAACTAAATGTCTGTTCCTCATTTTCACCCCAATCCCCCAGAGGAGACAGTGGTGGAACGTTAGCATAAACAAGTGCCAGAAGAGCTTGGGCTCAGAGTTGGCACTTGCAGGAAGGACTTGTGAACTTGTTGGCACTTTGCTTTGCAAGCAGAAACAACTTC
This sequence comes from Anomaloglossus baeobatrachus, assembly GCF_048569485.1. Classification (NCBI taxonomy): domain Eukaryota; kingdom Metazoa; phylum Chordata; class Amphibia; order Anura; family Aromobatidae; genus Anomaloglossus; species Anomaloglossus baeobatrachus. Next base: position 412,509,683 of record NC_134354.1, on the reverse strand, counting down.
TCTTGGACCAGCTTCAAGCAGTATTTCCACTTTGGAGGTAGCAAGAAAGTTTTCAGTAATCAACACGAAGTTCTAGTGAGTGTCTTTGCGTTAAAATTCAGAAAAGTACCAGATTTTCTTTAGAATTCTGATCCTTTCTGCTTGACTTCCAGCAATGAATAATTACAATGTGATCCTTGTGACAGCATCGCAATTTATTCTCCGAAATGTTGGCATAACAACAGAGGAAGCCAACATGCTGCATACACCACATTTGATGGTGAACCACATTTTCATTGATGTTTCTCTGCCTTTTGGCTTGTTCTACAACAAATAGAATGACACAGGTTGCTGATTAGAAATTATTACATACGTACTTAGTTATCGTGGGTTGGAAAAAGACATATGTTCTACTAGCCAAACGGAGGCTGGAATAGGAGAGGAAAGATGACAAGAAAATTCATTCTTCATTTAGCTTTTTCTTCTAGGACCGTGAAATTCTCTAATAAGTTATGGGTCAAATTGCCCTTTATAGCCAAAAAACAAAAAAAAAAATCAGAATGGATTATATACATAAAGTCATATTTTACAATATTTAGCCAATTCATCAAGTATTTATCTCCAGAATTCTGTTGTAAAACCATTTGACGTGTTGGAAAAAAACACATTCAAATTGTTTGCATTTTTACGAGTATACTGGTTATCTCTACCAGATTTTTGAAAACTGGGAAGGGTTGAGCTGAAAGAAGACATGGCCTAAAAAATCATCATAATTTGTGCCACCAAAGTGTCATAAGTTACAATGGAAATGTTCTCCAATCCCCAAATGGAGTACATTTCTCATGGTGGCGCATGGTAGCTTAAAATACACCAGATTCATCAAGAAGAAAGTACCTCTTACCGCATTTGATACATACATCCTACTTTAATGCAGGCTTTACCAAGACTAGCATGTTAAAGGAGCTTATATGTTATTTCTTGCGCATAGGCTTACATACAGAATGATGTCTATAAGGATGAGTTTTTTGTGGTAGCAGACTGAATCTTCTTTAGCTGTAGACGGGTTTTGTGCCATTGAACAAATATAGTACTTAATACATTTAAAATTCCTAAATAAATAAATAAATATACACTACAGTTCAAAAATTCGGGGTCACCCGAATTTTGTCTTTTCCATGAAAAATCATATTTTTATTTATCAAATGAGTTGCATAATGAGTAGAAAATATAGTCCAGACATTGATGAGGTTAGAAATAATGATTTTTACTTGAAATAATAATTTTCTCCTTCAAACTTTGCCTTCGTTACAGAATGCACCTTTGCAGCAATTCCAGCTTTGCAGACCTTTGGCATTCTAGCTGCTAATTTGCGGAGGTAATCGGTAGATATTTCACCCCATGCTTTCAGAAACCCCTCCCACAAGTTGGATTGGCTTGATGGGCACTTTTTGCGTACCTTATGGTCAAGCTGCTCCCACAACAGGATTGAGATCTGGTGACTGGGCTGGCCACTCCATTACAAAATACTAAGTTATGTCTTGTATGATGAAAGCTTCATGTGAGTCGCCTGGCCACAGCAGTCACCCCAGGGACACCGCTCCACCTCCAGGGATGCTGCAGGGACTTCTCCTTTGGATCCCCTGCAACAGGTATGTCAGGTTATTTACATCTGAGTCGTGATGCCACTCTCGGTTCGCGGTCAGGGTTATGGGTGACCGCCACTGCAGTTTTAACGAGCGTCTGGGGCTGATGCAATCTGCAGTCAGATGGTGTGGCCTCCCGAGAGTGAGGCTGGCCCCAGGGACTCGGGTGTATGTGTGTAGAACAACAGGTCGCAGAATGATTCAGTCTCAGTACAAAGTGTCTTGCAACTGGTTTTTACTCACTTTCAAATGCTTCAAGTGGCACCCGGGCGATGCTGAAATACACCAAGAGAGAACCAGGTATCCTTCAGGCTGTCATAAGGCTAACCGCCAACTCACCTTCCTAGCATTTCTTGTTTCGGACAATCCCTGACTTAAAGTACCGTGGGATTCATCCAGGGAAGTCGTAACTGTCTTTTCTCCCCTTTCTGGTGCGTTTGCTGGCAGCGTGGACCAAAGAAAATGGCTCCAGGCTCGATCCTCTTTATGGGCCCCCTCGTTGCTGCTGATGCTCAGACTCTGTGTTGGTTGGTGTGGGACTTGTTGTCCACCCCACCGGCAGGTTTAGCAGACCACTAAATGGATGTCTGGCTCTAGGGACCTGTTCGTGCCTAGCCACCAGAAGTCTCCATACACGACCAGCTGGCTTCCTCAGCGTCTTTCTGTCCAACGTCTGGTGACCGTTCTCCCCCGTTAATGGCTACTTTATGGGCAGGGTCTGTCTAGCGTGTCCACTCTCCTGCGTCTCCACTTCAGACTCGGCTTGCTCCTCTCCTACTCCTTCCTGACTGCCACTGCCACCTTAGCTTCCAGCCCCTCCCCAGCACCCCTAGCTGAGATGTGGAGGAACGCCCCCCTCATGGGTCTGCCCAAGGGCCCCCTCTAGTGTGTGGGAGAGACCTGGTTGCTATGAGTGTGTGCGTACACACCCTATTCCAGCCTTTTGGATTACCTGCTTGCACCCACCCAGCATGGGTGCAGTACTCAGTGGCGCCTGACCAGATCAGGGGCACCACACATGCATAATTTTGAGGTGTGCTTTGGGTCATTGTCCTGTTGTAGGATGAAATTGGCTCCAAACAAGCACTGTCCACAGGATATGGCATGGCGTTGCAAACTGAAGTGATAGCCATCGTTATTCAAAATCCCTATTACATTGTACAAATCTCCCACTTTACCAGCACCAAAGCAACCTCAGACCATCACATTACCTCCACCATGCTTGACAGATGGAGTCAGGCACTCTTCCAACATCTTTTCTGTAGTTCGGCATTTCACAAAAGTTCTTCTGTGTGATCCAAACACCTCTTCGATTCGTCTGTCCATAACACTTTTTTCCAATCTTCATCTGTCCAATGTCTTTGTTCTTTCGCCCATATTAATCTTTTCCTTTTACTAGCCAGTCTCAGATATGGCTTTTTCTTTGCCACTCTGCCCTGAAGGCCAGCATCCCGGAGTCACCTGTTCACTGTAAACATTGACACTGGCGTTTTGTGGGTACTATTAAAAAAGCTGCCAGTTGAGGACCTGTGAGGCATTGATTTCTCAAACTAGAGACTCTAATGTACTTGTCTTGTTGGTCAGTTGTGCAGCACGGCCTCCCACTTCTCTTTCTACTCTCGTTAGAGCCTGTTTCTCCTCTCCTCTGAATAGAGTAGTACACACCATTGTAGGAAATCTTCAGTTTCTTGGCAATTTTTTGCATGGGATATCCTTCATTTCTAAGAACAAGAAAAAACTTTTGAGTTTCACATGAAACTTCTCCTTTCCTGGCCTTTTTGGGAGTTTAATGGAACCAACAAATGTAATGCTCCAGATTCTCAATTAGCTCAAAGGAAGGTCAGTTTTACAGCTTCTCTAATCAGCAAAACTTTTTTCAGCTGTGCTAACATACTTACACAAGGGTTTTCAAGGGATTTCTAAACATCCATTAGCCTTCTAACACAGTTAGCAAATACAATGTACCATTAGAACACTGGAGTGGATGTTGTTGGAAATGGGCCTCTATACACCTAAGTAGATTGCATTCAAAACCAGACATGTGCAGCTAGAATAGCCATTTACCACATTACCAATGTATAGAGTGTATTTCTGTTTAATGTTAGCTTCATTGAGAAAAAAAAAGTGCTTTTCTTTCAAAAATAAGGAAATATCTAAGTGACCCTAAACTTTTTAACTGCAGTGTGTATATATATATATATATATATATATATATATATATATATGAGGTTCTCCATGTGACTTTCTGTTTACTTGCCCTCTCTTGCGCTCTTTGCACTTGTAAAAAAGATGCCCTATTAAAGAAACGTGCCATTGGACTATCGGGTGGTAACAAACAATAAAGGATGCCATGAGCTTGGTGGCATGAGCTGTTACACTCTTGGGTTGGATTGCTTTTCAAGATAGTAATTAATAAGAATTATTATGATTACTCTTAGGATGATGACCGCTGGAATTACTACTCCGAGAGACTTCTCACGGAAGGTGTTTTTTTATTTTGCTAATTAATATCTCGGTGCGGTAAGGGCTTTAATTACGAGCACGGAGCCTGACATGGTGTATATTTATTATATTTATTAATACAGAACTTACTTATACTTAAAATGCCTCTTTAAATCATTGAGCATTTAGGAGGAAGAATTGTGGTTTTTAAATTTGCCTTTAGAATATATTTGATAGTTTGATTTCATAATTCACAGGTCATATTGTTCCATCAAAAGAGTAACAACCTAGATTTAGATACCTGTAGGAATATAAATAGTACATAATTAAAGTACAGTTTTCACAGCAAGTACTAGCATACAAGTAAAGATGTGACCTCAGTAGAACATTTCGTTCCTTAGCAGCCCTAAAACAGTAATTAAAGTTTTACTTCTTTTTTTAATACTTGTAAAACTATTTGGGGCACTCTCTAAATGGCAAAACAAACGCAACTTTGGCATAATGGACATACATTTTGTATAAGATTCTATAAGATCATTGTTTTTTGTCGATGTTGGTGCATAGCTGATTATACGTGTTTAGATTCAGTGAATATTTTCATTGGTCTGTTGATGTCTTTTGCAATTATTCTGAAGGCATTGAGATAGGAAAATGTAATTGCAATATGGGTACAGTTCTGCAAACATATTCAGAAGGATAAGTAGTGGTTTAAAGGGAACCTGTCAACGGATTTGGTGACTATAAGCTGCGGCCATCACCAATGAGCTCTTCTATACAGTATTCTGGCTACGCTGTATAACGTAAAAAACACTTTTATAATATTCACTTAGGGGGGCGGTCCAGTCTAATGGGTGTCACTGTTCTCCGATCCGGCGCCTCCACTCTGCGATCTCTGTCCTCCTTCTACCCAATGCAGTGCGGATGATGTGTCTATGTTATCAACACAGGCCAACATTGCGGTTCTGTGCAGGCACACTTTGAACTGCCCTGTACTGTAATGCACAGGTGCGAGGAAAGGTTAAAGATCGTCCATGCATGCGCACTGAAATACTTTGATTTGCCCTGAGCAGGACAAATCAAAGTGCGCCTGCGCAGGACCTCAATGCCGGCTAGTGTGCATGACGTAGATACGTCATGCCCACGGGCCTCAGAAGAAGGAGGATGGTGAGAGAGGAGGAGCAAGAGCAGAGAGAGGAGGCGCCGGCCAAGAGAGCAGCAACATCCATACGACCGGACCACCCCTTAGGTTAGTATTATAAACATGTTTTTTATTTTCTGCACAGTGGCCTGGGCTCTTATATACAGTATTCTAGAATGCTGTATATAAGAGCTCAGTGGTGGTGGCTGCAGCTTATAGGGGCCAAATTTGGTGACACGTTCCCTTTAAGGAGTATACCTACCATTTGTGTATACTGTCTTTCTCTGATTGGAGAGGATCTAACATCGGTGATACCTGCTCTTACTACAAATGAAGGGAACACCAATATACCCCCCAGTAGCATGTATACAGCTTTCCCCATGCAGCGATCCCCCTGGCTATGTGCCATGTAGAGAGTGTAAACTCCAGTTACCAAAATAATAGTGCTGTGTGGTAGTTGAGCATGCCACCGGGAAGAGACAAACTTTGATGGAGTTGTAAGAGTTTGGAAAGAGAAGTAACACCCCCCCTGAAGACCTTATTGCATTGATATGTTACTTTCCTGCATTTTCCGTATTTCGATATTTGGTGCAATTGTTTCAATGCGTGATTAACACCCTTCTATGCGCTTGTGTTGGAAATGCTAAAGTAACAGTCCAGACGCAAAATACAGAAAAGTTGACTGTTAGACAGCCCTGCAGAGGGGAGGAGTCTTTGGGAGTAAGAAAACTGTTTCTTCCTGGATAGCAGTTAGTAATGAAGTGAAGAGAGTGAAGACAGTCACTGGGAGTGTGACTGACAAGGCCACATACTGTGTGTGAGTGGTAGGAGGAGATTTTATGAGATAGCAAGCCATGTAACCATACTGGATAAAGTGGTAGTCTGCATCCTAATATGCCCAGAACATTATGGATCTTGAGAAGTGGAACATTCAGAAGAAGAGCTCAACTATAGTGGGTATGGCTAGGTTTCCAAAGAGCTATTTCAGTGGGTTGTGGGTAACCCTAAGACAGCACATGCAAAGTGGGACTGAGGAAGCAACATGTATTTGCTAGGCCGGGCCACGGGTACCACACGGAAGTGGGCTGTGGTCAGTGAAGATGACCGATAATGTGAATGTGACAGATAAAAAGAAATAAGGTATGCCAAATTACTAAAATATTGTTGCCAACAAGTGATGTGCCACAACATGAAACCAATGTATATACGCCTTTATGTCAAACACAAGATGATATGAAAACCAAGCTTTGTACCTGCTACCTCCTTTATATACAGTATGGTATATCAGTTTCAGCAGTAAAGTTGAATATATTTCATAAAATAGAATGAATTCTTTCTTGCTATTGCTTTAGATCTGGGGTTCCTGTGTCATCTGATGGTAGGCGGCCATAGGGGGAAATATCTAAAGGGAATAACATCACATGCCCAGTGGAACTAGTGCCTATGGATGTAACCGAACACCGCAGCCTGTGCAAACCATACAAACTCTAGTACTAAATTACAGCTTCTAGCCCTCCATTCTTATGGTCTGTCGGAGCTCAGATACACCGGAAATGTCATAATTTTTTGTCATAGTAATACGTCTTTAAGAAAAAAAGGGAATGGATTTGAGGAATAAAGGTTGACTACTGTTGGATGCAAGGGCTCTATACTTGTCAAATGATAAGTAACCCCTCAACAACCATGATCTGATTGTGTGGAGAATAGAAGGAGTCTTTTAAACTTATTTTACCCATCCATACTATTGCCTCTTCCTGAATATATAATGCTTTTTACAGTTACATTTCTTTGTCTCTCGAATCTCTAAGGAGCAGTGGATGTCATAAAAGAGGGTCTTCATTTCACTATATTTTTACAATTGCAATAATTGGAGTGTTGCATTAAAATATATTTTAAGATGGATAATCAGTTCACCTCATGTGACTACAGTTATAAAAAGTAACCTGGATGAGTTGGAACACACAGGAATAATAAGACTAAGTATCTACATCCTATTATTTGTCGCCGAGCCTGGTCTGATTGTAGAGGAGAAAGTTGATTAAGGTGAACACCGGATATAATTGTAAAACTAGGCATCATGTATAATAAATTCTGAAAAAGCTTTAATAGATAGATATGGTATCAGGTCTACATATGTTAGTGTATGCCTCCCAAGCATCACATTTATTTGCAGGATTCTCCTGCAAAATGAGTTGGTGTGGATATATTTGTATGAAAGTCGGCATTACCGGGCTGTTTTTTGGACATTCCCTGGTAGATCTGGGTGGGACTTAATTGACTTATGTATATGCAATTGTTTGTGTGTATACTTTGTAATTTACTTTATTTCAAAATATTGCACCATTTAGAATTACCTTTTGATGCTTTGGAAAATTTTAGTAAGTAGTTTCACAGTCAGGATTTTGTCCTGTTCTTGCCTGAACCTACTTAATATGTGACCCCCTTTTCGTTCCTGATAAGCATTAGGCTATTTTTTGCCCATGCTTTTCTTCTCAAAGATTTTAAAAGATTTTTATGAAGTTAGTGAAGTTGACCGAAATCTATTGATGCTACTGGTCATGTGTGGTAACTGTTTATCCACATGACCAGCTTTTCACAGATGCCTATGGACTCCATTAGAACCTATAGATGTCTATGAGAAGCCAAACTTGCACAAATCATGACAGATCATTGTAATGCCAAAAGTGGAGAGACATCGCCAATTTAGCTGCTCTATGTCAACAGAGCAGCTCTTCTGCTTCCAGGCTTCTCTGTCGATGGGACATGACTGTCAACATCATACTGATTGACAGCTGTCTCCCCGCAGTTGGCAGCAGGGACCTGGATATCAATCAGCATGACGTCAGCAATAATGCCCCATCAATAGATCTGTCAATGTGACATCAGTGGAAGCCTCTAACTTGTTGGCAGGAGTGGTCAATGACCATTCTGTACCTACAGGAATTAGCACCTGGAACAGCAGGCAGGCAGTAAACAACTATCTGCCTGTTAGTTCTTAGGCCCATAGTAAAAATTTTAAATAGTGCTGTATAACCCCTTTTGTCTTGCAAGGAAACAGTTGTTTGACCTGAAAAAGTTCATGGCCACTAAGATCGGCTGCACAGTTTTGCAAAATTACATACAGTAAGTGTGCAGGAAAACAGTGGGAAGAGCACAGTAGCACAGGGTTGCTTCTGAATAAAGTTGGTGCATGACCTACTGTGTGTGAATATCATAAACTGACAAGCATCTCCAAGAATAAGACAAGTGGGAACAGGTGTAAGCCAAGACAACTAGTCAATATAACAAAAAATATACAGCTGCTCTCTGAAATGCTATAATATGTAAACACTGGATATATGAAATTAGAATTGCATTACTGCTATAGAAATTATTATAAATTAGATACTTAACTCACAAATTGGCCAATTTATGAGAGCCCAACAGCCATCGACAAGGCGTAACACTTTGTTAGGACCCTAATATTATATGACTCTGCACAGGCTGAAAACCTGCAATATTCAGCCAGGGGTGCGCTTGTCCATCTGCACAGTGTTTCAAAACATGGGTAAGCTTTGTTAACCCCTTACTGTTTAATGTCACCTAATGGTATTATGGCACTTTGATATATATGGCCTTGTCACTTGACTTTTTACATGTTAAATCCCTAAATGGGTGTGAGTAGTTACATTTTAAGTGTGCCACTATTGTCAAACATCTGAGGGTTAATCTTGTTTAACTTATGTGGTTGCCCATTTTTTGATTCACTCTCTGATGGTGTTCTCTGAAGCTCTTACTTTGCACCTGTTTCTGTATATGGTTGATTTTACTGCTCTTTTATAGAGTTGAGCGATGTTAGAGTCGAACGGTTCGTCAATTTCAAATTCGAGTGATTTTGGTCAGTGTTCGAGTCGTTCGACGAACTCGAACGATTTGCTTCAAGTTCGGCCGTTCGAGTTACCGTTCGATAAGGGCTCGATCACCAAAAACATAATACAGCTACGTGTGCAGGGAGCCATCGCTGGCAGCCTGCGGTAAGCTGGTAACCAGGATAAATATCGGGTATCCAGGCAAAGCGCTTTGCTTAGTAACCCGATGTGTACCCTGGCTACGTGTGCAAAAATCCCCAGAAGCCACACAGAAGCACTTCCGTATGACTTTCGTCGGATGCCACTGCAGTCTGTGTCCCACTCCAGCCCCAGCCCCAGACCCGCGGCTACCCGCTCAGCAGTGTTCGCAGCTGCCCGCACTGTAGTTTGTCCGCAGCTGCCCACACTGCAGTGTCAGCAGCCGCGGGGATGACCAGCGCTGCCGTCAGGAGATTAGTAAAGTTCATTACCTGCGGTGATGAAGTCCTGCCCTCCTGACGTCAGCGCTGTCACTGTCTTCCATGGCCGCCGCTTGTCACATCTCCTCTCACTACCGACCTGAGACTGTGACTAGCGGTGACGACACGGGCTGCTCGCCATACTTGGTTTGTGAAGGCGACGGTCATTGAACTCAGTGACAGCGCTGCTGTCAGGCATGCAGCGATCACCGCAGGTAATGTACCTCGCTAACCTCCTGACAGCAGCACTCGTCATGCCCTGCAGTGACCTGGGCTGACCTATTGATGTTAGCTCAGGTCACTGCACTGCTCTCCCAGCCAATATGGAACATTCTGTTCTTCATTGACTGGGATATTGACTATGGTATGGATCGTCGTGGGACCCTCTTGGATTACACCAGACCTGGTTTTATTTTTCATTCTAATAAATTGTGTGGAAAGAGGGAATGTTTTGGGGAGTGTTTTTTCAAATAAAAATGTGTTTGTCGTCTTTTTTTTATTACTGACTGGGTTGGTGATGTCGGGTATCTGATAGACGCCTGACATCACGAACCCCAGGGCTTGATGCCAGGTGACATTACACATCTGGTATTAACCCCATATATTACCTCGTTTGCCACCGCACCAGGGCAATGGGATGAGCTGGGGTGAAGCACCAGGATTGGCGCATCTAAAGGATGCGCCACTTCTGGGACGGCTGCGGCCTGCTACTTTTAGGCTGGGGAGAGTCCAAACCATGGACCTCCCTAGTCTGAATATCAGACCCCAGCTGTCCGCTTTACCTTGGCTAGTGATCCAATTTTGGGGGACCCCCACGTGTTTTTTTTTAATTATTTATTTAATTTAAAATAACAGTGTGGGGTGCCCTCAGTTTTGGATTACCAGCCAAGGTGAAGCTGCCAGCTGTGGTCTGCAGGCTGCAGCCGTCTGCTTTACCCTAGCTGGCTATCAAAAATAGGGGGAACCCCACGTCATTTTTTTTTTTAAAGTTATTTTTTTTGGCTAAATACAAGCCTAAGCACCCCTTAGTGCCACATGAAAGGCACCAAAGGGTGCAAAATTACAAAATGCAGGAGAGTGGGACATTATGTGTCTTTCTGCCATTATAATGACAGAAAAGACTGATATGAAGTGTACAAGCACAAGAAAATAACCAGAGCGCTCTACGCTGTGAAAAAAAGTAGAAAATGGCACTGGAGTGAACATGTGACCGCCTCATGTAGGTTGAAGCTATGAATCCTGGGTAAATGTATGTATTCTCCCTCCTTCGGTTTTTTTGCGGTACGCAAAAAAAAAAAAACGGAAGGCACACGGATGACAAACGGATGACATATGGACCGTATACGGAACGGAAACGGATGCCACATGGATGCATCCGTGAAAAAAATGGACTGTTTTTTGCGGACCGGATAATTATAAAATAATTATAAAAAAAGAGCCTGGGGTGACCTCCACCTTGGATCACCAACCACGGTAAAGCTGCCAGCTGTGGTTTTCAGGCTACAGCCGTCTGCTTTACCCTAGCTGGCTCTCAAAAATGGGGGGGCCCAACGTCATTTTTTTTTTTTAACTATTGTTTTAAATAAAAAAAATTAATGGGCTTCCCTGTATTTTTACTGCCAGCCAAGGTAACGCCAGGCAGATGGGGGTGGCAACCCGTAGCTGTCTGCTTTATCTGCGCTGAGAATCAAAAATACCGCGGAGCGCTCGTCATTTTTTTTAATGATTTATTTTTACAGTACTGTGATGTCAGGCAATCAAAATACAGGAAAGGCCATTTTTTTTTTAGTTATTTAAATAAATAATTAAAAAAAAAAAAATGTGGGCTCCCGCTGCATTTTTTTTGTATTGCTAGCTAAGGGTAATCCAAGCAGCTACTGGCTGCTAACCCCCACTGCTTGGTGTTACATTCACTGGCAATGGAAAATCCAGGGAAGCATTTTTTATTCTTTTTGCCAAAGACTAAAAAAAAAAAAAAAAATGACGTGGGCTTTGCCATATTTTTGTAAGCTAGTCAGGTACAGCAGGCAGGTATGGCTGCCCCAAGCCCCCGATGCCTATTTGTACCCGGCTGGGAACTAAAAATATAGAGAAGCCCATTTTTTAATTATTTCATGAATTTAATGAGATAATAAAAAAAAAAAACGGCATGGGCTTCTACAACTAGGCAGCTGGGGATTGGAATCCGCAGCACAGGTTAGCCCGAGTTTTTTGGGCCCCTCTGCTGTGAATTGCAGTCCGCAGCCGCCCCAGAAAATGGCGCTTTCATAGAAGCGCCATCATCTGGCGCTGTATCCAACTCTTCCAGCTGCCCTGAAGCCGGGTGGCTCGCTGGGTAATAATGGGTTAATACTAACTTTGTTTTACTAGCTAGTATTAAGCCAGAGATTCTTAATGTCAGGCAATTTTGACCCGGCCATTAAGAAACTCCAATAAAGGGTTAAAAAAAAACACCACATAGAGAAAATATACTTTAATAGAAATAAATACACAGACACATTAGAGACTCCATGTTTATTACTCCCTGTCACCCCTCCACGATCCTGCTCTTCTGTCTTCTTTCTCTTTCAACCCATGCAGCTCTGCCACATCAGACAGCACTGCATGGGAGGAAGACGCTGCTGCTCCCGTGCAGTCTAATCACTCAGTGAGTGAGCAGAGGCTGCGGGCTGTAAGTGGTGACGTCACCACTGACAGGTGGGTTACTATAGCAATGGTGTTCTCCGTAATTCACCGGCTGTGGCACCCAATCCTTGCATGTGGGCTGACTCTATAAAGAGCGCCGACATGCATGGATGAGGAGTCAGCCATGTGCCAGAGCATCTCGCCGGTACACGGAGATGCTGAAAGGAGCGCGTGCCGGAGAGATGCACTGACAGGACCTAGCATGACGTCTAGCCATGTGACCAGTCTGTAGCCAATAGACACGTAACTGGTCACATGCTATTTTGACATCATGGAAGGTCCTATCATCAGTGCTGGTTACCGGGAGGGTGCAGCAATGATCGGAAGAGAAAGCGGCGGGAGACAGAGTGCAGGACGCGTTGCGGGGACCTGTAAGTGAATGGCAATGTTTATTAACTGTATGTGTATATGTATAATGTGTTTTTATGTGTTTGTGTTTGCCTGCCATTGTTTTCAATGGGGTTCGAAGGTGTTCGACGAACGTTCGTCGAGCGTTCGCCGAACTGAGCCGCTGTTCGACGAACCAAACCGAACTCGAACACTAGGGGGGGTGGCTCATCTCTACTCTTTTATATTCCCTCTTGTAATTTATATGACAAATTCTAAATAAAGATTTTATATTTTTTTCACTAAGAGGATGTTTTTGGACTACTTTATTCGCATTCAATGGGTCTTTATTCTCCCCTATTCTCTTGTTTTCATATTCTATGTCTCGGAGTGGCCCACACGTACTGAATATGTATGATCGTGAATATGTGTATCCTGTCTTGTCTTTTAAATTTTCAGCCAGTGTAGAGGCATATAAGGTTAGGGTCCCAACATAGGGGTACGCCTTGTCGATGGTTTTTGGCTCTTATGAATTGGCTAATTTGTGTGCTTTGTATCTAATTTTGTAAGATAGTTTGTATAGCAGTAATTCAATTCCAATTTCATATATTCAATCTTTACATATTATAGCATTTCAGAGAGCAGCTGTATTTTTTGGTTCTACTGTGTGTGAACAATGCCTATAGAAAGACTTTACTAAGATCATTACATTTCATAGGTATACCAGTTTTAATTGCTTTTTACTTTTTAAAAAAAATCACATTTTAGAGATAGTTATTTCAGTAAACATACATTGAATTATCCAACACCCGTATTAGCTATAAGAAATTGTAACGGCCAATCTTAATGCATTAACTACAAGAATATCTCAAACATTACTTAGAATTTTTTGCTCTTTTCTTTGCTGAAATGCTGTAATTTAGACATCTCTATATATTTTTTTGCCTAAACTGCTAATTTTTAATAAAGAAAGAAATGTGAAAATAGTTGTTTTTATCATCTGAAAAAGGTTACAAAGTAATTGTAAGGATTTGGAAAACATGAAAGCTGTTATCTCTAAATGAAGGGGACTTGTAACTGTGGGAATATTCCCAGGAGTGGCCAGCAACTTACTGCAGTGACAACTCATTAAGTAATTCACAAAACATCCAAGAAAGTGCATGACTCTAGCTTCTGCATTCACACAGGCACCATTATAAGAGAGCGACAGCAAAAGATCAATGGTGCTGGCCGGTACAAAACAAATGCAGTGTTTCTCAGTAGCATCATCTCATGATTCTGGTAAATTCATGGGATGTTGATGCTTTGGTTCCTCCGGACCTCAACAGAATGATATTATTAAGAAAACCTCAAGTACAACTTTATTTGGCTGGAGAGTTGAAGATTTGGGTATGCAGTAAAGCGGGCTTTACATGCTGCGACATCGCTAGCAGTGTCGCGATAGCGATAGCACCCGACCACATCGGTGGGTCATTATGGGGTGATCACTTTGCCATAGTGAACAATATCGATACGGCAGTGTCACATGCAATTACCTGTTCACTGACGTCGCTGTGGCTGCCGAACAATCTCTCCTTTAAGGGGGAGGTTCGTTCAGCATCACAGCGGTGTCACTAAGCGGCCGCCCAATAGAAGCAGAGGGGCGGAGATGAGCGGCCAGAACATCCAGCCCATCTCCTTCATTCCTCATTGCCGGTGGCCGCGGGTACGATGTTGTTCCTCATTCCTGCAGTGTCACACATAGCGATGTGTGCTGCCGCAGGAACGACAAGCAACCTGCGTTCCAAACGAAGAACAATTTTTTAAAAATGAACGACGTGTACACGACGAACGATTTGACACCTTTTTGCGATCGTTACTGATCGCAAAAAGGTGTCACACACAACGACATCGCTAACGAGGCCGGATGTGCGTCACCAACACCGTGACCCCGACGATATCTCGTTAGCGATATCGTTGTGTGTAAATGGGTCTTAAGACAATCATCTAAAACTACAAAAAGTTATAGTTATGATGTAACACAATTGAAATGGCAGTACCCCCCGGGATCAGTAATTATATCCTATGCTATGGTTAATTTACTATAGGGGATAACGTACTATTTTAGGATTAACCCTTTAACCCCTTCACCCCAAGGCAATTTTTCATTTTTCATTTTCATTTTTTTCTTCCGAGAGCCATAACCTTTTTTATTTTTATGTCAATATTGCCCTGTGAGGTCTTGATTTTTGCGTGCCTATTAGCCACAGCTTGTTCTTTTATTGTTGTCTGCACAATTTAATAAACTTTGTTATATTTTTGCTATTCCTGTGAGTAGAGTGCTTTTTACCTACCTCTTTCTTCTCTTTTTGCCATATGTCATGGTAGGTTATGCACCCTCACTTTCTTTATTATTATCATATTTTTCTATATTAACTTGATATAGCTGTGCAACTCAATTCCTTCTCTTCTATTATTAGCCACAGATGACTCCTGATCAGATCAGCAAACATGTGTGGAGTTTACCGCGGGCTCACCGCCTAAGCCTGCGGTAACCAGAGGGAGGCGACAAAGGACATACTGGTATGTCCTTTGTCATAAAGGGGTTAAAAGGCAGAGGATCAACACAAGTAATATATAGCTAACTTGGCAATATATAGAGAACTTGCCTTTTAACATAACTGTTTGAAAGTGAATCTGTCAGCAGGTTTTTGCTATGTAATATGAAAGCAGCATAATGTAGGAGCAGAGACCCTGATTACAGTGATGTGTCACTTACTGGGTTGTTTTGCTGTTTTAATACAATCTTTGTTTTATTAGCAGGAAATTATCACTACAGGGCAACTGATTTAGTGCCTTCTAGTCTAACCACATTGCCAGCGCTGGTTAGCAGCTCTCTCACACTATACAATGTACACAGAAAGCTGTGGTGTGGGCGGGGTTACATACAGCTCAACAACTGACCTCTACTAGATCTGCAGCAGAGAAAAATGTGGCTCTCATAACTTCTGCACCAAATATACAAAATTATACATCGTTGGAATCAGGGTCTCAGTCCCTACCCTATTGCTTTAGGTGAAAAAAAAACCATCGTTTTACAATATCAGCAAAGTGAATGAGATTTCTGATGTCTCAATCACTTATTCTTTCCTTGCCGATTGAGGCAGTCTTAAATCTATAGCATGACAATAATTTCTGCAATTTTACAGCATTTTTCAACCATTCAATAGAATGGGAAAAACGGGATGGCAACATGTTACTCAGACTTTTTCCTGCCAACACTAAAGTACTCACAGACTATTTTTGTGCTGAAAATTCTGAACTTGTGCGCAAACACTATAGCTACATTATGAAGGGGATGTTTTCTCACCCAAAAAGATCCCTAGAAAGATTATGGGTAATCAAATGACTGGTCATCCAGTTAAGGGGGCTTTACACGCTGTGACATCGCTAATGCGGAGTCGTTGGGGTCACGGAATTTGTGACGCACATCCGGCCGCATTAGCGATGTTGCTGCGTGTGACACCGATGAGCGATTTTGCATCGTTGCAAAAACGTGCAAAATCGCTCATCGGTGACATGGGGGTCCATTCTCGATTATCGTTACTGCAGCAGTAACGATGTAGTTCGTCGTTCCTGCGGCAGCACACATCGCTATGTGTGATGCCGCGGGAATGAGGAAGCTCTCCTTACCTGCCTCCCGGCCGCTATGAGGAAGGAAGGAGGTGGGCGGGATGTTACGTCCCGCTCATCTCTGCCCCTCCGCTTCTATTGGCGGCCGCTCAGTGACGTCGCTGTGACGCCGGACGGACCGCCCCCTTAGAAAGGAAGCGGATCGCCGGTCACAGGGACGTCGCCGGGCAGGTAAGTACGTGTGACGGGTCTGCGCGATGTTGTGCGGCACGGGCAGCGATTTGCCCGCGTCGCGCAACAGATGGGGGCGGGTACCCACACTAGCGATATCGGGACCGATATCGCAGTGTGTAAAGTAGCCTTTAATACATAAAACAGGCACAACAAAGGGTGATGTTGGTCCTTGTTAGAGGGAGTCTAGAGGAAGGGTACCTCCATCTTTGATCTGTCACATACCCTAAGGCAGGCTTTATATGTTTCGACATCGCTACCGATATATCGTCGGGGTCACATCGTTAGTGACGCACATCCGGCACCGGTAGCGACATCGCAATGTGTAAATCCTAGGTGCGACGATGAACGAGCGCAAAAGCATAAAAAATCACTGATCTGTGTCACGTTCATTTCCATAATGTCGTTACTGCTGCAGATACAATGTTGTTTGTTGTTCCTGCGGCAGCACACATCGCTGTGTGTGAAACCGCAGGAACGACAAACATCTCCTTACCTGCGTCCACGGGCAGTGCGGAAGGAAGGAGGTGGGCGGGATGTTACGTTCTGCTCATCTCTGCCCCTCCGCTTCTATTGGCCGGCCGTTTAGTGATGTCGCGGTGACGTTGCTGTGACGCCGAACGCACCTCCCCCTTGAAGGAAGGATTGTTCGGCGGTCACAGCGACATCGCCGACCAGGTAAGTGCATGTGAAGCTGCCATAGCAATAATGTTCGCTACGGCAGCGAGCACCAAATATCGCATGTACAAAGGGGGCGGGTGCTATCGCGCTTGACATCGCTAGCAATTGCTAGCGATGTCGCAGCGTGTAAAGCCCACCTTAGAGACACAAAATGATCCCAAAAATAAGACAAAACCTTTAAGTAACTCTTATTTCCTGTTGAAGGTGAAAAGATATTGTGGATGAATAATTTTGCGATGTGTTACAGTTGACCTCCATCATCCTGATTTATTTGTGCTACGCTACTGATACGTTGTCTCCATTACAGTATGTATGTACAAGGAGGTATTGGTAAAAAGTTGGCCTTGAATATTTCTAGCTGACAAAAGTAAATCCTGTTGCTATGGAAACAGGTACTAACTTTGACAATTTTGCACGTGTTAAGTTTTAGCAGAGAATGTTATGTCAGATTGATACTGAGATTAAGAAAAATTAACCATGTCAGGTAAACATTTGCACTTAAGAAAAATTTGCAAAAGGCATCTTTGTGCGTCTACCGACAAGTCTCGTATTGCCCCACAATCACGCCATAAAAATCGCTTTGAAATTGTCGATCATCCACCACATTGTCCTGATTTGGTCCCTTCTGTTTATTATCACTTTATGAAATTAAGAATCTCATTCAAAGAATGAATATTTATGACATCAAAATGGTAATTGATGCTGTGGAGTCGTAATTTGCAGAATAGAATATCATTTTTTTTTTTAAAGGATTAGAATGACTTCTTGATCGATTCATTAAATGCGCAGAATTAAAAGGTTATTATGTTGTATAAAATAGTTGTCACAGATGAGTCACGGGTGACAGACAGTCATGTGGTTTGTGGACATAGAAGGTCACAGTGTTTGGCTGCACAGAATTCTCCCTGACTTTCCATTGTTCCTGCTGTCAGTATTCATTGGTATAAGTAGCTTTCCTGCTAGATTTATCTCTCTTCCTTTTGGACCCAGCAGAAGATTGACTTCCACCCAGCTGTTGATCATCAGTATTCCCTTGCTGTTTATATACCCCTTCCTTCCTTTGGACTGGTGCTAGTGATATTTGTCAGTTCTTTTAAGCTGAGGTTGCAAGCAGGTAGCTTGTACTCCTTTCTGGTATTATTGCTGAAACCTCTGCTGAACTTCTACGTGAGTTATCTAATGAGAAGTAGTTCATGGTTTTCCCCCATGTGTCCTCCTTGTGTCTTCTATAGTTGTTTAGTGGAGTTGATGAAGAGCTCATCCCACCTATTCCCTATTTAGGGCCCAGCACTAGGGATACCTAGGGTCAGCACATAGGTACCCCTATTTGGAGTGGTAAGGGACCCCAGGGACCAGCAGTAGGTTCAGTCAGGGGTCACCATCTTCCCTTTCCCTAGACACAGGGTTTCCCTTCCCTTTCACCATGCGCTTGGTACTTCCCCCTTTAGGGTGGCCTATCACACTCCCTAGCCGAGCTAAATTCACATAGTCCCTCCACAACTTCTCAGAACATAACTCCCCTTCAAACTCCACCGCACCCAAAAGCATCTCAAAGTTTTGGCTGACTGGTGCAGGCAGCCTTTATTTATCCCTCATTTCTTTGAGGTGGCTGGATTGTCATTGTAAATAAGCACTTGTACTTTGTCCCCCCCTCACCTCATTGTAGATTGTAAGCTCTCATGAGCAGGGTTGTCTTCTTTTTTCTCTAATTATTGTATTTTCTATAGCTGTTATTTGTTTGTATATGAACCTCTGAATTGTAAAGTGCTGCGGAATATGTTGGTGCTATAGAAATAAAGATTTTTTTTTATTATTATTATTATTATAAAGCTTACATTGTTAAAACTGTGTGAATGTCACCTCTCTAAATTTATGTCTGTCTTTGCTTTTTAGGGCCCATGTCATAGGATGAACACTGCTTGTCCCCTCTTACTATCTGTGATATCGTCTCTTGTCTTGTGCTCTTGGGGGTCTCACCCCACACCGAGCACATGCTCGGCTTTGGCCTCTGGAGTTCTCTACGGAGCCTTTTCTCTTAAGGACCTATTTCCTGTTTTCTCCCCTGGCTGCTCCTGGACCTTGGAAAATCCAGACCCAACAAAATACACATTGTACCTGAAGTTCACACACGAGGAGCAAGTGTGCTCTCATTTATCCCCCATGGTGCAACCTTTGGATCATTATCTTCCCAACCATACTTGCAACCGCCCTGAGGAAGGTGCAGACGAGGCTCGTGAACTTTGCGTTTCTGGATCACCATTTACATTCTCTCACTTTGATAAAAACTTTCTTCGGATCTGCTTGTCAGAACAACCCCTATCCATACAGTTACTCCCTGATTCTATCCTGAGTTTCCGCTTTGTGGAGGTTCTTTTAGTAAACCATGATAACTCTAGCCAGTTTGCCTGTGGTGTATTGTGCCGATGGTTCGAGGAATGCTTGCGAGCTCGAGACTGGGGTGTACGTTGTGGATTAACACAGACCGGTTGCACTTGTCCTGAAACTGCAGCCCGTGGACGAAACGACTCAGCCTCTAATTCTATTGTTCCTGTAGGACATAATAGTGACTGCTGCGTTACACAACTACTCCCTGGAAGCAACAACGAAGCATATCCCCGCCCAATACCTTACGGTATGTTGATTTAAGTTTATTTGTCAGGCATGAAATAATGTTGTTAGTAATTCAGTGTTAATATTCATAATAGTAAATCTAACTATATAATGAAAGTATAGCAATTGCCATATTGACTGTTACTCAGCCTAGCCAACTTGGAGAGTTTTTAACAAGAGAAAGTATTACTCAATGACTTTCATGGAAAAGTGAACGCTGAATTAGTTAACTTTTATCCCATTATTACAAATAATAATAGGCCCATGAATGAGTTCATATAAACAAGTGAATCCTCAAGTCAGTCAATTCAGCAAATTCCAGGCATAACTGCAGATCTGTATTCTAGTCTGCATTGCGGGGGGTTGCAGAAGCTTTGTCGTATTAAAGGGAACTTGTCATCAGGAAATTAGACCCTTCACTAAAGGTGTAAAGGCCCTTTAATGCTTACTATAGCCATATCTTGCTTATATCATTTTGCTTCAAAATTGAAGAGAAATTCAGCCTTGAAGTTTTAATCGCAAAAGCATGGGTAGGACACTGCACATTTTAGCTCTCCTGCATCTCCCGCTATTTCCCACCACTAACCTGCCTCCTGTATTTTATTGACAGGTAACGCTTCTCTCAATAAAGATTATATGGTAGGCACTCGACGGTAAACAATAGTGGGTGATCAATGGTAGAAGATTAAATCAATGGAAAAAAATACCATGGCCATATCAAATGTCAAGATGAAGTGGTTTATTCCATAACAGTAGTCTGTGCAAGTGAAAGTGGGTCAACGTTTCGGTCATAAGACCTTATTCATGACCGGCAATGTGTGGAGACAGAGCGTGCTGAAGAAATGTGTAGACATAACTCTAGCACGCTCTGTCTCCAAGCTTTGCTAGTCATGAACAAGGT
The DNA here is from genome assembly GCF_048569485.1 of Anomaloglossus baeobatrachus. Taxonomy (NCBI): domain Eukaryota; kingdom Metazoa; phylum Chordata; class Amphibia; order Anura; family Aromobatidae; genus Anomaloglossus; species Anomaloglossus baeobatrachus. Next base: position 412,489,128 of record NC_134354.1, on the reverse strand, counting down.
CTTATGACCAACGCATTGTCCCACTTTCAGTTGCACAGACTGCTGTGATGCAATAAATAAACCAGTTCATCTTGACATTTGATGTGCCATGCTATTTTTTTCCACTCTTCTCTCAATGACATGCCTTCCTTGCCAAAGATTCTGCTTAGGTACCGTTAATGTCAAGGTTTGTCATATCAGAAGGTATGGTGCGTGTGCTGCAAGATTTTTATGACTGTGAGGGTTGGGCTGTCAATCTGCATATACATCCCACCTCTGATGAGACATCCTGAGCAAAAAAGGGTATCTGAGCAGAATCTTGGGCAGGGGACGAAGACTACTGTCAGTCAAAGACCAGAGGCCAATGGCTGGCAATAAATAGGAAGCGAGACAGAAAAGCTGGACCTGCAATTAATATTTCAAGGCTTGATTTCTCCAAAATGTGTATATGAAATACTACGAGCAAGGTATGAATTTAATAAACATTAAAGTGCCTTTACACACATATCTTTAGTTAGGGGTCTAATATCATGGTGACAGGTTTCCTTTAAAACTTGCACTGTCTTGTCCGTTAGTTAATGCTATGATGCGGCAATTCATCAGTCTTGAATGTGGTGGCAGGTCCTGAAACAAAAGATATCTAGAGATGGCTAATGAGATAGACCATCCATGTTCAATGCACACCAGGCCTACTATCCCAAAGAGTGCCTCCTACACTCAAACTGATGATATCATTCACTGTGTAAGAGCTTATCTTCTTTAAGAGTGTCTCATTGCTCAAATGGGCCTAGGTGTGGGTTATGTTGGGCTATCAGCCCACAAACTCTGGATGATCTGCATTCCCCAGAAATGGCATATAGCCAGTCCATACTACAGTATGTACATTTCTCTTTTCAGAGCCATTCATGAAAATGATATTACATGTCGAAGATGGTTTCTCTGGACAAGGCATACGCCGGTGTAATGTTAAAGTGTACTTTTGCCATACGTTTGGCCAGTAAAAGCGTATTTTTTTATGAACTGCATTTAATATTACAGTATGTTGTCTTTTTCAATTCAACTGAATATTATATATATATATATTTATATATATATACACACACACACGCCATATTATCCACAACCATATATATCACGTGGAGAACTACAGAGCAGATTAATAATGGCACCCGCACAGCGGGTAGGATGAAATTTCTGGTATGTTTTATAACTGTTGGTAGAAGATAATGGGCTTTATAATTCTGTTGTACGGAGAGATTGTAATATTAAATTATGAATACAGATACAGAAGCTAAATGTAAGAAGATGAATGTTCAGGTTTGTGCTTTTGCAGTAGAGACGGGAATTATAATTATAGTCGAACATCAAAGCTGCTGTTGTTGCGCCGAGATAAAACGTCATATCTTTCAATGATCATCATGTCAGGAGGCTTTTGTCATCATATTAATTTTACTTTGGATTATTTTTTTGGGTGCATAGGATTTTGTTAATATTATTTGACTACCAAATGTGTTCTTCTGGCTTTTAAGTTCACCAACTCCATGTCTATCCTCCACATACTACAGAAATGATATTGCTGCCTATTGTGTTTCGTCTTTACAGGTTAATTGTTAAGTCCTGTAAATCTAAAAGTAGTGAACATTCTGGAGGTGAAGTGTGTTCTAATAGCATGTAGGAGTTCTAAAATGGCAAGCCTATATTGTATGGCTTTTGTCCCAGTGCAGCCTATAATCTACTGCTGCCCTCCATCAGTACTAGTGCTAGTCTTTGTTTCGACTCCCAACTATTAAGTACACCCAACTTGTAATACTAAATCAATTAACGCATATAGTGTATTGATTCTAATGTCTGTGCTTCACAAAGATAGCCAACTAGTCACCAGTAATGTATTGCTACATAGTTGCATACCGTATTTTTCGCTTTATAAGACGCACTTTTGTTCCCCCAAATTTTGGGGGAAAGTAGGGGGGTGCGTCTTATAGACTGAATATACAGATTATATACTGCAGGGTCCAGGGGAGGTGGAGGCCGCTCTGGAGCTGTGCTGGGGGTGGCTGGGGGGTTGGTAGAGGCTTGTGAAGCTGCGGGCGGCAGCCTTTGATCTCCTGCACCTGCTCATATAATATGGACAGCCGCTCTCCACCACCATGGTGCTGAAACTGCACCGCGGCGATGGGCTGGGGGAGCTGTGCATATTATCTGCCTGTGCTTACCTTTGATCGCACATGCCCCCTCCCCCTGTGTTAGCTATGGCCCCCATGCTGCTGCCCATAGTAAAATAATAAACTCTTTACAACACCTCCTCCAGCGTCTGCCCGGTCTCCCTCCTGCTGCTGTGATCTTGCACGCAGAGATATCTCTCTCTGCTTTCCCGATCACATGACTGGCACTAGAACCAGGAAGTAGGAAGTGCAGGAGACACTGGAGGAGCTCAACCCCGAGGAGGGTGACACCAGACAGGACACTGCTGCAGAAGATAAAGAGTTTATTTTACTAAAAGCAGCAACATGGGGGCGATATCTAACAGTGAGCCTGTGTGCCTGCAAACAGTGGGCCTGTGTGCCTGCAAACAGTGGGCCTGTGTGCCTGCAAACAGTGGGCCTGTGTGCCTGCAAACAGTGGGCCTGTGTGCCTGCAAACAGTGGGCCTGTGTGCATGGCCACAGTGGGCCTGTGGGCCTGGCACAGTGGGCCTGTGGGCCTTACTGGGGGACGTGTTCAATATAAGGTGGCCATATCCAGATTAAGGTGGCTAATTTTAGGATGAGGAACTATGACAGACATATAACCTATATTATTTGTTAGACGGACACTGGCATTATAAGACGGACCCTATTTATTAAAAAATTCTTTATTCCTTCACCAAATTTGGTGGTGCGTCTTATAATCAGGTGCGTCTTATAAAGCGAAAAATATGGTAATTACATAGGTTCAAAAAGACCTAGGTCCATCTAGTTCAACCTTCTTCCACCAATTATACATTTTGTCATTAAGTAATTTCTAACCAACAATGTTGTGCGTATTGAGGAAATCATCCAGTCATTTTTTAAAAGCTGTTATAGTATCTGCCATCACTAGCTCTTACGGTAGGGTATTCCACAGTCTGACTACTCTAACTGAAAGAACACTTTCCTATTTAGCTGCTGGAATCACCTTTTTTACACGCTAGTGAGTGCCCCCTGGTCCTTAGCATTGTCTTTGGAAGGAATAAGTCATGTGCCAGTCCTTTCATGTATTTATATATATAAATGAGATTTCCTCTGAGACATCTTTTTTCTAAGCTAAACAAATCCAACTTTTTTTTAACCTGTCATCATATGGGAGGCCTTCCATTCCTTTGAACTGACTCTAACTTCTGAATGTCCTTTTTAAAATGTGGAGCCCAAAACTGGATCCCAGATTCCAGATGTGGCCTTACAAGTGATTTATAGAGGGTTAGCAATACGTTTGGATCCCGGGATCTAATCTCTCTTTTTATACACCCTAAAATCTTGTTTGCTTTAGCAGCCGCTGCTTGACATTGAGTGCTGCTGTTGAGCTTTTTGTAATAAGAATATTCCCAAGTCCTTCTCCTGTTCTGTAGTCCCGAGTTTACTTAGATTTAATGTATATGCAGCTATAGGACTACTCTGTCCTAGGTGCATTACTTTACATTTATCAATATGGAATCTCATTTGCCAAGTGTCAGCCCATTTAAACATCTTATCCAGATCATTGTGTTCCAACTTTTGGGATAAAGAGTTGTATTTGATAGAGTAGCCTGGCATCCTGGTCTGTTTGCACTCAGGTTGATCAGAAGTCATCACAACCATCCCAAGTAAGCAGCAGAGATGGTGCAAATCGATTCACAAGACCCAGTCCAGGGGTGACGTCACTAATATGTGGCCATAGGAAATGACCCATATAAAATTCCCCTTACCAAACAGAATTCCTGATTAGCTGGCCTAACCTAATGGTGGTTGCTGGTAGGTAGTATGTGGCTATCCCTTCTGATGGTCTCAGTCTACTAGCTGGTTGGACTCGCAAATTGATTCACAGGACCCAGTCCAGGGGTCATGTCGCGGGTGGAGGGGAAGCGCTCGCCACGCCCGGGTTCGGGGCCTCTGCTGCTGCTGCTCGGTGGCTCGAGCGGCGCTCCTCGCCCGTGAGTGAAAAAGGGTGGTATGTTTAGGGAGATTGTTCGCGACGCCACCCACAGGACGTGCTGATGATGGCACCACCGCTGCTGGTAACGGGGTTCCCGGGAGAGATGGTAGGGTGCAGCTGGGGTGTTGTCCCCTCCGTGGGTAGGGGGGTTGGTGCTCCCGGGGCCCAGTGATGTAATGGGGAGGCTGGATGGCTGGGGTGTAGGGACTGCGCGGCGCGGTGCCGGACGGCACTGGTGTACTCACTCAGACAATCACTGACAGAGTCTCTGGTAAACCAAAACGGCCGGATGGACGGGTCCCGCAGCCGGCTGCAGTGTTGTTGTTGTGCTCTCCCCGGATGGTTGATGGTGGCTATCTTTCCCTGCACCTTTTAGAATGTTCTGACTCCTGTGGTTGCCCACCGGTAGTCCGCTCCCCGGCGTATAAGTGCTGTAGGAGCCCATTTTGCCCGTTGCAATCACTCAGACAGAAAGTCACACAGTCTCTGGTAAACCAAATGGATGGATGGACGGGTCTCGCAGCCGGCTGCAGTGTCTCTCCACGGACAGGTGATGGTGGCTGTCTTTCCCTGCACCTATGTGTACTGTGTTGACTCCGATGGCTTCCCAACATTAGCCCGCTCCCCGGTGTAAGGATGCCGGAGGAGCCCGTTTTGCCCGCAGGCGCTGGCCCTTGGATCTCTAGCCTGTGGCGGTGGCTGTATATCCTCACGGTGTGAGCGGTTGCCTTCTGTCGGGACTTGGTTGTTGGGAAACCCCTGGGGTTCCTGTCACACTCGGATTTGACTATTAACGGCGGCTAGAAGCCTAGTCGGGGTCCGATGGCCCTGCCTGTGTGCTTAGCTTCACTCCACTCCCCGGTTCGGTACCATCGGGCCAATGCCCGACCCCGGTCCTTACGGCTTCGCAGCGTTCCACCAACTCCTGCAGATGGCCACCACCGTCTGACAACCTTGCTGTCAGTGCCTGGGCTCCTACCCAGACACCTGAAGTCAACCTACAATAATTGTACAGGAATCCATAATTTGTTAATCAAAAGTGAAAATGATTTTTATTTTTACACATAATACATATCATCATATAGTTCAAAAATAGACATAGGACAACAGTTTCGTGAAAAACGGGGGAAGATAGTATAGCCAGACACCTGAAGTGTTTACTCCTCTCACTTCCATCTCCAACACTGATCTCACACTTTTCCCGCCTCCAGGCCTGTGAACTCCTCAGTGAGTGGGGACAACCGCCTGGCTCTGCCCCACCTGTTGTGGACATCAGACCCTGGAGGGAGGCAACAAGGGTTTTTGATTGACTGTTGTTACTGTCTAGGGTGGGGGGGTGTATGTTGGTATGTATGTGACTACCTGGCTAGTCCAGGGCGTCACACTCACATCAGTAATGTGTGGCTATTGGATATGACCCATATGAAATTCCCCTTACCTGACAGCATCCCTGATTAGCTGGCCTAACCTGGCGTCATTGCTGTGACATAGTGCTGAGTCTGCCAATCAAAAGAGCAGCCGCAGATGCTGGTAGGTAGTATGCGGTTATTCCGTCTGATGGTCATAGTCTACTGGCTGTTTGAACAACATTTTATGACTAGTTCTAGATATTATATGTTCTTTCTCTGCAATAGCACAAGCACAATGTGTGTTACTGCTGGATCTCAATTAATTAAATCCAAATTAAATTATCTAGATTAGCCATTTTTAGTGCAGTCATGCTTCCATAGATTTCAGGTTGGACATGTGTCAAAGTCAAGTCCAATTCATTTCAATGGAATTCATCAGGTAGGATTCGTTTTTCTGGCTAGGAGACCATGTAGAAGAATGTCCTTCAAAAGCCATTCTGCTCTTCAAGAATAATACAAAAAGAACCCATGCGTTACAAATATATACTGTATGGTTACAGACCGATGGTACATGACTCTATGGTGCAACTCCTGCGTCTTAAGTGTGCCCTTTGTGTAAGAACATGCCTGGCCAGCTTCCTTCTACGTGTAAACCACCTACCGAGGCTCTGCGAATTAAGGGTTACACTGCGATCGTCTCTGCTCACAGGAATAGATTAACTTGCTTGTATAATAAGGTCTAGGAAATGAAATGAAGGTTAATCACATCAGCCATTATTGAGTGAGTACAAATAACTTGTCATTTATATTAACACTTTTTAATCTCAAAATATACAATTTCTACAGGAATGATGAATATGGCACCTTCTCTAATCACATTGTGATGAAATAGAACAACAGGTTATCTGAAGGGGAAATCATCTTGTGTGCCATATAATTCAAAGCATAAGGACAAGTCATTGCAAGCAATCCAGCAATCCTGCTTTCCATTCGCTTCCTCTGCTTCATTGTTTTCACCTATTTGTGACCATTTTTGCACTCTCATTTGCATTATTGTTATGATCTATGGTCAATATCTTCCAATTGGATGTCAAGCCAAGATATGCATAGATATTTACTTTTTAACCCCCTAAAAATCAAGTCTGTTTGGGCCTTATAGCAGTTAATAACTATTTTATTCCCTAGAAATGAAGCTGTATGAGGGCTTAACAAGGTGTATTTATCACTGTCACGATTTTGGGATACATACAACATATTGATATTGATTAATTTTACTCAAAGGGGTTATTTATCATCTTATTAATTGAGCTCAAACCACAGGCAGCAGGAATCAGAGATTCACTGTGTTATTGCAGCCATGTTTGTTTACTCTGAAACCCTGCGTTATTGGAAAGGCTGGCTGGGGACTATGTGTTTTAGAGTCTAGTCCAAGGCAGGACTTTGACATCTTCTAGTCCTGCTCCCCTATATTTTTATCACAGGGATCTAACTGGAAGAGAAGCCACCAGAGACCTATCTGAGACTGGTTGTTTAAGATCCATAGTGCCAAGGCCAGCATTTTTACATATGCCTCTTTAAAATGGCGCAGCGTTTCTGAGTAAACCAGACAAACTCTAGTTCATGCTGTCTTTGTTTCAGGGAGCATGAATTAGATGACATGTTGCCTTTAACTCTGTCTAAACAGTGAATCCTCCTTGTGCATTATTTTGTTGTGATTATACAGTACCAAACACATATTTTTCATTGCAATCCAATGAAAAAAATATTTTTCACTAATTTTCATTTTGGGGGTGTGGTACATTGTTGATGTAACATTCTTAAATTTAATTCAATTTTTTCCATTATGCCTCATTGCTAATCACTCCAGGCTTTTGTTAGGCCCCTAACTACCATGGTAATCCATTAACAATTGATGATTGTATTATTGGGATAGGGTAGATGAGCTGACACAAAGCGCACCTTCCTCTGTCAAACACATTAGATTCTGCAGTCACTGTTAATTGTTGCATCTAAGTGGTTAAATTGCTAATAATTTAGGCAACTTAATTTTTAGCAGTTGAGACTGGAGCATTGCTGTGTATAAGGCCGGAGTCACACTAGTGAGGGACTCGCGCATCGCATCACCTGGCAAGGCCTGAGGCTCTCTGGACTTGAGCGTGCAGCTGCATAGAAATACATGCAGCCAATTTGCTCCTTTCAGGAGAGATGTTAACCATGCCGGGTGATGCGATACAATACTCGTGCGAGTCATGCAGCTCATGTGAGCGCATTCTTAGCTCTAAATGCAGCGGGCAGTACTCACAATGTATCCATTATTGTGTAGGAACCAGCACCTGTTCATGATGTTAATAATAATCAGAGGACTTTAAGATCTCCTATTTAGTTCAGGAATGTGTCACTTGAGTGAATGTCGTGTGCATCTATACTGCTCATATTGGTCAGTCTGTTATCAATTTGATGTGCAATTTGTTAGGCCTCTTTTAGACATCCATAAACAACGGTATCGACCGTAATGCAAAGACTGGCTACGGGTCTCCTTATTCCAGTTTGACAGCCTTACCTATGAGGGTGTGAAATTTGGGTTAGGAAACCCACAGTCAGTCCGTACATCATGGGCCATACTAGAGAACATGCGTCACAGATTTTGTGAACTCGGCCTTATTGCACATGTGCTGGTGCTCTTTGGCCTTTCCATGCTCATGTGTATTACAGTAGTTTGCTCAGCCATACATACAGCCCTTGAAATAAGTATTGAACATGTCACCAATCCCATCCACACAGGCAATGAAATCAAACCTTAGATGTACATAAATGTAGTGAAGTGCAATAATGAGAAATGACAAACAGAAAAAGTACTGAACTCATGAAGAAAGACAAGTGCAAAAAGCCATGGAAAGTCATGTCATCAGCTAAAATCTATCAGTAATTAAAAAGCAATCTTGCCACTTAGTGGAAAATAATATCACCTGGTTCAACTAATAGCCTTTAAAAGATGTCTCATTACCAAGGTGCAACACAAGAAACATCTCACGATTGGTAAAAGCAGAAAGCTGTCTCAAAACCTTCACAACATTATTGTTGCAAAACATTCTTATAGTATTGGTTACAGAAGATTTTCTAAACTAGTGAAGGTTTCAATGAGCACTGTTGGGGCCATAATCTGGAAGTAGAAAGAACTTAATTTCCTCAGAAACTGGCCCCAACCAGGTGCTCCTTGCAAGATTTTAGACAAAGTAGTAAAAAGAATTATCAGAAAAGTTATCGAAGAACCATGGACCACTTGGAGATAGCTGCAGAAAGATATGGAATCAGCAGGTACAAGTGTTTCAAAGAAAACAATAAGCAATGCACTCAACCTCCATGTCCTATATGCACGCTCACCATGTAAGACTCCATTGCTGAACAGAAAGCATGTCCAAGCGCATTTAAAGTTTACTCAACAACATTTAGACAAGCCTGTGAAATACTGAGAGAATATACTCTGGTCAGATGAGACCAACATTGAACTCTTTGGATGTCATAATACACACTATGTTTGGAGGCCATAAGGCAGTGCATATCACCACAAAAACATCATACCAACAGTGAAGTATGAAGGTAGGAACATTATGGTGTGGGGCTGTTTTGTACCACACGGCACTGATTAACTTCCTATAATTTAAGGAAGAATGAATGGACAAATGTACCAAGACATTCTTGATATAAATTTGCTGCTATATACCAGGATGATGAATATGAAATGAGGGTGGACATTTCAGCAAGAGAATGATCCCAAACACACAACCAAGGAAATTCTTACATGGTTCCAGAAAAAGAAAATATGGCTGCTGGAAAGGCCCAGCCAATCACCTGACCTTAATCCAATAGAAAATGTATGGAGGGAACTAAAGCTCATCAGAGCTCATCAAAGGAACCTAACCTTCAGGATTTGAAAAGTGTTTTTGTGGAAGAATGGACCAAAATCACACCTGAGCAATACATGTGACTAGTTTCTCCATACCAGAGGCATTTTGAAGCTTTTATTACCCACAATGGATTTTGTTCAAAGTTTTAAAAACAGTTCACTAAGCATGCTCAATACTTTTTCCCTGTGTCATTCCTCATTATTATTATTACACATCACAAACTTTATGGACATCTATGGTTTGATGTATTTGCCTATGTGGATTGGATGGGTTGTTATGACATCTAGTGAGAAATTCATGTCAATAGCACTTTTAGAAATATATTTACTTGTTGACATGTTCAATACTTACGGTAGTTAACCCACTGTATACACACCATTATAGTATGCTGTAGCAGAGGGCTTACAGGTGCTGGCCATATTTTATATGGGGAGAACTTGGCTTCAGGTTCTCTTTAAGATTGTGATATGGGAAAAAAACATTGCAAAGTTTTTTTTAAACAATATAAAACTCAAAAACATTATTTTAACAGTAGATAATTTTGGAACTATACATTCCTTTTAAATTGTATCTGTTACCATTTTGTATGTTTGGGGGTTGGGAGAATACCAGATTATTATATACCTTATTTTGGACATTCAGTATATTTCATATATTTTTATGTCTCTTTATTTCATTTTAAAGTTTCTTTCACTTTGAGGTAAATGAGTCTTAAGAGATTGCTTTTGTCTGAATGAGTTTAAAGCATGAGGAGAATATCACTATTCAGATTCAAGATAATATGTCAAGTGTCATGATAGGCCAAAAGATGGCTAAGCAGTGGAGAAGTCATGATGGATATCCGTCACCATTTGTTTTGTTAAGATGATAGAAAAAGCCAAGTCACATAGTATGGAATATACAGTATTTATCACATGTTACCGTAACAAAAATGGACCTGTTTCAATGTGGTTCATAAACCCTGGAGTAATACTATTCCATACTTTCATGTATTAAACATTCAGCTTTAGGCCCCACGCATTTCAGACTTTTTTATCCATCTCTTGCATAAGTCCATTCTTATTTTATTGTCCATCTCGAAACTATTGTGAACATGTTTTGGCAAAACTGCAACCCGGCCCACACCAATAGGCACCAGATTGTAGTTATACTTGTTCAATTACAGTTCAAGGAATGAAAACGAACAATTATCATCTGGGTATTAATGTGTTAATTCAGTTATACCTTTTTTCATATTTTTCTTTGAAAATATTGCCTTAATTTTTCCTATAAACATTTCTCAAGAAGAAGAATTGAGCTAACTATGCATTGGAATTTAGCAATATACCAATAATTGATCCACAGTAATATCAACAAATTAGCTGGACCGGATAGGAACTTGAAAAGAAAGACAAGCTTAAAACATAACTTTTACTTTATGTGCGGATAAAAAGTGAACAACTCACAAGATTAAAACCAAGGTAGCAAAGATCCAACCATATGGATCAATGGGCTAAACAAAACACGTAGGCCCAAATACGGACTGCCTCAGTTGGTGTAAAGGAGAGTGGATTGAATCACACAGTACATATATAATGGTAACTCCGACTGAGGTATAATCATAGGCACACAATATGATAAA